>NC_067245.2:96643932-96945419 GCF_019359855.2 Lolium perenne
TGTTATGGAGTATTCGAACAACACCAAATACAGCGACACAGGAGACTCCGTTTTTTCTGGTCCATGGAGCTGAAGCAGTACTGCTGATAGAAATAGAGCATGATTCTCCAAGAGTCACGGAATACGATGAAGAAGCCTCCAGAAAAGCATTGGAAGACGATGTTGATGCACTTGACGAAGCTCGAGACGAAGTATTATCACGGGTCACTAAGTATCAGCAAGACTTGAAAAACTACCACAGTCGACGTTTGCGTCCAAGATCCTTTCAGGTCGGCGACTTGGTTCTACGGCTCAATCAAAAAAGCCATGAAAAACTTGAGTCGCCGTGGCTTGGCCCTTACATCGTCACAGAAGTAATCGAAGGAGGAGCGTACAGGATAAAGGACAAGAAGTCAGGAGTTGCCGAGCCAAATCCTTGGAACGTGGCGCAACTCAGGCGTTTTTACGCCTAGAGTCAAAATATAGTCCACCTTGTAAAAATACAATGTACTGAAACACCCGCGAGTTTTCAGACGCACTCTTTTCCTTTCAGGGCACCGAGTGGGGCTGAAAGGTTTTTAATGAGGCGGGCTCGCGGTGCTGCAATATAGTGAAAGATATTGGTGATATACATCTTTTTTCGTCAATAGGCTCGGGGGCTCATAACCCGTGGCAACAAAATATATATACACTCTCGCAAAATAGTAAATTCATCGAGGCACAAAAATAGCTCGAACTCCGGCCAAAGGCTCGGAGGCTTTACAATATAGATTATACATCGACAGGCTCGGGGGCTCATACCCGCAAATATAGTATACTCACTAAAATTTGCCTTGGTTTAACCTCGCAAACACAATAAAGAAATTAGCCACCGAAATACTCGGGGGCTAGAGAAAAGAAAAAAAAAATATATCTATCTTATAACGTGCATACAAGAAAGTTTTACTTTTCTCTCGGCAACATAAGCTATTTACTAAAAAAATAAACTCAGTTATATCCTAAGAGGTCGTCAATGTTTACTCTATCTTCTTCGGCAGAGGCACCCATAAAATCAGCGTAATGGCCATCTGCAAAAAAGTCGGCATCCATCCGAAGAAGGTCGGATATCATCTCTTCAGCCACTGGGGTAACCACTGCATCGATTCTATCGACACCTCTTCGTCGTTGCCTCAGCTTGTTATGGACAGTTTCCACCACTTTGGTCATATTAAGTTTGAAGTGGCAGATCTGAAGCATAATAAGGGCAAACCTGGCGCCAGCTACCAATTGAGCTCTTACAAAACCATGGATTTTGTGTGAGTCTTTAAATCTCTCCATCAACTCAGGAAGGGTCTTTGGTTGAACATTTCGAGGGAACGTGGAATTGTAAATCATGGATAAAGTTTTGGTGAAAAGCTTAAGGAATTCACGAACTTGGCATGAGCGGTCCTGGAATCTGACAATTTGTCGGGTACGTTCCGGGGTAGCCCAAAAAAGAGAGCCATGATCAAGTGCCAGGTTAACAAGTAAATTTGACCTTGTATCCACCCGTTGATCTTCGGCAGCAGTGTCTAGAAAGGGACCTATTTGGTAACAGCATAAAAATTATAAAGGAGAAAACAAGGGGAAAAAGAGAGGAAGTTTAGGTTTAAGAAGTATACCCGCCAATTCCAAACTTGCTTCAGTCATCAACTCGAGCATAAAATTCTCTCGGGAGGTAGCCTGTGCAGCTTCAGCAATGGCGGTTTCTTTGGCAGCTATGGCCTCTTGAGCCTGCTGTAGCGCAACTTTCTCCTTTTCTGATGATTTTCGAGACTGATCCATTAGTATAAGTGCCTGCTTCTTCATATACTGAAGCTGTTGATGGAGTTCTTCCAAGTCCTGTGCTGAACCCTTACCCGAGGAATCTTCAATAAATTCATCATCAACAGGCGCTTTCTTCGAGTAGGAGGAAGCAGGAAAAGCATCGGAAGGACGAGGAGTTGAAGTGTAGTTATCAAATATCAACTGGAAATAAAAAAATTTGACATCAATCATCAAGCAAAATAGATTTCCATTGAATGTCAAGGCATTTACATAGCTATTATGAAAGGAGGGTTCCCTACTGAACTAGTAGGATAGTTGTCGCCAAAGCTACTTTGGCGACAGCATCAAAAGAGAAGAGAAAACAAGAGAGAAGGCAAGGTGGTCTACTTGACCTCCGGCTTTGATGAACTAGGAGGAGGAGTTGGCTTGCATCCGAGGTAGGCGGGGATCTTCTTTGAGTTTGGCTTGGCAGCCTTAATCAACGACTGCCACCTCTTCATTTCCATCTCCTTCGTGTCGCCAACTCTCGCCCAGTCGACATCTTGTTGGCTGTCAGCAACCAAGGCGATGGTGCCTTCAACACCAACTTTCAAACCTTCTTGGCGAAGTTTGAGCCCAAGATCTTCTTGAGAGTTGAAGCACTTGGCGAGAGTAGTAAAAATCTCGGGCTCTTCCTTCTTCGGGAAGAAGTAGGGAAAAAGACGCGACAGACCTATTCTGGCTTCGGCAAGGCCTTCGCGTGCCTCATCTCCATGGATCTCAAGGAGGGAAAGCACGTCGAGAAGGCGATCACCTTCAGGATTTTCCAGATTATAATCTTGCCGCGTTTTCCCTACATAAGTAAAAGGAAGCTTGTAAAAAAAAGAGCAAGGACAAATTTGACAACCCGAAGAAATAGCAAGGAATTGAGTACTTACTAACAAAACGTCGACTCTGCGACTGCAAGCGACTGAGGATTTTTTTTCACGAGCAGCTTGTTCAGCTATGTTGTCGCTCAAAGAAGTTTCCGTGTCATGAAGTGTTTTTCGAAGATCTTCGACAGCGGCAGCATCAGCTTCAGATTTCTCGCGAGCCTTTTTGCTTTGCTCCAGTTTAAGAGCAAGAGAATCATCGCGCTTGTTGGCTTCCTCAAGATTTTCTGGCAAAATAATCGACATTAATAAATGTCATGACAAAAAATGATGCAGAGGCCATTTACCAGAAGAAGCAGCAAAAATAGTACCTTCGAGCTTTTTAGCATGGTCACGGTACCCGACGAATTGGGTACTGAGACGGATAAACTCCTTCATCGAAGGCTGCAAAGAAAAAAGAGAAAGAAACATCAATAAAGGAAGTAAAAAGTTCGACAACAAAAAGCAAAAGAGAAGCGAAAAACAAAGAAGAGTCGACAGCATTGAAATATTCGGCACATAAAAGAAGAAGTGAACAACTTACATCATCCAAAGAAGGAGTGGTGGAGCTACCAAGTAGCAAGGTAGGCTCCTTGGCCGGCTCGACCCTAGCCCTCTTTGGCGAAGGGGCACGGGGTCTTGCAGCTGGAGTGGGATGATCGATGTTTTGCTGAGGAGGCGAAGTTTCATCTCCATCAGGCTGAGCTTCAGAGACAACTAAAGTATGCGACGTACTCGTTCGAGCAGTCGCGTCAATAGGTGGATCTTCATCCTCGTCACCACTACAATAAATAGGCGACAATATAAGAAACAACATAGACAAAAATATCGAGAGCAAACCACAAAGAGCAATAAGAACTTACGAGCTAACAAGGGCATCCTCGTAAGGGTTGAAAGTTGTCCTTTTTTCAGAAGGACCAACTTCTTCGGCAGGAGATGTGCCGGCTTTGGAGGCGCCAGAATCGGCGACTTCGTCCCTTCTCCTCTTGTTAATTGGAGAAACGGCAGAAGGGAGGGAGTGCGTCGATGTGGTAGCCTCAGATTCGACTTCTTTTTCAGAGGAAGCCGCGGATTTCTGAGAACCAGCGACTTCACTCTTAGGGCGAGAAGTACCCTGGTTGTCATCGGTGACAACAGTCCGTTCTTCGACTTCTGCACCTTCAGGAAGAGGAGGAAGAGAAGCTAGAACTGGGTGGTTCTGCAAAAGCAGGGAGTGTCGACAAAAAGTTACGCAAAGGACGCCAGGAAAATAGTAGTCGACAAATACTAAAAAATCGAGAGGACAAGATAGTAATAGAGGGCAAAATTACCTCGGGGAGGGCGTTGGTGCCACTGTATGGCTCAACCCGGCAAGAGGATGGAATAGTATCCTTCTTGCTAAGCAATGAAATTCTTCGGATCAGTTTCTCCAAGTCCTTCACAGGAAGGTCTTTGGAGAGCCTGTCGACGTCTTCTTCACCAGCATACATCCAAAGGGGATTTTTGCGAGCTTGTAGAGGCTGCACTCTAATCCTAAGGAAGTAGGCTGTGATTTGAATACCCGAAAATTCTTTGCCACGGGTGTTTTGAAGCTCATGGATGCGAGACATCAGCGCCTCTATCGCCGTTTTCTCTTCTTCAGTGGCTTCAGCGTCCCAGTATCGGCGGCGAAGAATCTTGGCTCCTCCATCGAAAGGAGCAATGTTGTACTCCACCGAGTCGGAGCTTTCTTCGTGCACATAGATCCACCTTTTGCGCCACTGATACGTCTCCAACGTATCTATAATTTCTTATGTTCCATGCTACTTTTATGATGATACACACATGTTTTATACACACTTTATGTCATTATTATGCATTTTCGGAACTAACCTATTGACGAGATGCCGAAGTGCCAGTTCCTGTTTCTGCTGTTTTTGGTTTCAGAAATCCTAGTAAGGAAATATTCTCGGAATTGGACGAAATCAACGCCCAGCATCTTATATTTCAAGGAAGCTTCCAGAGCACCGAAGAGGGACCAGAGGGGAGCCCTGGTGGCCCCACACGTGGTGGCAGCGCGGCCAAGGGGGGCCGCCCCCCTGGTGTGTGGAGCCACCAGACCCCCTCCGACTCCGACTCTTCGCCTATTTAAGCCTCCATGACCTAAATCTTCGATACGAATAAGCCACGGTACGAGAAACCTTCCAGAGCCGCCGCCATCGCGAAGCCAAGATCTGGGGGACAAAAGTCTCTGTTCCGGCACGCCGCCGGGACGGGGAAGTGCCCCCGGAAGGCATCTCCATCGACTCCACCGCCATCTTCATCACCGCTGCTGTCTCCCATGATGAGGAGGGAGTAGTTCTCCCCCGAGGCTAAGGGCTGTACCGGTAGCTATGTGGTTAATCTCTCTCTCCCATGTACTTCAATACAATGATCTCATGAGCTGCTTTACATGATTGAGATCCATATGATGAGCTTTGTAATCTAGATGTCGTTATGCTATTCAAGTGGATTTTACTTATGTGATCTCCGGAGACTCCTTGTCCCACGTGTGTAAAGGTGACAGTGTGTGCACCGTGTGGGTCTCTTAGGCTATATTTCACAAAATACTTATTCACTGAGTTATGATTTGAGTTGGATGTCTCTATGAAATTGTGGTGTGTTAGTACCTCCTATGAATGCTCACAGTGACAGCGTGGGGTGTTTATTAGTACATGGGAATACATCTTTAAGGTTTGCCTACATGATGAATTAGTGTTCGTTATCTTGCCAGAGAGTAATTCAGAATAGCATAGTTGAAGTGCTTATTTATATTCCTTTATAATTGCAATGTTGAGAGTGTCCACTAGTGAAAGTATGATCCCTAGGCCTTGTTTCCGAATATTGAATCTCCGTTTATTTACTGTTCTACTGCATGTTTACTCGCTGCCATATTTATTTCAGATTGCTATTACCACTCATATACATCCATATTACTTGTATTTCACTATCTCTTCGCCGAACTAGTGCACCTATACACCTGACAAGTGTATTAGGTGTGTTGGGGACACAAGAGACTTCTTGTATCGTGATTGCAGGGTTGCTTGAGAGGGATATCTTTGACCTCTTCCTCCCTGAGTTCGATAAACCTTGGGTGATCCACTTAAGGGAAAACTTGCTGCTGTTCTACAAACCTCTGCTCTTGGAGGCCCAACACTGTCTACAGGAAAAGAAGCCAACAGTAGACAGCAAGTTATTTTCTGGCGCCGTTGCCGGGGAGGAAAGGTAAAAGGCACTCACACTCCGGTCCCAGGTAACTAAGTTATTTTCTGGTGCCGTTGTAAGTGCTCGAAGCTATTTACTTTAGATCATGCAATTGCATCTTTTTTGTTTCTTGTTTTTATTTCACTAGTTAGGCATAATGGAAAGCAACATGGAGCTTTTTAATCTATTTCCTGAGTTAAGACATGGATTGTTTGATGCGAAAATTAAAAAACCTATGCAACATATTAGTATGAACGCTTTGAACACCATTGTTGCTAATCCTATGGAAAATTCTAAGCTTGGGGAAGCTGGTTTTGATGAGCATGATATTTTTAGTCCCCCAAGCATGGATGAGAAAATTTTCTTTGATGATACTTTGCCTCCCATTTATGATGATTATAATGATAGTGGTCTTTTGGTGTCACCTACTATGGAGAGTAAATTTTATTATGATTATACTATGCCTCCTACACTTGATGAGAATAATAATGATAGCTACTTTGTTGAATTTGCTCCCACTATTACTAATAAAATTGATTATGCTTATGTGGAGAGTAATGATACTTTTATGCATGTAGCTCATGATAAGAATGCTTTATGTGATAGTTATATTGTTGAGTTTGTACATGATGCTACTAAAAATCTTTATGAGAGAGGAAAATATGGTTGTAGAAGTTTTCATGTTACTAAAACACCTCTCTTTTTGCTGAAAATCTTGAAGTTGCGCTTGTCTAGTCTTTCTATGCTTGTTGCATTATGCTTCATGAACTTGTTTATTTACAAGATTCCTTTTCATAGGAAGTGGGTTAGGCCCAAATTTGTTTTGAATTTGCTTCTTGATGCTCTCTTTTGCTTCAACTCTTATTTCTTGCGAGTGCATCATTAAAATTGCTGAGCCCATTTTAATGGCTATAAAGAAAGCACTTCTTGGGAGATAACCCATGTGTTTATTTTACTACAGCACTTTTGTTTTATATTTAAGTCTTGGAAGTTGTTACTACTGTAGCAACCTCTCCTTATCTTTATTTTATTGCATTGTTGTGCCAAGTGAAGTCTCTAATAGAAGGTTGATACTAGATTTGGATTTCTGCGCAGAAACAGATTTCTTGCTGTCACGAATTTGGGCAGGGTTCTGTGTAGGTAACTCAGAAAAATCTGCCAATTTACGTGCGTGATCCTCATATATGTACGCAACTTTCATTAGTTTGGAGTTTTCTCATCTGAGCAAGTTTAGTGCCCCAGAAAAATTCGTCTTTACGGACTATTCTGTTTTGATAGATTCTTCCTTTTATTTCGCATTGCCTCTTTTACTGTGTTGAATGGATTTCTTTGTTCCATTAACTTTCAGTAGCTTTGTGCAATGTCCAGAAGTGTTAAGAATGATTGTGTCACCTCTGAACATGTGAATTTTTTTATTATGCACTAACCCTCTAATGTGTTTGTTTCGAGTTTGGTGTGGAGGAAGTTTTCAAGGATCAAGAGAGGAGGATGATACAATATGATCAAGGAGAGTGAAAGCTCTAAGCTTGGGGATGCCCCCGTGGTTCATCCCTGCATATTTCAAGAAGACTCAAGCATCTAAGCTTGGGGATGGCCAAGGCATCCCCTTCTTCATCGACAAATTATCAGGTTCCTCTAGTAAAACTATATTTTTATTTCGTCACATCTTATGTGCTTTACTTGGAGCGTCTGTGTGCTTTTATTTTCGTTTTTGTTATTTTCATTCTCTGAATAAATGCTTGTGTGGGATAGAGACACGCTCCGCTGGTTCATATGAACACATGTGTTCTTAGCTTTTAATGTTCATGGCGAAGGTTGAAACTGCTTCATTCATTGTTATTTGGTCGGTTCAGGAAATGTTGCATGTGGTAGTGGTATAATGAAACACTTGCATAATCTTGTAGATCATTGAGCTTTGATAACTTGATTCTTTACAAGCGTTTTGAGGTATTTAGATGGTAAAACTTGCTGGATAAATAAGTTAAAATTAGTAGTGGATTGTTGTCTTTAAGCTTGTGTCGTACTACAAACTCTATTTAAATAGTTGAAGGTGTAGTTGGACTTGATAGCTTTCCATGTCTGAGAGTTCATCGTAATAACTAAGTTGTGCTGAAGGTCGAGGGAGCTAGCGGGGTACTTGTGCCACCGTGAACGGCCCTCCTTGGAGTAAATTTTAATCATGCTCTTAATGATGAACCTGCTAGTTGTTTGCAATAAGCTTGTGAGTTCTTTTTGACTAATATTAAGCTACGGTTTTTGGCACTTCCACCATCCAAATTTGCTAGCCTCTTTGGTACTGTGCATTTCCTTTTGCTCACATTGAGAATTGTGCATACTTCGCCAGTACATCCAAACCCGTGGGAGGACTTTCTCTTGTTCTCCTACACATAAGCCATACATCTTCCTCAAAACAGCCACCATACCTACCTACCACAGCATTATCATAGCTGTTCCGAGATATATTGCCATGCAACTTCCATTTTACATTACATGTTGTCATTTATTATTTATATATTGCTTTGCATGATTCTATACAGCTGATGTGTGGTTTACCCATGTTACGCTAGATCATTGCACATCCTGCTACACTGGCAGAGGCATACAGTTTTATACACCATGTTTTATTCATTATGAGTTATTTGTACCAAAAAGTGTGTTGTCATATTAGGATGTTGCCCCTAAAAGTGAAAAGAGCCATGGAGGCCATCAAAAAGAGAAAAAGAAAAGAAAGAAAAAAATAGAAAAGAAAAAGAAAAAGAAAAAAAAGAGAATAAAGAAAAAGGGGGCAGCATTACTATCTTTTATCCACACTTGTGCTCATGTTTTAGCACCTGCAGTATTCATAGTCATCATCTGTGCTCATGTTTAGCACCTATATTCCATATGAGAGAGTTTTCATGTTTTACTAGTATAACTATGTGGGGAATTTACACTATAGAACTTGGGTTGTATATTCCAATGATGAGACTCCTCAAAAGTGCTCTAGGTCTTCGTGAGCAACCAAGTTGGATGCACCCCCACTAGTTCCATTATAGAGCTTTCATACACATATAGCTCTATGTGCATCCGCTGCATGGCAATCACTATTCCTTGCATAGCTTCGATCATAAGACTTCCTCTTGTCTAATGATCATTTATAGCTTTGTAAGACTTTCTTCCATTTGGCCTTCCAAACCCCCATTAACGTTCTTTATGCCATAACATCCTGGTGCCAATGCCAAATGCTTGCGCTCACCGATTGAGTAGACTTCGAAACAGTTGATTCATGACATTCATGTTTATGTTTACTTGACTGAATCCTTCTTATGTTGTGAAAATTTACTTGATGCTTGGAATGAAGGATAGAACTGCTACGCTGGATACTTAACACATCTTTAATGAACTTTGTACGGTTTCATGTCTTTGAAGCAATAGTTCATGAAAAATTCTAGCTTGTTTAACTCTTGCATTATCATCTCTTATATCAATATAGACATTTGCTTTGAGTGATTTGATCTCAGTTCATATGCTTTACATCATTATTGGATCAAGATTATGTTGGTAGCATGTCACTTCAGAAATTATCTTTGTTATCGTTTACCTACTCGAGGACGAGTAGGAACTAAGTTTGGGGATGCTGATACGTCTCCAACGTATCTATAATTTCTTATGTCCCATGCTACTTTTATGATGATACACACATGTTTTATACACACTTTATGTCATTATTATGCATTTTCCGGAACTAACCTATTGACGAGATGCCGAAGTGCCAATTCCTGTTTTCTGCTGTTTTTGGTTTCAGAAATCCTAGTAAGGAAATATTCTCGGAATTGGACGAAATCAACGTCCATCATCTTATATTTCAAGGAAGCTTCCAGAGCACCGAAGAGGGACCAGAGGGGAGCCCTGGTGGCCCCACACGTGGTGGCGGCGCGGCCAAGGGGGGGCGCCCCCTGGTGTGTGGAGCCACCAGACCCCCTCCGACTCCGACTCTTCGCCTATTTGAGCCTCCCTGACCTAAATCTTCGATACGAATAAGCCACGGTACGAGAAACCTTCCAGAGCCGCCGCCATCGCGAAGCCAAGATCTGGGGGACAGAAGTCTCTGTTCCGGCACGCCGCCGGGACGGGGAAGTGCCCCCGGAAGGCATCTCCATCGACTCCACCGCCATCTTCATCACCGCTGCTGTCTCCCATGATGAGGAGGGAGTAGTTCTCCCCCGAGGCTAAGGGCTGTAACGGTAGCTATGTGGTTAATCTCTCTCTCCCATGTACTTCAATACAATAATCTCATGAGTTGCTTTACATGATTGAGATCCATATGATGAGCTTTGTAATCTAGATGTCGTTATGCTATTCAAGTGGATTTTACTTATGTGATCTCTGGAGACTCCTTGTCCCACGTGTGTAATGGTGATAGTGTGTGCACCGTGTGGGTCTCTTAGGCTACATTTCACAAAATACTTATTCACTGAGTTATGATTTGAGTTGGATGTCTCTATGAAATTGTGGTATGTTAGTACCTCCTATGAATGCTCACAGTGACAGCGTGGGGTGTTTATTAGTACTTGGGAATACATATTTAAGGTTTGCCTACATGATGAATTAGTGTTCGTTATCTTGCCAGAGAGTAATTCAGAATAGCATAGTGAAGTGCTTATTTATATTCCTTTATGATTGCAATGTTGAGAGTGTCCACTAGTGAAAGTATGATCCCTAGGCCTTGTTTCCGAATATCGAATCTCCATTTATTTAATGTTCTACTGCATGTTTACTCGCTGCCATATTTATTTCAGATTGCTATTACCACTCATATACATCCATATTACTTGTATTTCACTATCTCTTCGCCGAACTAGTGCACCTATACACCTGACAAGTGTATTAGGTGTGTTGGGGACACAAGAGACTTCTTGTATCGTGATTGCAGGGTTGCTTGAGAGGGATATCTTTGACCTCTTCCTCCCTGAGTTCGATAAACCTTGGGTGATCCACTTAAGGGAAAACTTGCTGCTGTTCTACAAACCTCTGCTCTTGGAGGCCCAACACTGTCTACAGGAAAAGAAGCCAACAGTAGACAGCAGCGACCCCTGGACGGAGTCGGGGAATTTGACGTTGAAATACTCGACATCAGAGCGAACACAAATGACAACGCCGCCTATGTTGTAGGCGACATTGTGGGAGCCATTGCGGCGGAGGCAGAAGATGCGCTTCCATAGAGCCCAATTAGGATGGACTCCGAGGAAGCATTCACAACGGGTGATAAAAATTGAGACGTGGAGGATAGAATTGGGCGTCAGCTGGTGCAGCTGCAGCCTGTAGACAAAGAGGAGACCGCGGAGGAACTCATGGATAGGGGGAGAAAGGCCGCGAATAAGGTGGTCAACGAAACTGACCCGATATTCGATTGGAGGCGATGGATAGCTCTCCTCCTTGGGGAAGCGCAGCGCGTTCTCCTTCTTCGTGAACCCGAGCTTCTTCAGCAGGTTCATGTCTTGGTTGGAGATTTTGGATCTCTCCCACTCCAGATCTTCAGCTGCCATCTTCGACTCCGGAGTGCTGTGCCTAGTGAGCCGCGCGCGCGGTGGCATCAACAATGTTGTAGGAGAAAGGTGCGAGCGTGGTTGAGCTCGGGAAGTGATGGGCGCAATGGAGGATTTTTCGCAGAGGAAAGCAGAGGTGCGGCGCGAGCGAAAGTGCGAACGGAGGAAGACGATGACCTTAAATAGGGGTGCAGCGAATCGACGCACCGTTGGATGGAGAAATTGTGAGATGGATGATGTACACGTGGATAAGGGGTAGCAACGTAATTTCACTCTGAAGGAAAGGAACATGCGCTACAGTGCGTGCGCCAGGAAAAGTGGAGGACGTGTGTCCCCCACTTGCACGACGTGTCAACTTGATAGGGAATTTGGGCCCGCAAGACAGAGAGAGAGAGTAGTACTCGCGTCTTCCCGATACAGTGATCGTGGCTATTGTCAGCAATGATGTCACCTTGGCAAGAGAAAATCTTGGCTATGAAGATTCGTAAAAATAGCGGCAACCAAAGATTCTTGATTATTTCGAGAGCCTTTGGTCAAATACAAGTTTTTGATCAAATGCTCGGGGGCTACTTTGGAAAAATGAAAAACTCGAGTATGACAAAATAGAAATGGCGAGAGCCTATGACCAAATACAAGCATTTGTTCATAGCCTCGGGGGCTACTCCCATCGGGAGCGCTGGTCGCGCACCCGATAGATATGAAAACCTCGAGAAAGAAGGAAAATATAGCAACATAAGGCATTGAGCCTACAACCAAGCACAAGTCCTTGGTTGTAGCCTCGGGGGCTACTCCCATCGGGAACGCTGTTCGCGTGCTCGATGAAGTTATAAATAGAGAAGAAGAAAAAGTGAGCATATTTCGAGTTATGAAAATAACTCTGCATATACTCCCATCGGGAAGGCAATATAAGTCATCTGTTGACTCAATAAAATGTGCTATTCCAACAGCCGAAAAAGCACTCGACAATATATTCTCAGATTGCCAAAGTTGCGAACAATCTCTGAATGCTGGAAAACTTTGCGAAGGTAAGACCCCAGATCCGTTCTGAGTGGCGTGGCGTCGTCTCTGACGTCGGTTTGCTACTTTTTTCTGTATCAACAGATACGAAGAAAAATCCTAACAGACGCGTTAGGTATCCGATAAAATATGACTGGGACTTGACAGAATGGTAAGACCTTAAGCGGCACCTGTCGAAGTTTACACCCTTATCCCGAGATCATGTCCAGGGACGTGATCTTGAAGTAGGTTTTTGCGGATTGCCACTACAGCAGTTAACTCGTACCTGATCCGTCAGATGAACTAGCCCCAACTACCATTATCCCTGTACAATATATAATTGCATATCCAAAGATATGTGATAAATTCGACAGAGTTATTGAATAATTAAAGTTGGAGATTTTCCCTGATTCTTCGATTCAAGCAAAATCTCGGGGGCTACTGACATAGGCATCCCCAATGGGCCTGCCGAAGATGGTACCCGGGGTTTACTGAAGGCCCACGACTCGAAGAATAAGAAGATTCGGAAGCCCAAGTTATTATTAAGGAAAGCTAGAGTTGTATTAGGAGATACTACTTGTAATCTTGCGGGACGGGTTGGAAACCCTCCCGGACTCTGTAACTTGTGTATTGTGAAATCCCTCGAATCCACCTCCTATATAAGGGGGAGTCGAGGGACAAAGATAGCATCGATTCATTATTTCACGCTGATACGTCTCCAACGTATCGATAATTTCTTATGTTCCATGCTTGTTTTATGACAATACGTACATGTTTTATACATACTTTATGTCATATTTATGCATTTTCCGGCACTAACCTATTAACAAGATGCCGAAGAGCCAGTTGTTGTTTTCTGCTGTTTTTGGTTTCAGAAATCCTAGTAAGAAAACATTCTCGGAATTGGACGAAATCAACGCCTAGGGGCTTATTTTTCCACGAAGCTTCCAGAACACCGAAAGGGAAACGAAGTGGGGCGACGAGGCGCCCACACAACAGGGCGGCGCGGCCAAGGCTTGGGCCGCGCGGCCCTAGCGTGTGGGGCCCTCGTGGCGCCCCCTGACCTACCCTTCCGCCTACATATAGCCTTCGTCGCGAATACCCCAGTACCGAGAGCGACGATACGGAAAACCTTCCAGAGACGCCGCCGCCAATCCCATCTTGGGGGATTCAGGAGATCGCCTCCGGCACCCTGCCGGAGAGGGGAATCATCTCTCGGAGGATTCTTCACCGCCATGGTCGCCTCCGGAGTGATGTGTGAGTAGTTCACCCCTGGACTGTGGGTCCATAGCAGTAGCTAGATGGTCGTCTTCTCCTCATTGTGCTATCATTGTCGGATCTTGTGAGCTGCCTAACATGATCAAGATCATCTATTTGTAATACTACATGTTGCGTTTGTTGGGATCCGATGAATATTGAATGCTATGTTATGTTGATTATCAATCTATCATCTATGTGTTGTTTATGATCTTGCATGCTCTCCGTTATTAGTAGAGGCTCTGGCCAAGTCGTTACTTGTAACTCCAAGAGGGAGTATTTATGCTCGATAGTGGGTTCATGCCTCCATTAAATCTGGGACAGTGACAGAAAGTTTTAAGGTTGTGGATGTGCTGTTGCCACTAGGGATAAAACATCAATGCTATGTCTAAGGATGTATTTGTTGATTACATTACGCACCATACTTAAAGCAATTGTCTGTTGTTTGCAACTTAATACTGGAAGGGGTTCGGATGATAACCTGAAGGTGGACTTTTTAGGCATAGATGCATGCTGGATAGCGGTCTATGTACTTTGTCGTAATGCCCAATTAAATCTCACATTACTCATCATAACATGTATGTGCATTGTCATGCCATCTTTATTTTTCAATTGCCCAACTGTAAATTGTTCACCCAACATGCTATTTCTTATGGGAGAGACACCACTAGTGAACTGTGGACCCCGGTCCATTCTTTTACATCGAATACAATCTACTGCAATACTCGTTTACTGTTCTCTGCAAACATCATCATCCACACTATACATCTAATCCTTTGTTACAGCAAGCCGGTGAGATTGACAACCTCACTGTTAAGTTGGGGCAAAGTACTTTGGTTGTGTTGTGCAGGTTCCACGTTGGCGCCGGAATCCCTGGTGTTGCGCCGCACTACACTCCGCCGCCATCAACCTTCAACGTGCTTCTTGACTCCTACTGGTTCGATAACCTTGGTTTCTTACTGAGGGAAAAACTTGCCGCTGTACGCATCATACCTTCCTCTTGGGGTTCCCAACGGACGTGTGCTTTACCGTCACAAGCAGCAAAGCTTTTTCTGGCGCCGTTGCCGGGGAGATCAAGATACGCTACAAGGGGAGTCTCCACTTCCAATCTCTTTACTTTGTTTTTGTCTTGCTTTATTTTATTTACTACTTTGTTTGCTGCATTATATCAAAATACAAAAAAATTAGTTGCTAGCTGATACGTCTCCGACATATCTATAATTTCTGATGTTCCATGCTTGTTTTATGACAATACCGACATGTTTTGTTCACACTTTATGTCATTATTATGCGTTTTCCGGAACTAACCTATTGACGAGATGCCGAAAGGCCAGTTGTTGTTTTCTGCTATTTTTGGTTCCAGAAAGGCTGTTCGGGCAATATTCTCGGAATTGGACGAAATCAACGCCAAACCTCCTATTTTTCCCGGAAGGCTCCAGAACACCGAAGGAGAGTCGGAGGAGAGCCAGGGGCCCCACACCATAGGGCCGCGCGGGCCAGACCCTGGCCGCGCCGGCCTAGGGTGAGGCCACCCTGTCAGCCCTCCTGCGCCGCCTCTTCGCCTATAAAACCCCTTTCGACCTAAAAACGCAGTACCAATTGACGAAACTCCAGAAAGACTCCAGGGGCGCCGCCACCGTCGCGAAACTCCAATTCGGGGGACAGAACTCTCTGTTCCGGCACCCTGCCGGGACGGGGAATTGCCCCCGGAGCCATCTCCACCGCCGTCTTCACCGCCATCTTCACCGCCATCGCTGCCTCCATGATGAGGAGGGAGTAATCCACCCCCGAGGCTGAGGGCTCCGCTGTAGCTATGTGGTTCATCTCTCTCCCATGTACCTCAATACAATAATCTCATGAGCTGCTTTACATGATTGAGATTCATATGAGTTTTGTATCACTATTCATCTATGTGCTACTCTAGTGATGTTATTAAAGTATTCTATTCCTCCTGCACGGTGTAATGGTGACAGTGTGTGCATCCGTGTTAGTACTTGGCATAGGCTATGATTATGATCTCTTGTAGATTATGAAGTTAACTATTGCTATGATGGTATTGATGTGATCTATTCCTCCTACATAGTGTGAAGGTGACAGTGTGCATGCTATGTTAGTACTTGGTTTAGTCGTGTTGATCTTTCATGCACTCTAAGGTTATTTAAATATGAACATTGAATTGTGGAGCTTGTTAACTCCGGCATTGAGGGTTCGTGTAATCCTACGCAATGGTGTTCATCATCCAACAAGAGTGTAGAGTATGCATTTATCTATTCTGTTATGTGATCAATGTTGAGAGTGTCCACTAGTGAAAGTATGATCCCTAGGCCTTGTTCCTAAATACTGCTATCACTGCTTGTTTACTGTTTTACTGCGTTACTACTGCTGCGTTGCTACTGCTCATATATATTCATACCACCTGTATTTCACTATCTCTTCGCCGAACTAGTGCACCTATTTGGTGTGTTGGGGACACAAGAGACTTCTTGCTTTGTGGTTGCAGGGTTGCATGAGGGGGATATCTTTGACCTCTTCCTCCCTGAGTTCGATAAACCTTGGGTGATCCACTTAAGGGAAAACTTGCTGCTGTTCTACAAACCTCTGCTCTTGGAGGCCCAACACTGTCTACATTAAAAGGAGTGTGCGTAGACATCAAGCTATTTTCTGGCGCCGTTGCCGGGGAGGAAAGGTAAAAGGCACTCATACTCCGGTTCTAGGTAAAGTACTTTTCTGGCACCATTGTGTTTGTGCTCGAAGCTATTTCCTTTAGATCCTGCAATTGCAACTTTTTGTTTCTTGTTTACACTAGTAAGGCATAATGGAAAACAACAAAAATATGAGAGATCTTTATGAACTTTATCTTGAATTAGGACATGATGTGTTTGAAGAGAGAATTAAAAAACCCATGGAACTTTATATGCATGCTAATGGGAATGTCATTAATATGAATGCTTTGAACACTATTGTTTCTAATGCTATGGAAAATTCTAAGCTTGGGGAAGCTGGCTTTGATGAGCATGACCTTTTTAGTTCCCCAAGCATTGAGGAGAAAATTTACTTTGATGATACTTTGCCTCCTATTTATGATGATTATAATGATAGTAGTCTTTTGGTGCCGCCTGTTATGGAGGATAAATTTGATTATGATTACAATATGCCTCCTATATTTGATAGCTACTTTGTTGAATTTGCTCCCACTATTACTAATAAAATTGATTATGCTTATGTGGAGAGTAATAATTTTATGCATGAGACTCATGATAAGAATGCTTTATGTGATAGTTATATTGTTGAGTTTGCTCATGATACTACTGAAAATTATTATGAGAGAGGAAAATATGGTTGTAGAAATTTTCATGTTACTAAAACACCTCTCTATGTGCTGAAATTTTTAAAGCTATACTTGTTTTATCTTCCTATGCTTGTCACTTTGCTCTTCATGAACTTGTTTATTTACAAGATTCCTATGCATAGGAAGCATGTTAGACTTAAATGTGTTTTGGATTTGTTTCTTGATGCTCTCTTTTGCTTCAAATACTATTTCTTGCGAGTGCATCATTAAAACTGCTGAGCCCATCTTAATGGCTATAAAGAAAAGAACTTCTTGGGAGATAACCCATGTGTTTATTTTGCTACAGTACCTTTATTTTATTTTGAGTCTTGGAAGTTGTTTACTACTGTAGCAACCTCTCCTTATCTTAGTTTTGTGTTTTGTTGTACCAAGTAAAGTCTTTGATAGTAAGGTTCATACTAGATTTGGATTACTGCGCAGAAACAGATTTCTTTGCTGTCACGAATCTGGGCAAAATTCTCTGTAGGTAACTCAGAAAATTATGCCAATTTACGTGAGTGATCCTCAGATATGTACGCAACTTTCATTCAATTTGAGCATTTTCATTTGAGCAAGTCTGGTGCCTCAATAAAATTCGTCTTTATGGACTGTTCTGTTTTGACAGATTCTGCCTTTTATTTCGCATTGCTTCTTTTGCTGTATGGGATGGATTTCTTTGTTCCATTGACTTCCAGTAGCTTTGAGCAATGCCCAGAAGTGTTAAGAATGATTGTGTCACCTCTGAACATGTGAATTTTTGATTATGCACTAACCCTCTAATGAGTTGTTTTGAGTTTGGTGTGGAGGAAGTTTTCAAGGGTCAAGAGAGGAGGATGATATACTACGATCAAGAAGAGTGAAAAGTCTAAGCTTGGGGATGCCCCGGTGGTTCATACCTGCATATATCAAGAAGGCTCAAGCATCTAAGCTTGGGGATGCCCAAGGCATCCCCTTCTTCATCAACAAATTATCAGGTTCTTTCTCTTGAAACTATATTTTTATTCGGTCACATCTTATGTACTTTACTTGGAGCGTCTGTGTGCTTTTGTTTTTTTGTTTTTGTTTGAATAAATGCTTGTGTGGGAGAGAGACACGCTCCGCTGGTTCATATGAACACATGTGTTCTTAGATTTTAATGTTCATAGCGAAGGTTGAAACTGCTTCGTTAATTGTTATATGGTTGGAAACAGAAAATGCTACATGTAGTAATTGGTAGAATGTCTTGAATAATGTGATACTTGGCAATTGTTGTGCTCATGTTTAAGCTCTTGCATCATATGCTTTGCACCTATTAATGAAGAAATACATAGAGCATGCTAAAATTTGGTTTGCATAATTGGTCTCTCTAAGGTCTAGATAATTTCTAGTATTGAGTTTGAACAACAAGGAAGACGGTGTAGAGTCTTATAATGTTTACAATGTGTCTTTTATGTAAGTTTTGCTGCACCGCTTCATCCTTATGTTTGTTTCAAATAGCCTTGCTAGCCTAAACCTTGTATCGAGAGGGAATACTTCTCATGCATCCAAAATCCTTGAGCCAACCACTATGCCATTTGTGTCCACCATACCTATCTACTACATGGTATTTCTCCGCCATTCCAAAGTAAATTGCTTGAGTGCTACCTTTAAACAATTCAAAATTTATCACCTCTGATTTGTGTCAATGTTTTATAGCTCATGAGGAAGTATGTGGTGTTTATCTTTCAATCTTGTTGGGCAACTTTCACCAATGGACTAGTGGCTTCATCCGCTTATCCAATAATTTTGCAAAAGGAGCTGGCAATGGGATTCCCAGTCCCAAATTAATTAAAAAAAATAGACACTCCTCCATGGTATGTGATTGTTGGACGGCACCCGAAGGATTCGGTTAGCCATGGCTTGTGTAAGCAAAGGTTGGGAGGAGTGTCATCATAATAAAACTAAAATAAAAAGGCACTCCTTCATGGTATGAGATTGTTGGCAGGCACCCGAGGATTCGGTTAGCCATTTTTTGTGAAAGAAAGGTTGGAAGGAGTGCCACCCAAAAATAAAATAAAATGGGAGCCACTCTTTGAAGGTTTGTCTGGCAAGGGGGTTAGAGTACCCGCTACCATTCGTTGACAACAACATACACCTCTCAAAACTTTATTTTTATGCTCTCTTTATGTTTTCAAAATAAAAGCTCTAGCACAAATATAGCAATCGATGCTTTCCTCTTTGAAGGACCATTCTTTTACTTTTATTGTTGAGTCAGTTCACCTATTTCTTTCCATCTCAAGAAGCAAACACTTGTGTGAACTGTGCATTGATTCCTACATATTTGCATATTGCACTTGTTATATTGCTTTGCATTGACAACTATCCATGAGATATACATGTTACAAGTTGAAAGCAACCGCTGAAACTTAATCTTCCATTGTGTTGCTTCAATACCTTTACTAAGAATTTATTGCTTTATGAGTAGCTCTTATGCAAGACTTATTGATGCTTGTCTTGAAAGTACTATTCATGAAAAGTCTTTGCTATATGATTCAATTGTTTACTCATTGCATTTACATTGTTTCGAATCGCTGCATTCATCTCATATGCTTTACAATAGTATGATTAAGATTATGTTGGTAGCATGTCACCTCAGAAATTATCTTTTATCGTTTACCTACTCGAGGACGAGTAGGAACTAAGCTTGGGGATGCTGATACGTCTCCGACGTATCTATAATTTCTGATGTTTCATGCTTGTTTTATGACAATACCGACATGTTTTGTTCACACTTTATGTCATTATTATGCATTTTCCGGAACTAACCTATTGACGAGATGCCAAAAGGCCAGTTGTTGTTTTCTGCTGTTTTTGGTTCCAGAAAGGCTGTTCGGGCAATATTCTCGGAATTGGACGAAATCAACGCCAAACCTCCTATTTTTCCCGGAAGGCTCCAGAACACCGAAGGAGAGTCGCAGGAGAGCCAGGGGGCCCCCACACCATAGGGCTGCGCGGGCCAGACCCTGGCCACACCGGCCTAGGGTGAGGCCACCCTGTCAGCCCTCCTGCGCCGCCTCTTCGCCTATAAAACCCCTTTCGACCTAAAAACGCAGTACCAATTGACGAAACTCCAGAAAGACTCCAGGGGCGCCACCACCGTCGCGAAACTCCAATTCAGGGGACAGAACTCTCTGTTCCGGCGCCCTGCCGGGACGGGGAATTGCCCCCGGAGCCATCTCCACCGCCGTCTTCACCGCCATCTTCACCGCCATCGCTGCCTCCATGATGAGGAGGGAGTAATCCACCCCCGAGGCTGAGGGCTCCGCTGTAGCTATGTGGTTCATCTCTCTCCCATGTACCTCAATACAATAATCTCATGAGCTGCTTTACATGATTGAGATTCATATGAGTTTTGTATCACTATTCATCTATGTGCTACTCTAGTGATGTTATTAAAGTATTCTATTCCTCCTGCACGGTGTAATGGTGACAGTGTGTGCATCCGTGTTAGTACTTGGCATAGGCTATGATTATGATCTCTTGTAGATTATGAAGTTAACTATTGCTATGATGGTATTGATGTGATCTATTCCTCCTACATAGTGTGAAGGTGACAGTGTGCATGCTATGTTAGTACTTGGTTTAGTCGTGTTGATCTTTCATGCACTCTAAGGTTATTTAAATATGAACATTGAATTGTGGAGCTTGTTAACTCCGGCATTGAGGGTTCGTGTAATCCTACGCAATGGTGTTCATCATCCAACAAGAGTGTAGAGTATGCATTTATCTATTCTGTTATGTGATCAATGTTGAGAGTGTCCACTAGTGAAAGTATGATCCCTAGGCCTTGTTCCTAAATATTGCTATCACTGCTTGTTTACTGTTTTACTGCGTTACTACTGCTGCGTTGCTACTGCTCATATATATTCATACCACCTGTATTTCACTATCTCTTCGCCGAACTAGTGCACCTATTTGGTGTGTTGGGGACACAAGAGACTTCTTGCTTTGTGGTTGCAGGGTTGCATGAGAGGGATATCTTTGACCTCTTCCTCCCTGAGTTCGATAAACCTTGGGTGATCCACTTAAGGGAAAACTTGCTGCTGTTCTACAAACCTCTGCTCTTGGAGGCCCAACACTGTCTACAGGAAAAGGAGTGTGCGTAGACATCACTAGCTTTACTTTATTTGCTAACTTGTTTGCGTTCTCCATATTAAAAACACAC
This sequence comes from Lolium perenne, assembly GCF_019359855.2. Lineage (NCBI taxonomy): Eukaryota > Viridiplantae > Streptophyta > Magnoliopsida > Poales > Poaceae > Lolium > Lolium perenne. The sequence continues at coordinate 96,665,077 of NC_067245.2, forward strand.
AAAAACTAGTTACTTGCATTTACTTTATCTAGTTTGCTTTATTTACTGTTACTAAAATGGGTACTCCTGAAAATACTAAGTTGTGTGACTTCACAAACACAAATAATAATGATTTCTTATGCACACCTATTGCTCCACCTGCTACTACAGCAGAATTCTTTGAAATTAAACCTGCTTTACTAAATCTTGTCATGAGAGAGCAATTTTCTGGTGTTAGTTCTGATGATGCTGCTGCCCATCTTAATAATTTTGTTGAACTATGTGAAATGCAAAAGTATAAGGATGTAGATGGTGACATTATAAAATTAAAATTGTTTCCTTTCTCATTAAGAGGAAGAGCTAAAGATTGGTTGCTATCTCTGCCTAAGAATAGTATTGATTCATGGACTAAATGTAAGGATGCTTTCATTGGTAGATATTATCCTCCTACTAAAATTATATCTTTGAGAAGTAGCATAATGAATTTTAAACAATTGAATAATGAGCATGTTGCCCAAGCATGGGAAAGAATGAAATCTTTGGTTAAAAATTGCCCAACCCATGGACTGACTACTTGGATGATCATCCAAACCTTTTATGTAGGACTGAATTTTTCTTCACGGAACCTATTGGATTCAGCTGCTGGAGGTACTTTTATGTCCATCACTCTAGGCGCCGCAACAAAGCTTCTTGATAATATGATGATTAATTACTCTGAATGGCACACGGAAAGAGCTCCACAAGGTAAGAAGGTAAATTCTGTCGAAGAAACCTCCTCCTTGAGTGATAAGATTGATGCTATTATATCTATGCTTGTGAATGATAGGACAAATGTTGATACTAATAATGTTCCGTTAGCTTCATTGGTTGCCCAAGAAGAACATGTTGATGTGAACTACATTAAAAATAATAGTTTCAACAACAATGCTTATCGGAACAATTCTTTTTTCGAGAAAAGGCAATGACATTGCGTTTCTTTTCATTGCAAAGGAGAAGAATAGTTTGTTACAAGATCACACCTCCATGGAGGGTGAAAAACAACCGGCAACTAACAGAAAAACTAGTGCACATCCCAGTCTACAGGTAACACGGCGCGAAGGCCAAGGGCTCCAGCTCTCGCCCAAAGTGCCGCCTCTGCCTTGATCTTGTCATTCACTCTCTGGATGGACGGCTGCTCTCCATCGAAGACACACGAGTTTCGGTGCTTCCAAATCAACCAGGGCACAAGAAGCATGGCGGTTGCAAGGCCTTTTCGCATTGGCTTGGGTGTGTGCTGCCTTGCAGTAGTCCACCATTCGTGGAGGGTAGGCTCGCCGTCAGGAGGTCGACAAGTAAGCCGTAGCCAGGACAGTGTGTCGTACCAAACCTGCCTAGAGAAGGGGCAAGCCAAGGTGAGGTGATGCATGGACTCGGCCTCTTGGTCGCATAGCAGGCACCGAGGATGGTGCTGCAGCCCTCGCCGTCGTAGCCGCTCCGCCGTCCAGCACCGGTCTTTGTTAGCCAACCAATGGAAGAATTTGACGCGCGGAGGCGCCCAAGTTTTCCACAGCAGCTTCCAGGCCGGGCAAGCCCTGGACCCCTGGAATGTGCTCCGGTAGTAGGACTTTGCCGAGTAAACGCCGTTTGTGCTCCATCTCCAGACGATCTGATCAGGCTGGTCTGTGAGGACAGTCGCCTCCACCCGTGTCCAGAGCATAAGGTACTGGCCCAGCTCTTGGAGTCCAAGCACGCCGTGGATGTCACGCGCCCAGCTGTGGTCGAGCAGCCCATCTCTGATGGAGGTTGCCTTCCGACGTCTCTTAGGGATACATGCGTATAGCTCAGGGGCGATTTGACTGACAGAGCGACCGGCGATCCATTTGTCTTCCCAGAATCTGCCGAGGTGTCCGTCGCCGACGATCATGTGCGTCGAGGCAAAGAACAGGCTCTGCTCCTGGCGCGAGAATTGCAGCTCAAGCCCACTCCATGCTCTAACTTGATCCGTTCTGTTAAACCAAAGCCATCGCATCCGAAGCGCGAGCCCGGCCCTCTCCATGTCCTGAACACCAAGGCCTCCAAGAGATAGAGGCCTGCATACAGCTTGCCAGTTAACATGGCAATGCCCGCCGTTGGCCTCGGCGCGGCCGTCCCAAAGGAAGCCTCTCTGGATTTTCTCAAGGAGCTTTAGGATGCATTTCGGCGGCTGCAGCACAAGGATCTGATGTAGGGGGATCGCAGCCAGAACAGATTTCACAAGGATTAGCCTTCCAGAGCGGTCCATGAGCCTAGACTTCCAGGTGGGTAGCTTGGCCGCGGTTTTGCTGACCAGCGGCTGCATCTGCGCACGGGTAGGGCGGCGGAGCGTGAGCGGTATGCCAAGGTAGGTCAGTGGCAGCTCCGCAAGCTGGCATCCCAGAGTTGCCGCGATCACCTCGCTGTCGTCCGGCTCACAGTTGAGCATAGTGGCGGAGCTTTTACCATAGTTGACGAGGAGCCCAGAGGCTCGGCCAAACAGGTGTAGGATCGCCCTCACGGCGCCGGTATCCTCCCTGGTAGGATGGCAAAACATCACCACATCATCGGCATATAGGGAAACCACCGGGATCATCTTAATCGGAACAATTCTAGTAACAACTATAGGCCATATCCTTATAATAATGGTAACGGGTATGGTAATTCTTATGGGAATTCTTACAAAAATAATAGGAATACACCCCCTGGTCTTGAAGCCATGCTTAAAGAATTTATTAGTACACAAACTGCTTTTAACAAATCTGTTGAAGAAAAGCTTGGTAAAATTGATATACTTGCTTCTAAAGTTGATAGTCTTGCTGCTGATGTTGATCTTTTGAAATCGAAAGTTATGCCTAATGAAAATAAAGATATTAAGTCATTTGCTACAGAAAATCCATCCAAGTTAGAATTAATGAGAATATAAGATTGATGGCCGAATTGCGTGCTAGGTGGGAAAAAGAAGAAAATGCTAAAGATAAAAATGTAGCTAAAGTTTGGACTATTACCACCACTAGCAATACTAATGCTTCACATGTTGCTACACCCCCTACTATCAATGGTAAAATAATTGGTGTTGTCAATGTTTCTACTCCTAATGCAAAGTGTGCAAAACTGCCTGAAACTGCTAAAACTGCTGAAACTGCCTGTGATAAAACTGCTGAAATTTTTCAAAATATTGGGGACAATGATCCCATTGCTTTAGATCATAATGGTTTAGATTTTGATGATTGTCACGTCTCTGAAGTTATAAAGTTCTTACAAAAACTTGCTAAAAGTCCTAATGCTAGTGCTATAAATTTGGCCTTTACAAAACATATTACAAATGCTCTCATAAAAGCTAGAGAAGAGAAATTAAAACTTGAAACTTCTATTCCTAGGAAGTTGGAAGATGGTTGGGAGCCCATCATTAAGATGAAGGTCAATGATTTTTATTGTAATGCTTTATGTGATCTTGGTGCAAGTATTTCTGTTATGCCTAAGAAAATCTATAATATGCTTGACTTGCCACCATTGAAAAATTGTTATTTGGATGTTAATCTTGCTGATAATTCTACAAAGAAACCTTTGGGGAGGATTGATAATGTTCGCATTACGGTTAACAATAATCTTGTCCCCGTTGATTTTGTTGTCTTGGATATTGAATGCAATGCATCTTGTCCCATTATTTTGGGAAGACCTTTTCTTCGAACTGTTGGTGCTATTATTGATATGAAGGAAGGTAATATTAAATATCAATTTCCTCTCAAGAAAGGTATGGAACACTTCCCTAGAAAGAGAATGAAGTTACCTTTTGATTCTATTATTAGAACAAATTATGATGTTGATGCTTCGTCTCTTGATAATACTTATTTCACACTTTCTGCGCCTAGCTGAAAGGCGTTAAAGAAAAGCACTTATGGGAGACAACCCATTATTTTACTACAGTACTTTTGTTTTATATTTGAGTCTTGGAAGTTGTTACTACTGTAGCAACCTCTCCTTATCTTTATTTTATTGCATTTTTGCCAAGTAAAGTCTTTGATAGTAAGGTTCATACTAGATTTGGATTACTGCGCAGAAACAGATTTCTTACTGTCACGAATTTGAGCAGTAGTCTCTGTAGGTAACTCTGAAAAATCTGCCAATTTACGTGAGTAATCCTCAGATATGTACGCAACTTTCATTCAATTTGAGTATTTTCATTTGAGCAAGTCTGGTGCACCTAAAAAATTCGTCTTTACAGACTGTTCAGTTTTTGACAGATTCTGCCTTTTATTTCGCATTGCCTGTTTTGCTATGCTTGATGGATTTATTTATTCCATTAACTTTCAGTAGCTTTGTGCAATGTCCAGAAGTGTTAAGAATGATTATGTCACCTCTGAACATGTGAATTTTGATTATGCACTAACCCTCTAATGAGTTGTTTTGAGTTTTGTGTGGAGGAAGTTTTCAAGGATCAAGAGAGGAGGATGATACAATATGATCAAGGAGAGTGAAAGCTCTAAGCTTGGGGATGCCCCCTTGGTTCATCCCTGCATATTTCAAGAAGACTCAAGCATGTAAGCTTGGGGATGCCCAAGGCATCCCCTTCTTCATCGACAACATTATCAGGTTCCTCTAGTGAAACTATATTTTTATTCCATCACATCTTATGTGCTTTACTTGGAGCGTCTGTATGTTTTTGTTTTGTTTTGTTTGAATAAAGTTGGATCCTAGCATTCATTGTGTGGGAGAGAGACACGCTCCGCTGTTGCATATGGACAAATATGTCCTTAGCTTTACTCATAATGTTCATGGCGAAGGTTGAAACTGCTTCGTTAATTGTTATATGGTTGGAAACGAGAAATGCTACATGTAGTAATTGTTATAATGTCTTGAATAGTTTGATACTTGGCAATTGTTGTGCTCATAAGGATCATGTTTAAGCTCTTGGATCATATACTTTGCACCTATTAGTGAAGAAATACATAGAGCTTGCTAAAATTTGGTTTGCATGATTGGTCTCTCTAAGGTCTAGATATTTTCTAGTAAGGGTTTGAACAACAAGGAAGACAGTGTAGAGTCTTATAATGCTTGCAATATGTTTTTATGTGAGTTTTGCTGTACCGGTTCATACTTGTGTTTGCTTCAAATAACCTTGCTAGCCTAAGCCTTGTATTGAGAGGGAATACTTCTCGTGCATCCAAATCCTTGAGCCAAAAACTATGCCATTTGTGTCCACCATACCTACCTACTACATGGTATTTCTCTGCCATTCCAAAGTAAATTGCTTGAGTGCTATCTTTAAACACTTCAAAATTTATCATCTCTGATTTGTGTCAATGTTTTATAGCTCATGAGGAAGTATGTGGTGTTTATCTTTCAATCTTGTTGGGCAACTTTCACCAATGGACTAGTGGCTTCATCCGCTTATCCAATAATTTTGCAAAAAGATCTGGCAATGGGATTCCCAGTCCCAAATTAATTAACCTTCATAATTTTACAAAAATAGACACTCCTCCATGGTATGTGATTGTTGGACGGCACCCGAGGATTCGGTTAGCCATGGCTTGAGAAATCAAAGGTGGGGAGGAGTGTCATCTAAATAAAACTAAAATAAAAAGGCACTCCTTCATGGTATGAGATTGTTGGCAGGCACCCGAGGATTCGGTTAGCCATGGTTTGTGAAAGCAAGGTTGGAAGGAGTGCCACCCAAAAATAAAAATGTTTCATGGGAGCCGCTCTTCGAAGGTTTGTCTGGCAAGGGGGTTAGAGTGCCCACTACCATTCGTTGACAACAACAAACACCTCTCAAAACTTTACTTTTGTGCTCTCTCTATGTTTTCAAAATGAAAGCTCTAGCACAAATATAGCAATCCATGCATCCCTCTGCGAAGGGCCATTCTTCTACTTTTATGTTGAGTCAGTTTACCTACTTCTTCCATCTTAGAAGCAAACACTTGTGTTAACTGTGCATTGATTCCTACATACTTGCATATTTGCATTCATCATATTACTCTGTATTGACAACTATCCATGAGATATACATGTTACAAGTTGAAAGCAGCCGCTGAAACTTAATCTTCCTTTGTGTTGCTTCAATGCCTTTACTTTGAATTTATTTCTTTATGAGTTAACTCTTATGCAAGACTTATTGATGCTTGTCTTGAAAGTACTATTCATGAAAAGTCTTTGCTATATGATTCAATTGTTTAACCATTGTCTTTACCATTGCTTCGAATCGCTGCATTCATTACATGTGCTTACAATAGTATTGATCAAGATTATGATGGCATGTCACTTCAGAAATTATCTTTGTTATCGTTTACCTACTCGGGACGAGTAGGAACTAAGCTTGGGGATGCTGATACGTCTCCAACGTATCGATAATTTCTTACGTTCCATGCTTGTTTTATGACAATACCTACATGTTTTATACATACTTTATGTCATATTTATGCATTTTCCGGCACTAACCTATTAACAAGATGCCGAAGAGCCAGTTGCTGTTTTCTGCTATTTTTGGTTTCAGAAATCCTAGTAAGGAAATATTCTCGGAATTGGACGAAATCAACGCCCAGGGGCTTATTTTTCGACGAAGCTTCCAGAACACCGAAAGGGAAACGAAGTGGGGCGACGAGGCACCCACACAACAGGGCGGCGCGGCCAAGGCTTGGGCCGCGCAGCCCTAGCATGTGGGGCCCTCGTGGCGCCCCCTGACCTACCCTTCCGCCTACATATAGCCTTCGTCGCGAATACCCCAGTACCGAGAGCCACGATACGGAAAACCTTCCAGAGACGCCGCCGTCGCCAATCCCATCTCGAGGGATTCAGGAGATCGCCTTCGGCACCCTGCCGGAGAGGGGAATCATCTCCCGGAGGACTCTTCACCGCCATGGTCGCCTCCGGAGTGATGCGTGAGTAGTTCACCCCTGGACTATGGGTCCATAGCAGTAGCTAGATGGTCGTCTTCTCATCATTGTGCTATCATTGTCGGATCTTGTGAGCTGCCTAACATGATCAGGATCATCTATTTGTAATGCTACATGTTGCGTTTGTTGGGATCCGATGAATATTGAATGCTATGTTATCTTGATTATCAATCTATCATCTATGTGTTGTTTATGATCTTGCATGCTCTCCGTTATTAGTAGAGGCTCTGGCCAAGTCATTACTTGTAACTCCAAGAGGGAGTATTTATGCTCGATAGTGGGTTCATGCCTCCATTAAATGCAGGACAAAGTGACAGAAAGTTCTAAGGTTGTGGATGTGCTGTTGCCACTAGGGATAAAACATCAATGCTATGTCTAAGGATGTATTTGTTGATTACATTACGCACCATACTTAATGCAATTGTCTGTTGTTTGCAACTTAATACTAGAAGGGGTTCGGATGATAACCTGAAGGTGTACTTTTTAGGCATAGATGCATGCTGGATAGCGGTCTATGTACTTTGTCGTAATGCCCAATTAAATCTCACATTACTCATCATAACATGTATGTGCATTGTCATGCCATCTTTATTTGTCAATTGCCCAACTGTAATTTGTTCACCCAACATGCTATTTCTTATGGGAGAGACACCACTAGTGAACTGTGAACCCCGGTCCATTCTTTTACATCGAATACAATCTACTGCAATACTCGTTCTACTGTTCTCTGCAAACATCATCATCCACACTATACATCTAATCCTTTGTTACAGCAAGCCGGTGAGATTGACAACCTCACTGTTAAGTTGGGGCAAAGTACTTTGGTTGTGTTGTGCAGGTTCCACGTTGGCGCCGGAATCCCTGGTGTTGCGCCGCACTACACTCCGCCGCCATCAACCTTCAACGTGCTTCTTGACTCCTACTGGTTCGATAACCTTGGTTTCTTACTGAGGGAAAAACTTGCCGCTGTACGCATCATACCTTCCTCTTGGGGTTCCCAACGGACGTGTGCTTTACCGTCACAAGCAGCACACGCAACCCTAGTTTTCACATCGTCGAGCACTTTTTTGGCTGAAATCTTCGAGATCTACTTGCCCTCTACTTCCGACTAAAACCCTAGTCTACAATCCGTAGGCATTAACAAGTTAATCCCTTGTCAGGAACGCTCGAGTGGCGGATGGATTGGCCGTGGGGAAATCAGCTAGGGCAGGGTGGTGAGGTGGTGTGATAGAGCTATCAACCGTGGGCGAGAAACAGAACCCATGGTTGGGGGCGGCAGGTGGTGGTGCTAGGGATGGGGAGGTCAAGAGGTGGTGATGATGGATTACAGGAGTGGAGAATTGATGAGAGGAAGAAGACAGTTGATGAGAGGAAGAAGACACACGTGGATTGTTGGATGGGTGATCTGATGGCCTAGAAAAAGTGACTAGGATTTAGAACATTGGATTTGCTAACTTCCCGACGAATTAGCTCAATGCTTGGTTGACTCTTAAACAATTATATTAATTACGTTGTGATTGGCTCTAACCATGAGATGCAATATTGCTTGCAACTGATATTTTCTCAAGAGTACATGGGTTTGCAACTGAGATATTTACTAATTATTTTTAATTTAATTCACATTTTAGATAAATGAGATAAACTAGTGTTGCATTTATTAGTACTATTTAGATATGTACACATGCAATGCAAGCTACATTGAAAATAACAACGTCCAATAGAAAGAGCAAAATCACTTTGTTTTCAGTGTTGTTGTTGACTAAAAGTTAGAATGTATATTATTTCCGAACAAATTTTAGGGTTATAATATAAATTATTTAAAAATAGAGGGAATATACATGAGTTCCAACCAAGATTTTTTTTAAGTCATTTGTTTACTTCGTGATTCCTGCTCGTCATAAGTTGTAGCATATCTTACAACTCAGATTCGATTATGTCTCTCAGCCAAATGACAGTTAGTCAAAATCCAGTCACCCGTGATAAAACCGTACCCAATAAATAAATATATTTTAAAAACATATCTGATGATTCAGTGATGTAAACGGGAGGCAGAGGATGGTCAAAACATGTCCCATGTCGAACATCTGATTCAGAAATCTTTTCTTGCTTATTTCTGAACCAGATAGTGTTATTTAGAAAATGGAGTGACAGATCTGAAGAGTACCAATTCACTGAAACTAAAATTTTGGCGAAGAAGGTGAACCAAAATGCAACAGTTAGCATTACAGTAGCAAAATGGACAAATATAACCCTTAAGGACAACAAATTCACGAAATGAACTCTCGTCGAAAGTATTTCACCGAGCTAACCCTTTTGTGTAACACTGATGTCAAATACGCTAAGCTAGGCAGTGTAGCACCGATCTGACAGATGCTACACGCTTTGCCAGCGTAGCGAGGTGGGACCAACCCAGTCCCACCCCTGTTTATGTAGCACCTCTCACTTAGGCACTACAATGTGGATCATAGCGCCGCTCACATCGGCTCGATGCTCTCACTTAGCAATAAAGGCCCGAAGCACCCACCTGACCCACTACCCCTCATTTCCCCACCCACCAACAAAGGCTCGAGGTTGGCGTCTCCCCTCTCTTCTCGATCCTCTCAAATCCCTCTACCAAATTCCCCAAATCTGTAGGTTTTCTCCATGTATTTTGGTTGGGCTTGTCCAAATCTTGGAAACCCTACCATTTCAAATGAACCCAACATGCATGGTTGATTCTTGTTGCAATGACCAATGGTTGATTGTTAAGGGTTGTTGTTAGGTTAGAGTTAGGGTTCTTGTTAGATTTTTATGTTAGGCCTAGGGTTTGGTTATATGGCTTGGATTTTGTGTGTGTCTTTCCATGACTAGTTATTGAATAACATGCCTAGGGTTCTTGGAGAAGGATAATGATGAGTATGAGGATGTTGAGAATGATATTTAGCTCACTAACAACAATGTAGGTGATTTGGACACATATTATGTGCAAGAGAACATGGACCATTCGATCCTTTGTCCTGACGCTATGCATAGGACTGGGATGACGATGGACCCGATGAAGAAATTGGCGAGGAGAGGTTCACGCCTAAGGATGCCAAAATTTTCCTGAAGTTATTGGGCCAGGATCATCGGATATCATTATCACATGATCTTTTTTTTATCGCAGACGAAGCCATGGTTGATGGTGGCAAGAGTTTAGTGCTTGGAGCTAGGCCAATTTCCCACCGAGATATGGATCAGAAGAACAATGGGATTTCTCCTAGGTTGACGTTCGAAATCTTGTTGGAATTTAAGGCATGGAGCAAGGAGTTATCGGTTAAGAATCGTCGCTTGTACACCGTTGTCCACTCGGACGTCAAGAAGCACTACATGGTTAAATGTGAAGAGGGTGGAGTCCATGGGTTGTGTGTGCAAGACCTTTGAAGGGAGGGCCCTCTTGGAAAATAACTAATTGTGTAGCAACTCACATGTGCCGAGGCAAGAAGCTTGATGGCAAGGTTGAAGTACGTGCACCGACAATTCAACTCCGAGATCATCGCTTACAAGCTTTCCAACGGGATCTCGTCACTTCTAATGATGATCATTAAGTGTAGCACCCTACCTTTTAAATAAAGGCAAGATACCTGTGTATAGTGCTATTCCCGGGATCACTGATAGCACACACATTTCAAATGTAGTAATCATAGCAATAGTATCAAATTTATTACAACGCAGATCCTCAGGGGATAAAAATAAAGTCTTACAAATTGCATAGTCAAAATAGACTAGCTCAAATATAAAAGTTCAAAGCAAACACAACGGAAAATAACTGCAGTGAGCCTCCATTGTCTTCATGCGCCACATGCAGACATGTTGGAATGTAGTCTCGAGATCCTACCTAGTAATCCTCCTCAGACGAACCTGCACGTTTGAATATGTAGCCCCACGAATGGAGGTCAGTACAATGATGTACTGGCAAATGACACATATATGGTGGATGTTTTTAGGCATGACTATCTACATGATATTTGGCAAGTGGAGTTTAGGCAAATTTGCATAAAGCCAATTTTATCCTACATTTTATTTAAAACAAAACATTTTATAATTCTTGAAAAGATTTTTACAAAAAGGCACAAAGTCAAGATGACTCCCAGGTCACCACCACATACCATGGTTTTCACTTCCAGGTACGTAGCCCTGGGGCCACTCAACCAGGATAAACCTCAGGTCACCACCACATACCATGATTTTTACTGCCATGTATGTAGCCCTGGGAAAACTCCGTCCTATGTTTCTACACAAACTTTTAATTCAGAAAAGGCGATAAGATTATTCCGTACTTCCTTGTCTAGAGACTCAATTGTCCATAACCGGGGACACGGCTAAGATCTTAGTTTTTAACTCTGCAGAGGTTGTGCACTTTCACCTTACGACCCATTCTACCCAGAGAGAAGAATGAGACGAGACCTTTCAGAAGGAGAGAGCAACCATACCCGCAAGACCCGTTCCCACCTAAAATTCTGCTACCAGCCAATGTCTTGCAACAAGTTGAACCCTCGCATCTTACTCAATCAAGACAGAGCCCATAATATCATAAGGCTGCACTGGAAGTACACTAAACACGGAAGACATAGCAATCTCTTTGTTCCTGGGTGGCAAACCACAAGTGTACTCACCCCCCAGGTCACCACCACATACCATGGTTTTCACTGCCAGGTATGTAGCCCCAGGTAGCCACTCAACATAATCCAAAGCCACACCAATTCCACCCAGGTGTTTCATTAAGGTTATTAACTTTATTTTTTTCCAAACAACACTTTAACCAACAAGTAAAACCAAGCATTGGCATCATTTTTAAATCACTTCTGACAATCCTAGCAAGTTGTGTTTAAGGGGTGGCTACACACTACTAGGATCTAAGCATAGCATATAAATTTTACTTTTGAAAACAAAAACCCTACCATGCATACTATTTGAAATCACCAATGCATAATATAAAATAGATAGGATTTGAATGTCACTTGCCTTGATCAAAGCAACCCGCACAAACACAACAATCACAAGAGTAACCTTGACCTCCTCCACAATCTATTCGCATTTAACACAACAAAAATAAACAAACACTCGATATGAACAATCATAGACATGTATGCATGCATGCTATGCAACAATTTAACTTCACAAGAGGGGTGGTGTGTAAGTGTTGCATTATGTGCTCTCTGATATGTGTCATGTTAATAAAATATTCTGGACATTTAATTTGATTGAGAAAAACCATTAATCGAGTATCTACTTAACATATACAATCTTAATAATTAGCTACTGCAAGCATTATGTGTTGTAAAAATATGAATTAGACCTCCCTAGATAGGTTACAGTAATACAAAAGTAGTGCAATTGGAATTATTCAAAAACAATTTATAGAATTTGAATTATCTTCGAATTACTGATTCGGATAGATTTTACTAAAGCAAGTTTGTGCACATATCAAAGTTGTACAAATCCTATACCAAGTTGAAGTACATGTTCTGAGGATTCCAGAAAGTACAAAATCGTCAAATTTGGACCAGTAGATTATTTTATACAATTTTTATAGTGTAATCTGGTCTATTTCTCTATTTGAATTTTGACGCACAATATAACACAGTACATATGCTATATTATGGCATAATGGTGTTCTACAGATTGTAAGCTTTCCGAAACTATAAAATTTACAAAATTTGGCCCTACGGTTGATTTTATACGAATTTTACAAGTTGGACAGCAAATCTGAGATTTGAAAATCGAATTCAAACCGCGTTTGACTAAATTGACCGGGGTGCTGACTGGGACTGCCACGCGGCGCGCTCTGATTGGCCGCGCGGGGATCACGCGGATCGCCCCCCTGGGGCTACCGTGGCCTTTAGATCTTCCCGATCTGGATGGACGAGATTAAAAGGAAAAAAAAAAGGATAAGGGGGGTAGGTGGAGCTCACATTGGCCGGCTGCTAATGGCGCGGCGGCGGCGGTTCGGGCGGTGGTGGTCGCCGGCGCTCCCGCAGTCTTCGACGACGGCGAGGACCACCACGGGGTGCGGCGCGGCTCGGCGAGGAGATGGGTGGTGGCGGCGCGGTGTTCCGCGGCCTAGGGTGGCCGCGGCGGGCGGCTGGAGGCGACGCGGGTGCGCCTACTTCGGCGAGAAATCGGCGGCTATCTGCGGCGCTAGGGGCGGCGCGATCTGGGGGAAAAGGCGGCGGAGGTCCTCGTCTCTATTTATATGGGGTCGGGCGTGCGCTCCACGGCACGGACGCCGAGGTGGGGTCGGGCTGGCCCAGTTCGGTCAGTCCGAACCGTTTTCTTTTTTTTTGTTCCTTTTGTTTTTTTTTCCTTTTTTCCTTTTTACTGCTTTTGACATAACTTTAGTTTTAGGTATCCAAATTGACCCAAACCAATTTCTAAAATTTTGTAAAATTCAAGGCTTTGCTTTAAACAATAGTGAACAAAGTTTTGAACCAAAATAGCATGGTACATAATTAGGGCCTTTGCAAATAGGGTATGTAGCTGTGGTTGTGTCATATTTGTGGTTAATATTTTATGTGAACAAACAAATGTAAAAATGACGTGAATGCATGCAAGTTTTTAATTTTTGAAAAACCTGGGATGTTACAGACTAACCCCCTTAAAATGAAGCACGTCCTTGGGCTTCGAAAAGGCTAGCAAATAGGTGTGTGGGTGTATTCTCGAAGATTTTCTTCATCTTCCCAAGCTGCCTCTTCCTCACTATGGTGACTCCACTAAACAGGACTATATAGTATTGGCGCGGATATTCCTTTACCCTGAGTATCTGATCTAGGCTAACCCCCTTAAGATGTTTAGCCTAATATCACCAATATGCAATTGGGATGTAAATCGAACCATTGATATGAATGGATGCGACGCGCCACTATCGATTAAAACAAATGCTGTAACGAGTTGAGTGAGGACATGCCCATCACAGTGCTAGGTTCATTCACCACTTCCTCCACATTGAGGTGGTTCGCCTGTCCCTTCTGGACTGGATTGTGTTTGATAACTTCATCAGGCTTTTTCTCAGTGCATCTATCCGCAAAGTGTCCATTCTTCTTACACTTGAAGCAGGTGATATGTGACAAGTCCCCTGAATTATGACGGTACTGTCCGTTGTTTCCATTGTGATGTCCATTACCACCATTGCGACGACCATTGTTTCCATTTGGGTGACTATTGGAATGGTCTCCCTTGAGTCCTTCATTGTGCCTATGACCATTGTAGTTGTTGCCATTTCCTTTACTGAAATGACCATTATGCTTGTGTGAGTTGTGACTCCCACTTCCTTCAGAAGAATGGTGCTTCTTGTGGAACGGCTCAGTGTGGTTCTTACTATTGCTGAACTTCCTCTTGCGGTTCTCTTCCTTCGTGATGTTATTGTCCAGGGCGATGGCTTGATCAAGTAGGGACTGGTAACTGGGTGCGTAAGCTACAGTCAATGGAATCTTTAGTTCACCCTTAAGTCCATTGAGGAACTTCTCTTTTCTCTTCGCATCAGTGTCAATGTCTTCTGGGGCATACCTTGCCAAGGCACAGAAGTCATCCATGTACTCTTTCAAGGTCCTTCCTCCTTGCCTCAGGCTGCGGAATTCATCCCTCTTCAGGTTCATAATGCCTGATGAGATATGAGCAGTACGAAAACCTTCTTTGAACATTTCCCAGTCTAGGTCATCAATGGGATGGGTGATTTGATATGTCTCCCACCACCTAGCAGCAGGTCCTTCCAACAGATGGGCAGTGAACCTTATCTTTTCAGCCTCCGTGCACTCACATGTGACTAAGTCCTTGCTGACAGAACGAAGCCAGTCATCAGCTACTATGGGTTCCGTGGCACTTGAGAACTTTGCTGGCTTGAGTCTCAAAAATCTGGCGAGTCTGTCCACTTGGGGTGGGGGTGGTGGTGGAGGTGGCGGCGGTGGTGGAGGTGGTGGATTGTTGTTGTTGTTGTTCTGGGTGGTTTGGATGAACTGGGTCATCAACTGCATGAGCTGTGCCTGAGCTGTCATCATCTGATTCAATGCGTCCTGAGTTGGGTCACATCTTGGCGGCATCTGTTATAGTTTTAGCATAGATAAGAATCAAGATAGACAGATCTAGGGAGTAAAGTTTCCTACCCATGCACAAACAAGGCACACAACCAAACAAAAACACTGAAAACTAGAAATTCAAACTTTACTTAAGCTTATCGAGTTTCGAAAATACGACTAAGATATACGGTACTACCTTACATCAAATAGTAGGACAATACATAAGAGCGTAATGAAAAATCTAAAGATCTAAAGGGGTCTTCTAACGTCTCTTGACTGCTCCATAGCAAGATAGCGGGCTTCCTTCCTCGCTTGCTTTCCTCTTCAAATCGTTCTCCTCAACAGTCGGCGCCTCCTGAGTAGCTGGATGAGGTGGCGATGGCGGTATCTGTTTGACTAGAAGCGCGCACTGCGCCTGTAGTGCCAAGATTATCGCCTGCTGTTTGAAGGTCTCATCCTGTAGCTTTTCATTGTCCGCCTTGAGTTGAACAACCTCAGCATCTAGTTCATCCCTCTGTTCCTTCAGCTCATAATACTTCAGATTGTTCTCCTGGAGGATTTGCTTGGTCAGGTCACAGTTGTTCATCTCCATACGCAGGTGATGCTCCATCTTCCGGGCGTACCTCTCCATGTCCTCGAACTGGATTGCCGTCCATGTCATGCCTTCACGATTTCCCTTAGTCCTGAAGCAAAATCCCGCGGAGTTGCGACGTCCGAAGTACTGGATGTCCGAATCCTCATCGATGTCGTTCTCGTACCTGTAGACGATGCGTGCTAATGCCTCCTGCATTGCCATCACTACTCCATCTTCCCAGTATGGATACGTCTTCAGGTAGACCACGGTGTCGGTAACTGGCTGAACAAGACGTCCCTCAATGGTGGTCTCGATCTCCCAGCGTTCCACGACGTGTACATCAGATATCACGGCTCTCCCGCGGAACATGGGTGCGCGTATACTCAGAGACCTGCACACCCGGGACAGCGTGTCACTGAAAGGGGTGTCGTCCTCGGGGTAAGGGACCCAGAGCTTGGTGAAGGTGCCCATCTATATTTCGAAAAGTGAGGCAAGGTTAGAATAAAATCAAATGAATAGATAAGTGAAGAATTAAGACTTTCAAAATTATAACTCAAATAAGTTTTATCCTATGGTTTTCCGAATCCTAGGGTCTCGATCCTACAGGCAACACTATGCTCTGATACCATTCTGTAGCACCCTACCTTTTAAATAAAGGCAAGATACCTGTGTATAGTGCTATTCCCGGGATCACTGATAGCACACACATTTCAAATGTAGTAATCATAGCAATAGTATCAAATTTATTACAACGCAGATCCTCAGGGGATAAAAATAAAGTCTTACAAATTGCATAGTCAAAATAGACTAGCTCAAATATAAAAGTTCAAAGCAAACACAACGGAAAATAACTGCAGTGAGCCTCCATTGTCTTCATGCGCCACAGGCAGACATGTTGGAATGTAGTCTCGAGATCCTACCTAGTAATCCTCCTTAGACGAACCTGCACGTTTGAATATGCAGCCCCACGAATGGAGGTCAGTACAATGATGTACTGGCAAATGACACATATATGGTGGATGTTTTTAGGCATGACTATCTACATGATATTTGGCAAGTGGAGTTTAGGCAAATTTGCATAAAGCCAATTTTATCCTACATTTTATTTAAAACAAAACATTTTATAATTCTTGAAAAGATTTTTACAAAAAGGCACAAAGTCAAGATGACTCCCAGGTCACCACCACATACCATGGTTTTCACTTCCAGGTACGTAGCCCTGGGGCCACTCAACCAGGATAAATCTCAGGTCACCACCACATACCATGGTTTTCACTGCCATGTATGTAGCCCTGGGAAAACCCCGTCTTATGTTTCTACACAAACTTTTAATTCAGAAAAGGCGATGAGATTATTCCGTACTTCCTTGTCTAGAGACTCAATTGTCCATAACCGGGGACACGGCTAAGATCTTAGTTTTTAACTCTGCAGAGGTTGTGCACTTTCACCTTACGACCCATTCTACCCAGAGAGAAGAATGAGACGAGACCTTTCAGAAGGAGAGAGCAACCATACCCGCAAGACCCGTTCCCACCTAAAATTCTGCTACCAGCCAATGTCTTGCAACAAGTTGAACCCTCGCATCTTACTCAATCAAGACAAAGCCCATAATATCATAAGGCTGCACTGGAAGTACACTAAACACAGAAGACATAGCAATCTCTTTGTTCCTGGGGGGCAAACCGCAAGTGTACTCACCCCCCAGGTCACCACCACATACCATGGTTTTTACTGCCAGGTATGTAGCCCCAGGTAGCCACTCAACATAATCCAAAGCCACACCAATTCCACCCAGGTGTTTCATTAAGGTTATTAACTTTATTTTTTTCCAAACAACACTTTAACCAACAAGTAAAACCAAGCATTGGCATCATTTTTAAATCACTTCTGACAATCCTAGCAAGTTGTGTTTAAGGGGTGGCTACACACTACTAGGATCTAAGCATAGCATATAAATTTTACTTTTGAAAACAAAAACCCTACCATGCATACTATTTGAAATCACCAATGCATAATATAAAATAGATAGGATTTGAATGTCACTTGCCTTGATCAAAGCAACCCGCACAAACACAACAATCACAAGAGTAACCTTGACCTCCTCCACAATCTATTCAGACGAACACAACAAAAATAAACAAACACTCGATATGAACAATCATAGACATGTATGCATGCATGCTATGCAACAATTTAACTTCACAAGAGGGGTGGTGTGTAAGTGTTGCATTATGTGCTCTCTGATATGTGTCATGTTAATAAAATATTCTGGACATTTAATTTGATTGAGAAAAACCATTAATCGAGTATCTACTTAACATATACAATCTTAATAATTAGTTACTGCAAGCATTATATGTTGTAAAAATATGAATTAGACCTCCCTGGATAGGTTACAGTAATACAAAAGTAGTGCAATTGGAATTATTCAAAAACGATTTATAGAATTTGAATTATCTTCGAATTACTGATTCGGATAGATTTTACTAAAGCAAGTTTGTGCACGTATCAAAGTTGTACAAATCCTATACCAAGTTGAAGTACATGTTCTGAGGATTCCAGAAAGTACAAAATCGTCAAATTTGGACCAGTAGATTATTTTATACAATTTTTATAGTGTAATCTGGTCTATTTCTCTATTTGAATTTTGACGCACAATATAACACAGTACATATGCTATATTATGGCATAATGGTGTTCTACAGATTGTAAGCTTTCCGAAACTATAAAATTTACAAAATTTGGCCCTACGGTTGATTTTATACGAATTTTACAAGTTGGACAGCAAATCTGAGATTTGAAAATCGAATTCAAACCGCGTTTGACTAAATTGACCGGGGCGCTGACTGGGACTGCCACGCGGCGCGCTCTGATTGGCCGCGCGGGGATCACGCGGATCACCCCCCTGGGGCTACCGTGGCCTTTAGATCTTCCCGATCTGGATGGACGAGATTAAAAGGAAAAAAAAGGATAAGGGGGGTAGGTGGAGCTCACATTGGCCGGCTGCTAATGGCGCGGCGGCGGCGGTTCGGGCGGTGGTGGTCGCCGGCGCTCCCGCGGTCTTCGACGACGGCGAGGACCACCACGGGGTGCGGCGCGGCTCGGCGAGGAGATGGGTGCTGGCGGCGCGGTGTTCCGCGGCCTAGGGTGGCCGCGGCGGGCGGCTGGAGGCGGCGCGGGTGCGCCTACTTCGGTGAGAAATCGGCGGCTATCTGCGGCGCTAGGGGCGGCGCGATCTGGGGGAAAAGGCGGCGGAGGTCCTCGTCTCTATTTATATGGGGTCGGGCGTGCGCTCCACGGCACGGACACCGAGGTGGGTCGGCTCACCCGATTCGGCGGGTCCGAACCGTTTTCTTTTTTTTTGTTCCTTTTGTTTTTTTTTTCCTTTTTTCCTTTTTACTGTTTTTTGACATAACTTTAGTTTTAGGTATCCAAATTGACCCAAACCAATTTCTAAAATTTTGTAAAATTCAAGGCTTTGCTTTAAACAATAGTGAACAAAGTTTTGAACCAAAATAGCATGGTACATAATTAGGGCCTTTGCAAATAGGGTATGTAGCTGTGGTTGTGTCATATTTGTGGTTAATATTTTATGTGAACAAACAAATGTAAAAATGACGTGAATGCATGCAAGTTTTTAATTTTTGAAAAACCTGGGATGTTACATTAAGTGCGTCCGGGTTCTAGTGAAATCCCTCGTTCACTACAATGTGAAGTACGGGAAGACATGGAAGACCAAACAAGCCACATTCAAGATGTTGTACGGTGATTTGGAGGAAGCATACAACTGACTCCCTAGGTTGTTGGGAGCGATGGCCGCTACTAACCCGGGCAATGGCCGCTACTAACTCACATGTGGAAAATAACTAGTTGTGATGTCCTCATGAACCGTACTGATATGTGCATCAAGGCTGAAGTGAAGCCTAATTTTAGGACTCCACCAAGCTAGGCGATATTCCATCGAAGATTGACGTGCTAGGACGACCTACGATATGTAATGATTAAGTCTAAGGTTGTGTCAACAATATATATTATGGTTTAGGTTATTTTATTAGCCAGGTGATGATGGTTGACGGGCTTGATGAAGTGTCTTGATTATTCCCCAGCAACAACGCTAAAAAGATCTTGATACGTTGGGACTCCAAATACAGAGTGTTGTATCAGCAGAGTATTTTCCCCACAAGGGTGACTCGATGGTTTAAATCAAACTCTGAGGGAACAGAGCAAAGATTATTCTCTTCTCTCTTCTTCTAGCAATCCTGCAAGTAAAATAAAAGCCTTGTGTCTCCAACTCCACCGTGTGGTTGTCAAGCACAAGGTTTCGTGTAAGTAAATAAACACAAGTAAAAATAAAGCGAGTAAAACTAGATGAAATGAAGTAACTAAGTAAAAAACTGTAAAGGGGTTGATTGTTTTTGGTGTTTTAGATGGAAATAAGAAAAGTAATATTTTATATTTTTGGATTAAAATAGTGCTGCAAATAGAAAACAAGATAAAAGCAATATAAAAGTGTTTCTTGTGATAAAAAGTGGACCGGGGTTCGTTTCACTTGACTATTCTCTCTTTCATGTTGTAGCGGATAAATAGTAATTCATCAATGAGATATGAGGATGCAGAACAATAATATGAGTAAGATAATCATTCATATGGGCATCACGTCCTAACATAGAGATGATGTAACACATCTCACTTATACTCTACAAGAAAGGGAAAACTCCATGCAATCTTGTATTAAGAATTAACAGAGTATAGCCTTAGGTACTTTGACATGATGTTTGAATATCAAATATGCTACCTTGACCAAACAAGATCATCACTTTTGGCACGTTACTAACATAGCACATGCATTCACTTTATCCCTAATAAGGTAGCAAAAGAAAAGGCAAAGCCATAATAGATCATGAATTTATTGTCACTATTCAATCACTAAGACCATGCTACTCCATCTAATACACACATCACCCCACACACGCTCTTACATAGATGTTGGATCAGTACAAATACTTAAGAATGGGGTATGTAATATGCATCTATCAATACATCTTACACATAATACGATCAGATATCATAGCACAATATCATAGATTAAGGATCCACCACATAAGTATTACAAATATGGCCATAATCATATGAGGCAGCTGATATGGCACTAAGAACTATGAAGAACATGAGAGAAATAGATCAAGCTACTGCCACAAACCCGTAGTCAAGAGGTGGACTACTCCCCCTTGATCATGGTGATGATGAAGACCTTGGAGAAGGTGGAGATCCCTGCAGCGGAGTTCCCCCTCCAATCTTCTCTGCAGCAACCTCTGTTTTTGTGTTTACGTCTTTCTGTGTGCTCTCTTCTCGAAAACTTTTAGGGACCATATATATAGTCGGTGGGCGAAAAGATCACACGATTTGGATGATTGACGGCCAAAAGAGGTCAGGTGGCGCACCCTAGATGTTTGGGCGCGCCACCTAGGATCTTTTGGGCCTCGGGCCCTTCCGGGTGAGCTTCCAGGTCCCAGGGTGCTTCTCCTGATGAAAAAGTGACACTCTAAAAAACCGAGGTAAGTTTGACTCCGTATAGGTCTCTGAAAGTGAAAAATATACAAAACATGGTTTTCTTGTTGGGATATTTGTTCTCGTGCCCCTGGTTCGTTAGTTGTACTCAGTTTTCCCCAGCCTCTTAACGTTTCCTCAGTTTTCCCCTCCCTCTAGTTTGAAACCCCTTGCAGATGCTCGGACGGGCGGGTTGCCGTCTGGTCAGAGGCCTTCGGTTACCGGTGACGGCTAGGGAGCCGCGGTGGTTTTGACTTGACCGTTGCTTTCGAAATGTGTTGACTGTTGACTAGAAGAGCTGACCCAAAGCTTTCCCCCCCCCCGCCCGAGACTGGAGGAGCTCACACACCGCCCGTCCACCGCCACACCGTCCTGCCTACCTACCTTATGGCGTCGTCCGCCGCCGAGCCGGCCCCGCCCCCACCACCACCCCCGGGAGGCGGAGAGGGCTCCGCCTCCACCAGATCTGGATCTACCCCTGTCCTCTTTGTATTTCCGTCTGGTGTGCCGCCTAATCCCGTCAGCCGTGGAGAATATTGGGAATCGGAGGGATCTAACGCATGGATTCCATCTGGGTAAGCATCGTCTGCCTATGTGAATTAACAGTAGGCAGTTTTTGAGTGCCAATCATTGTTGCTCAACTAACTGCGTTGCTTTTCGAATAGGATGGATCCAGCGCTGGCTTTTCGGCTGGTGGTTAGGCTGGATTCTAGCTTTACGCATGATTCAAAACGCTATAAGAATGGGTTTAACTTCCCTGCGGTGGTTGCAACCACCATCTCATTGAGGGATTTCAAAGCTAACATCTACGATAAGTACACTTGGAGCTCTTTCGATGCAGTTCATTTCAAATATTTCAACAGCCCGGAGTGAAGATTTGTTCCACTAATTTCCGAAGACGATCTGGGAATTCTTTTTGCTTTGAATGCTTCTTGCCGGTTCGGTAAAATTCGTATCCATGTGGACAGGGGCCAGGCATCATCTGGTGCTAGGGCATCATCAAGTGGTCGGGCATCATGTCTCTCTACTGCTGCTGCCTCTGCTAATAGTGTGCCCCGCGACGCTCCTTGTAGGTCCACAACAGCACCATCTGTCCCCAGTGCTAGTGGTAGCCTGATCGTTCGTACGGTCGATGTGGAGGACGATGCAGACATTGAGGATCAGTCTCCTCAAGATGATGAGGATGAGTTGATGTTTCCTAAATTGGTAGATCGATGCAGTAAGCAGGCAATGGAGGATCAATACATGGAAGATATTGCTTTTGGTGCCAGATTTGATGACACTGATGATGAAGAGAAGAATGAGAACAATGACAGCCTCGTTTTAGCCGATTACGAAGGTGATGACTTGCCAACAATTGAGTGGAACAGGGAGGATCCTCAGCTTGCAGAAGGCACCGTGTTTCAAACGATGATGGAATGCCATAATGCAATTACTACATATTGCATTCTCTCTAAGAATAATTATGAGGTTATTAAAAGTGAGCCAGGTAGGTTCACAGTTAAATGCCCATACAAGAGGTGTAGGTGGAGGCTGCATGCATCCACAATGCGCAGAAGTAGCTTGGTTCAGGTACTACGCCAACCAGTTGTGTATTTTAGATCACGGTGTAAAATTTGTTATCTATTACTGACATCCCTTATCATTATGTTTCAGATAAAGAAGAATGAGCACGTCCATTCTTGTCCACCTCTAGGGGGAGAGCCAGAGCTGAAAACAAAGGTAGCGAAGACTAGGTGGTTGGCAGATATAATCCTAGATTGGCTGAGAGAAACTCCTTCACTTGGTCCAACAGCACTCCAGAAAAAGATGGTTGAGAAGTTTAAAATGAAAGTACCTTACATGAGGATGTTCTATGCAAAGGAAATGGCTCTTGACAAGATCAATGGTCCATGGAATGAAAGCTTTCAGTTGCTTTACACTTTCAAAGCTGAAGTGGAGATGGCTAGTCTAGGTAGTGTTGTAGCGATAGACAAGCATACAGTTCCCTACAAATTGAAAAGCGGGAAGGTAATGCACAAGGAATGTTTTAGAAGGGCTTTTGTTTGTTTCAAAGCTTGCTGGAAAGGCTTTTTGGATGGTTGCAGGCCTTATTTGGCCGTGGATGCAACAGCTCTTCATGGCAGGTTTAAAAGATAGCTAGTTGCTGCTACTGCAGTTGATGGACATAATTGGATGTTCCATGTTGCTTATGGAGTTTTGGAGGTTGAGTCAGAGGAAAGTTGGACTTGGTTTCTGCAGAATTTGCGCGACCTTATAGGTCATCCACCAGGACTTGTTATCCACACAGACGCTTGCAAAGGTTTGGAGAGTGCGGTAGAAGCAGTATTCCCTGGAGTGGAGCATAGGGAATGTATGCGACACTTGGTACAAAATTTTACAAAGAAATTCAAGGGTAAAGTTTTTACTGACAACCTATGGCCAGCTTCATACACATGAGCTCTAGGAAGCATCTGTTTCATTTGGATGTGTTGTATAAATAAAAACCTGGGGTGAAGGAGTACTTGGATGAAGATCATGGTAGGGTGTGGTCAAGAAGCCAATTCAATGAAATTTGCAAGGTAGACTATGTAACAAGTAACCTTGCGGAGAGTTTCAATTCAAAGGTCAAGTCATTGAAAGGGCTTATGCTGTGGCAAATATTTGATAAGATTAGGCAGATGATCATGATAAAGATCGATCTGCGTCAAAGAATTGCATCCACAAAATATGCTAGCCATCTCATGCTCCCATCTTTGATTAAGTCTTTGCATGACAGGGCAAAACAATTGAGGATGCAATGCGTCAGAAAAGGAATGGAGGCTGAGGTAACCTACACTGACAGTAAAAACATGCAGTGGAGGTATCCAGTGAGTTTGGTTGATAGGACATGCCATTGTAGGGGATGGCAGATCCGTGGGATACCCTGCATACACGCATTGTTTTTCATGAGTGTTATAGGGGGTGAAGATGGTGAAGTTGATTAGTATGTGTCAGAGTATTTCTCTGTTGCCAAATTTAGGGCTGCATATGCTATGAATGTTCCTACCTTGTTGGGAAAATACCAATGGATGAAAGTCGATCTAGGCTTCAAATTGTACTCTCCAGTATTGACTAGACCGGCAGGTAGGCCGAGGAAGAATAGGATCAGAGGGTGGTGCACCGATTTGAAAACGTAAGTGCAAACGTTGTGGAATCGCTGGACACATTGCTAGGCTTTGTAAAAATCCAGTTGACCCAGCTTTTGGAATGGAAGATCAGGCGGGAGTAGCAAATGCAGAGGAGAATGAAGTTGCGATTCAACTTGAGATTGAAGCAGCAATTCAACATGAGGAGATTGAAGCAGCAAATGTAGAGGAGATTGAAGCAGCAATTGAACATGAGGAGATTGAACCGATGGATCGTGAGCAGAGGGAACAGATGGATGTAGAGCTGCTTGAACCGATGGATCATGAGTAGAGGGAACATATGGATGTAGAATGGCTTCAACCGATGAGTCCGGAGGAGAAGGAACAGTATGATCGAGAGTGCACCGAAAGTGGTATGGCCCAGATTATTGCTAACTTCGAAGAGCAGATGGCAGAAGAAAAAGCACAAGCTTCGCAGAAGAAGAAGAACAAGAAAGAGGGCAAAAGGAAGGTAGACACCGGTAATATCCCTGGTAGGGTTACCCGGAGTAAGGTGGTGGCCCCAGCGAGTCACACCAGGAGCAAGAGAAAGATTTTATTCTGAACAACTAATTTGAATTTGTATGATCAATTTTTATTGGGGTTACCTTTGTATTGGGGATGCCTTTGTGTTGAACAATTTGAATTTGTATGAACAATTTGTATTGGGGCTCCCTTCGTATTGGGGATCCCTTTGTGTTGAACAATTGTATTGGGGTTCCCTTTGTATTGGGGATGCCTTTGTGTTGAATTTTTTTAATTTGTATGAACAATTTGAATTTGTATGAACAATTTGAATTTGTATGAACAATTTGTATTGGGGTTTTAGGGTTTAAGGGTTTGGGGTTTAATTCAAAATAAATCAAAACATGGTGGAACCTTCCCATGGAGTCTTGTTATGTTACCTACAACCTAGAGAAATAATAATGGAAAAGGAAATATAGAGATATGAAGTTTTTATGCCAAAAGCTTCAAAACCACTTCCTAGTCCATGAGCTACTAGCTATGAAGATGCAGGGCTTTCTGCTCAATACACCTCCCAAATACCCACTATGCTTACAAACTTTGTCCAAATGAGTCCAAATTCATCACACTTGTGTATCTTTGAATTGCAAACAATATCTAGTCGGCCAAAATGTAATATATTGTTCAAATAACACAATTTTACAATTTTTTATGCCAAAAGCTTCAATTTCCCTTAGTCCCTTTATTATTTGGGTGCCCCTGTTTTACTTAGTGTTACTCAGTTTTCCCCCTCCGGGCCCACTTGTTTTACTCAGTCCTACTCAGTTTTGCCCTTCCGATAAACATTTCCTCACTTTTCCCCCTCTTAGTTCTACTCAGTTTTCCTAACTTGTACTCACTGGCTGATCTCTGATTGGTCGAGATGTATGTCACACGGATCTTGGTTGGTTGAAAGCTCAACGAACGCTTGCACCGTTCGATCATTTATGATCGGACAGCCTGTTTATCTCTCTCTACCACGATGGACGCATACGGAGACAAGAGCAGAGCACATACCTACCAACCCTGGCAGTCGCATATTCCAGTCGCATCTTCCTCTTTCCTCTCTTACTCCGGCGGTCGCGGCGGCACGGATCTAACCGTGCGTGCGGCGGCGTGCGGCGGCGCGGATCTAAGAGTGCCGGTGAGGATCTAACTGTCAGAAATAGTTGAAATGTCTCTCTATGTCTCACTTTCGTTTCTCTTCTCAGATCTGTTGAATGATGAAGAACCCCAAGACGGCGGCCGTGCCGATAGTGGTCATCGATGCCATGAACATTGAAGCCATCGCCTACAACATCTCTTCGACGGCGCAGATCCATCATTCAATGTCGGAGTCTGTTGATGTCTCACTTCCGTTGCCCTCCTCAGATCCGTTGCTGATGAAGGACAACTAGACGGCGGCCGTGCCAATAGTGGTCATCGATGCCACGAACATTGAAGCCATCGCCTACAACATCGCTTCGACGGCGCAGATCCAGCATTCAATGTTGGAGGCTGTTGATGCCTCACTTCCGTTGCCCTCCTCAGATCCGTTGCTGATGAAGGACAACAAGACGGCGGCCGTGCCGATAGTGGTCATCGATGCCACGAACATTGAAGCCATCGCCTACAACATCACTTCGACGGCGCAGACCCAGCCTTCAATGTCGGAGCCTGCTGATGTCTCACTTCCGGTGCCGAGAGTGCGAATCAATGCCAAGACGATTGAAGCCATCGTCTACAACCGCGCTGCAAAGCCGCCGATCCAGCCCTCCGCAGATCCGTCACTGATGAAGTATACCAAGACAGAGGCGGTTCCGATAGTGGTCATCGATGCCACGAACATTGAAGCCATCGCCGATAACATCGCTTCAACGGTGGATGGCGCAGATGACCACCCCTCAGCCGCCCGTCGTCCCGGCCTTTCTTGCCCATCGCTGCGCGGCCGTGTTCGACGCCGCAAATTGGGATAAATTATGATAAATTTGTATTTTTCAATTTCCAATTGTGATAAAATTGTTCGAACTACTACCTCCGTCTCAAAAAAAGCTTCTCCACGTTCTTGATGTGTCCATGTACATCCGTATGTATGATTTGAATTCTATCCCAACTTGATTGGGAAGATATTGATATGTATTTGATCCAGAGGCTGGTACATGCTTTCACTTTTGGGATCCCTTCACTTTTATAAAATGTTCATGCATGCTAAAATTATCGTGCGCATTACTTAGCACAGCTAGGAAATTGTACGCCAAAATACAGTGCTTAGAGCCACAACAAAATACAGTGGTTAGAGCCATCTACTGAATAACAATTCTATACTAAATCGTCTACCAGAACCACATAACTTCTAGGACAGGGATGACACCTAATAAAACTGCCCAGATGAATCTACTTTTCTCCTCTCCCATCACTTTAAGTTCATGTTCTAGATTTTCTACCACTTGATCAAATACGGCAAGATCTGTCTCAACTCTCAACTTCTCCTTGCGAATAAGCTCTGAATTCTTCTTTTCTTCCTCCACAATACGCTTCAGCTCGAATATCATCAGGATTTTACGGGCCAATTCATCACCTAAATTGGCCACCTTCTCCTCCAAATCCATCCTCTGGCTACACCACTGGGTTGATTCATCTTGGTATGCAATGTACCACGGATCATCGGCTTGCCTGGCTAACTATAACAATAATGGAAAAAAGAACAACTGAAATCACTCCAACAGGCCATGGCGGCACTTCAAATTCAACGGTAGTACAGAGAGCTGAAGCTAGATACCTGCACTTCCGACGATGTAGGAGAAGTAGAACGTGGCCACGACATGATCGAATCCCCACCCTCGCCGGTGTACCCACTACGACCAGACATTGAGGACTATTTCGTACCTGCAAACTCCAATAAATTACGGGAACCGAATCGATTAGGGGGCGGGGGAGGCAGAAGTGGAGGTCTTACCAAGCTATACTACCAATTGGTGCGCGGAACAAATCCCGGTCGTCGTGGGCAGCAGATCTGCTTGCGGCGGACTTTCCTGCGGTGGGTACAATGCGTGCGGACGAAACAAGTGCTGGAGCCATGGTTGACGTGCAGCGCCGCAGTCCGTCCGACGCCGCCGGGGGACAGAGCCGGCAGCGCGACAAGGCGCCAGAGATGGCTGCTCCGTCCGACGGTGCGGAACGAGCTGCCAGTGGTTCTCCGGTCTAGCTTAAGAATAATTAATTAGCGAACTTGTTGCTTCTCTCCATGATATTCTCTAAAGACATATATCAGAGCGGCAATATGTGTCTTTTCCTGAAAAATAGACGACCCCACTAGTCATTGGCTGCGGAGGCCCCACAGAGGGGCAATATATGATTTTCTCTAAATAAATAGATGACCACTGGTCATTGGCTGTGGCAGCCCCACAGAGCGGCAATATGTCTTTTCCGGAAAAATATACGACCCCACTGGTCATTGGCTGCGGCGGCCCCACAGAGTGGCAATATATGATTTTCTCTAAATAAATAGACGACCCCACTGGTCATTGGCTGCGGCAGCCCCACAGAGCGGCAATATATGTCTTTTCCTGAAAAATATACGACCCCACTGGTCATTGGCTGCGGCAGCCCTATAGAGCGGCCCATTTGTCATTGGCAGCACCGCGTATAAAATCATGAAATAAAACGGCCCACACGTCAGCGATAGATGGATGGCTGCTCCGACATGTCTCCTGACCCTACCCGTCAGCACGAGACGGTCAGGGAGGAGCTGCCCCTGTACGGCCCCACCCGGTCAGACTAACGGTCAAGGCCTCTGACCTGACGGCTACCGGCCGTTCCAGCACTTGTGCGTGTTTCAAACTAGAGAAGGGGAAAACTGAGGAAAAACTAAGGGACTGGGGAAAACTGAGTACAACTAACGAACCAGGGGCACGAAAATAGAAATCCCTTTCTTGTTCTGCAGAGTTATAAACCTAATAAAGGGGAACATTGGTAAATCCCCATAAATCAATGTAAATATATGGTATTATCATCATATATGTTGCAAATATGTGGGATTTCATGATAATAAAGTACAAAGTTCATGTATGCATTTTGCATGCATCACCAGGTCATGTTGTGGGCCAAGTAGGGTTTTAATAAGTTATGTTTGTGTTTGGTTTGGGCATGTACAACTGAACCAGGTCGGCCAACCTAGATTGGGCGCCCCACCCTTCCATATGAGGAGATGGTGCGGCTAGGGTTAGGGTTAGCATACGTCGAATCTTAGTCTAAACACTTTCGCGTGTGTTCGTGGTTTAGCATCCCTCCGGGAACGGCGATGTCATTTATCAGTTTGTAATAAAGATCGTTGCGAAGGTTCTTGTGTTCATGACGGATTATCAAGCTAGGGTTTGAGGCGCGTAGTTCTTCTTCATGTTGCTTGCTGTATTCGTTCCTCTTCTTAAGGTTGCGTTCATCGCGTGATTGGAAGAACTACTACCAGGTTGTCTCGTTGTGAAAGATCGGGGAAAACCCCAATAATATCAGGTTGGATCCTATTATCATGTGGTATCATATTTCAGGGTTGCTCACAGAGACGTTGCGTTGATCAATTTTATCGGAGGAGAGTTGCTTGGGGTTGTTGGAGATCGACAAGGAAGAAGGAGCCGCGCTGCAGATTCTCTATCGTGGCACAGTTTCCCTGCCGCCACATGAGTTCGTCGAGTTTGTCTGCCGTGCGACGGCTGTGGAGATTGGGAGTTCCGCTAGGAGGCTGGTACTGCCGCTACTGCTAGGCTGGTGTAAGAGCAAAATTCACACCCCAAGTTTTGTGTGTTTGATGACAACACTTGAGTAATCTCACCGTGTGCCTTGAGTATCATTGTTAGATTTGCAAGTATACGGTGACCTCGCCGGACGCGTCAAGATCGGAAGACTGAAGCGTAGTTGATAGGTTTTCTGGTTTTGTGTGTGTTTAGCGAGGTAACATAGTTGGAGAGAAAAAGGCAAGAAAACGAGATTTAGCCAGGCCGGTACTACCGGTACATGTAGCGGTAGTACCGCTACCCCTATAGGTACCGCCCTCGGTACCGCTCTGAGTCTGCGCTGATTTCGTCTCCCAGAACACGCTGCGGTACCCCTGCAGTACCTGGGGCGGTAGTACCGCTCACGAGCGGTAGTACCGCTCACGGTACCGCTTAGATACCGTAACCGAATTACGATCGTACCGCCCTGGTACCGCTCTGGATCCAGTAAGGTCTGGACCCTATTGCGGTACCTTAAGCGGTACCTCGTGCGGTAGTACCGCTCTGCGTCCTTTGACCAGATCTGGGAGGATTTCGAACTCAGAGCGGTAGTACCGCTTCCCAGAAGCGGTAGTACCGCTTAGGCCAAATCTGGACATAACGGTTGGATTTGGAGGAGCCTATTTAAGGGCCCCTTCTTCCCCAACACGATTTTATCTCTTCCCTCTCTCTCTCCTCCATTGTTGCTGAGCTTAATCCTTGAGGTTCTCCTTCCCCATCCAACCAATCATGCCCAAACTTTGAGGATAGGTGGAGGAGACCCCGATCTATAGTTCTACCAAGAGAGATTTCACCAATACTAGCTATTCCTTAGTGGATCTTGGTGGTAGGGTTCCTTTAGTGGATCTTGGAGAAGAGTTCCTTTTGTGGAGCATTGGAGAGTTCCTTTGGTGGAGCATTGGAAGAGTTCCTTTGGTGGAGCATTGGTGATGGGTTCCTATGGTGGAGCATTGGAGATGTGCAGCTATGGAGTCTAGCTTTGTGATGTACTAGATCCATAGGGTGTTGGGAGCATCCTTGTGTGTGGAGCTCGCCCCAACCTTGTGAAGGAATCACCGCCTCGACCGGTGCCTTAGTGGAAGAGGGAGAGCACCTCCGTTGAGCTCTCTCGAGGAAGAAGGTGAGGCCTTCCTTCGTGGTGTGGCCGCCTAGTCTCTTGTGTGAGACTAGCACCTCCTCAACGCAGACGTACTTCCTTTAGTGGAAGGAACTGCGGGAAACAAACCTCGACTCGCCTCGCGCCCCCCAGTTGTCTCGCACCTTACTCTCGTTATCTTGATGATTCCTTTACTTGTTGCACTCGTCCGATATTCATTGTAGGATCACCCCTATTGCTAAAGTTCACACCTTTACCTTCCGTTGCATAAAAATTGGAAAAGACTAAAACTTGCCGTAGCGCCATTCACCCCCCCTCTTGTTCGCTATGATCCATTCAGCTGGCACTGCCACCAGTAGGCCGGCACTGCCGCCCCTTGCAGGTCAGCAATGCCGCTGCCATAGGGCCGGCACTGTCGTTACTGAGGCATTTTTCGTTGGCTGCTGTTTCAGCTAGAAGAATTTTCAGATGGCTTCTTCAATACCTATTGTGGTTGGTTCGGCATATGATGCAACTACAATAAAGTGGAGATTGGACATCGATGTCGCGACTGAAGAATATCAGTCATGGGAATCCCATATGATCGGTGTCTTTGAAAGATGTCGTGCATTTGATATCACTTTTGGTCGCCATACTGAATATATTATTGAATACCGGCGTGGATGAGGTGGTTGCTAGTTGGTGGTGTGAAGAAAGGTTTGCGAAAGGTATCATAGGTGGAACATATTGTTGGGAGGATTTCAGCCAATTTCTGCGTGCTAGATGTATGGCGAAGTCCATGGACATGGACAAGGTGGTGGTGTGCACTAACACTACCATGGAGGAGGTTGACCATTGAGTGGGCTGAATCTGCAACTCAAGAGGGTACATGATGTTGCTTGCAAGATAGTTGACAAGGGTCAGCGGTGGAGTTTATTTCAGACTCAATGTATGATAAACGGCCAAGCTTGCAAGTTAATGATTGATGGTGGTAGATGTATTAATGGCATAAACAAGGAAATGGTGGCATCATTGGGGTTTTCCACATGGCGTCTTCCTGAACCTAACACTAGTAGGAAAAAGCCTAACGCCGGCGTGTCAAATTCGGCTACCAGTCGCGGGTGGCGGCCCGCGACTGGTACCTCTGAAAGTGCATGGAGCCCCCACGTGTGTTTTTCATAATTAATAATAATCTCTATGGAATAATGTTTGCATTGAGTTATATTTGAAGGAGTTTTCCATAGGCAATGCTTGAACCATATGTTGGCTTCAAGATTGCAATAAGAAGAAATAAGGTCAAAGTTCAAGATGAGCCATACCGAGGAGATCATGCTGTTGAAGCTTTCCATCCATATGCTGGTCATGGATATGTGAAGGTACATCGAAGAAGAAGCTCTCCCATAGTGGATTATGGGGGAGAAATCCGCAAGACTTCATAGTGCGAGCACAATCAAGAAAGACATTCCATGTTGGTGCGGTCAAGATCGTCTTCATCGAGCTCAAGTGGATTACGCAAGGTTAAGGTTTGCTCTTGATAGGGTTTGTTTCTTACCGGTTTCGTGGTTTAGTTGGGAGACTGGTTTATAGGATAGTGGTCGTACTATCAATAGGGCTCATGAATGAGTAACTTGACCGCTTCATTCGAAAGGAGCTCAAACCTTTGCATCCTTGCATCATCTTTCTTGGTTGTTATTTGGATCTTATCCATGTGGTGTTCTAGATCTTGTGGTTATTTCCATGGCAAGCTCTAGTTAATCGAAAATGGATTCCGCATATATCACTTGTTGTGTTTTTGATATTGGAGTTTTTCTCCGTTCTCCGGGTTTAGAGGTTCCACTCTAAAAATCATAGGAAAATATCCCCCACTTGTTTCCATATTTTCAACAAAATTTGTTTCATCCCATTTTGGAATTTCCTAGATCAAGTTATTGCATTTCTAATATTTCCTCCTATTTGACTTAAAAGAAAAAGAAGGAAAAAGGGGTGGCAGGCCGGCCAGCACTGTTGGGCAGCTCAACGGTACTACCGGCCCGTTCGGACGACACTACCGGGCCGCATGGTGGCACTACCGGCCCAATCCTGCCCTCCGCTCGCCCACATTCTGGGAGGTAGTGCCGTCGGGCCTGGTCGGCACTACCGGCCCAGGTTCGATTTCTCCCCATCCCAATGGGCATAATTCCCTCCCCCCTTATTTAAGCCTTTCCTTTTTCTCTCTCTTAATTACTTCTTCTTTATCCTCTTCATCTCCACCATTGTTGCATCTTAAGACCACCCTCTCCACAAATCCCTCCATGATTATTTCTCATATTTGAGAAAAATATAGAGGAGATCTAGATCTATATTTGCACCAAATCAAATCCCTCTCTTTGTGAGAATTTTTTTGGGATCTAGATCTTGGAGAATTTTGTGTCCTCTTATTTGTTCTTCCTCTCCTATTTCCCTAATAGCTTTTGTAGCATTGTTGGAATTTGAGAGAGAAGGGCTTGAACCTCTTTGTGGTGTTCTTGCCACTGCATTTGGTACATCGATTTGAGCTTTTCACGGTGATTCATGGAAGTGAAAGTGAGGAGCTTGTTACTCTTGGGTTCTTCGAACCCTAGAACAATTTTAGGACTTTGTGGTGATTTCTTGGGAGCCTCCAATTAAGTTGTGGATGTGTGCCCGGTTTCCGCCTCGAAGGAAATCCCTTAGTGGAACCGTGACCTAGGCCTTTGTGGCGAGGGTCACCGGGGAATAAGGTGAGACCTTTGTGGCGCTCGGTGTGTGGTGTGACTACCGCATCTTGAGGTGAGGCCTTTGTAGCGTTGGTGTGCGTCGAGCAACCACACCTCTAGGTGAGGCCTCCTGTGGCGTTTGGGAGCACTAAGACACCGCACCTCTCCAACGGAGATTAGTACTCGCAAGAGTGTGAACTTTGGGATAAATCATCGTCTCCCGTGTGCCTCAGTTATCTGTATACCCGAGCTCTTTACTTATGCACTTTACTTTATGATAGCCTTCGTGCTTGAAGATGTTTATATCTTGTTATCACATAGTTGCTTATCTTGCTTAGGATAAGTTGTTGGTGCACATAGGTAAACCATAGTATATAGGTTTTGGGCTTGACAAAGTAAACACTAATTTTATTCCGCATTTGTTAAACCCATCTCGCGGCTAGTATTCCCAGTACCGGTCGCGTGCACCCGGGGCACGCTGCCACTAAGGTTACTGGCAGCGCACCAGGCGGCAGGCGACTAGTTTCCCGCATGCTGCGGGTACCTATGTCTTCTGGCCTTTCCACTTGTTTACACAGATATATAATATGCAAACATATATAACATCAAGTACCAGTCAGCAGCAGATACACATATATATAATAGCCAAGTGACCAAATCATTAGTTAAACTACAAATCCAAGCAAGTGATCAAGTCATTACATTGAGCACAATATATTAAATCATTACACTACAAGCCTAGCAAGCTAGTGACCAAGTCATTTTATACATTGCGCCCAATAGCCAAGTGACCAAATCAATCCTCCAGCTCTGGCTTCACAGGTGGGTAATGAGCAACGACCCCGTCAGAATCTCTTGAATCGTGGAACTCACCATCAGATGAGGGGGAGGCGTCCCACTATTTGTAGTGCAAGAAGGTCTTCCCGTATAAATTATCCAAATAGATATAACACTTAGTCCCTGGCTCCATCCGATAGCGTTCTATCATCTCCTTCCAACTACGCCCATGAAAGTAGGTTCGGTTCGCCTCATTGGTGACTTCAACAACGAAGGTCCTCTCCGCTGTGGGCATCGTGTTCTGCTGGATGATGACTTCAAACATTCCAATTGGTTAATGTTTCTATGTACATGCTCCGTGAAGTCATGTCTTGCGCTACATGGGATACCCTGAATACAATTACGGAAGAAACAACAATTACATCAAAGATACAAGTCGATACAACTATATATATGAACAACTAACTAGTTAGAATAAGCACCGATGCATAAAAGCCATTTGCTGCATAACGGTTGGGTTATGTTAACAGTTATAGCATACTCTAGCATACAAATCTGTTGGACACAAAAATGAACTTAAAATAAGGCCTCATACTTATATTGGACTCATAAACCACATGGATGGGTTTAGCGAGCTAAGTATGGTGCACAAGATTTGTATTTGTGCATCTGATAAGGCTCGCTGACACCACCTCAGGATCACTGCCAAAAAAATAATCATCATTCATATGACAAATGATAATTAGGGATTTAAAATAAACTTCAAATAAGAGGCCTCATATTTATATTGGACCCAAAAATCATAGGATGGGGTCAGCGAGCCTTACACAAGATTTGTATTTGTGCATATGACAAGGCTCGCTGACACCACCCCAGGATCACTGCCAAAAACATCTAATCATCAACATATGACAAATATTAATTAGGGATTTAAATCCATATAGATAGCAAACAAATCGATATAGCACACTACATCATAGAATTCTATATCGTACGGTACAAATCTATATAGATAGCAAACAAATCTATATAGGTAGCAAAAAAATCTACATAGCTCGAATATAAATCCATATAAGTAGCAAACAATTCTATATAGGTAGCAAACAAATCTACATAACCCGAATGCTAATCCATATAGGTAGCAAACATACCAGTGGCGACGACAGCGACCGGTCGGGGAAGGCGGCGACGTGGGTGGGAAAGGTGGTGGCAGCGCGGGCGGTCAGGGGAAGGCGGCGCACACTGGTGGTGAGGGGCCGTTGCAGCGGCACGGGCGGTCAGCGGCGAGGCATCGAGGAAGATGGCGGCGGCGATGTGTCGGGTAAGGTGACGGCTAGTGTTGGCTCAGGCGAATTTGGATCCAGAATGAGGGAAAGAGAGGAAGAAGGCTATTAGTAGTACCACGCTGTAGATAATTTAGTAGTCGCGTGTCGCGGTAGCCGCACTCTATGGTTAAGTTATTAGCCGTGTGCCCAAAAGAGGGGGCAAGCTGAGGCTAAACTAGCAGCTGCATGCGCCTGGAATGTGCGATGCGAGTATTATTAGCCGCGTGCCACGCCCACACATGCTGCCAATAAACTTGCCCTATAATCTCCCTTCCGTGGATCTTATCCTAAGATGAGTTTCTCAAAGATGTCTTATAAGTGCTAGCTAAAGAGCTATAAGCATAAGACATTTTCGAGAAGTTCTGCCATAAGAGCTTCCCACGATCAGTCGACTAAAATATTCGCAAAATTCTTTGTTTTGAGAGAATTTGACAGGGTACATGCATATATGTATATATATATATATCGACGCGGATTTGCTACCAAGGGTGGTAGCTATGCATAGCCTGGAAACCGTTGGATAGTGTGGTTCCCAGCTCCACCAGGTGCAGATCAAACAAAAAACAATTCACCCCGTGTGACGGCGTTATGTTCTTTGAATCTTTCTCGTGCTTGACGACGGTTGAATTATAGCGAAACAGCAATAAAAACAGCGCTGCAAAAAAAACGTAGTTTTCATCACTGAAAAAAGGACACCCCCGTCTTGGCGTGTATGCACCATTTTTTCCCCGTATTGCAGCGGTTGGCAATTTGTTACTCAGGGTGGTCTGATTCCAAAACTCTCATGCGGTATGGTTGGCATC
The DNA here is from genome assembly GCF_019359855.2 of Lolium perenne. Lineage (NCBI taxonomy): Eukaryota > Viridiplantae > Streptophyta > Magnoliopsida > Poales > Poaceae > Lolium > Lolium perenne. The sequence continues at coordinate 96,701,180 of NC_067245.2, forward strand.
TGTTTGCGTCCGACTAAAAATACACGAAATGCATGGCGTTTTTTATCCGTGGTTCACTTTCCGTATGTGTTATCATCTGGCCGTTGTTTTCTGATTTTTTTTGTGCCTTTGCGATGCCAACGAGGGAGTGGTTTAGTTTCTATTCGCATGTCGCTATCAAATAGAGATGGAACAGGATATCTAGCCGATGGTAACTTGTTGTTTTGGATTTTTTTTTTTTTTTTTTTGACATTTTATGTGTTCGACCGGCACATGGAGATGCTTCCTTTCAGCCGAACCAAAATCTTGCAGTTTCCAGTAATGTTTTGACAACCTATCTTCGGGTGTGTTTTTCGTTTCCTGGATTGTATATTTCCCAGCGAAGAAAGACAAGCGCAGCTCGTGCCGTCATGCTACATATAACGTATCTGCCGCTTGCAGCCAGGCAAGTCCAAGGCACTATACTCCGTGAAGTGAGTGAAAATATAGATTGAAAAAAAAAAAATCCATCCATGGAACAATAGTGCTCTCTGGCATGGATGAATGATAGCAGCTGCCCATGTCTTGCAAGATGTGTATCAGCAAATGTAGTACAGGAAGAAAATCTTTGACGGTCCTTTCTGGGCAAGCAAACTCATAACGTCAATCCGTGAATTATTTCATATTAAAATCCTCCAAATTTGGTTTAAAATGTACTCTTTAATAAGAAATCTAGTTTGAAGTGATGAAGGCATTAGACATTGTTTGATGGATTATTTATCGTTCTTGATTCACTCATGGGGAGTTTATACTACTTTAATTTGATTGTAAACATAGATAAGTGGATTGCAGAAAAAAAGACAGTTTTACATTCTCCTTAGATTTTTTTCAGTCGGTGCACGGTGACCGTTGAGAAGTTGTTGATTTAAAACCTTATATGCTGTTCGCACACGACGCAGGTTGACCTCGGCGGGCACGCCTCATGCTGTCGCATCGTGGGTGTCAGGAGCCGTAACGAGCCACGGTGAAGAAATTGTCAGTTCAGAATCAAAATGGCAATCCGTCCATGGAAGAATCCTACTATGTGTCATGGATGGATGGTAGTGGCTGTTCATGTCCTACATAGTGATTATCCTCAGATGATTTATGCGAAGGAAAGATCATCGAAATCTAGAGAAATGCGATCATATATGAGCCGACGTCGAAGTGTTTTTTTCTAAAACTTGACACCTTTTTAAAAGCTGATGAAATATTCATATGTTGACGCCGCCACCATGTCGTATGATGGTTGTCGTTCAAGAAAATCAACATTAAGCCGATGAAAAAGACTATATAATCGTTCTAGTATTTTAATTCTACCGTGGTCATGGCATGATTGTCATTTTGGAAAAGCAGAACCGTGAGCCCTTTGTACGAATAAAAAGCGTGCTATATATTGGGGGCATTGACAGATCAAGGCGGTGGAAACGTCGTCGGCGTAGTTTTGCTCCATAGTGCGAAAAGCTCAAAATCAAAACGTCTCATCTGGCGGCATCATGGCAATTTGTGAAATCTCTCATAAAATCACAAAATTTTGAACAGTAGAATCTTTTTTTTGCTTCTGCTGGCAACCATAAAATCCTGGCTCACTGCCTTGTATACAGTATGGCAAAAAATGTTTGCTATGCAAATAATTTAGGGGAGCAGAAAGCTAGTTTTTGGAAATAGTACGTAGACGTGCATCTCAAAGAAAACACGTGTGAAACATTACACAAACCTACACATAAATCGTCTTCCATGGAAGCTAAATGTGCCAAAGGCATACAATTCCTTCTTGCTAACTTAGCTGAAGATTCAATCTAACTATCGCTAAAAACGCGTGCAAAAAAATTGATACATTATTGAAGCTTTGCAACAGCTGCCATCAGTAAAAACATAAAACGCCACGTCTTGACTTCATGGCGCTGGTCGGGAATCGAGCGTTCCACGCCGGCCGTATCCATCATGCACGAGTGCCCAAGCTCGCGTAGCGCATCACCTGGCCAAGTGAGGCCGTGCGCACGCACAGCGCGGCGCCGGCAAGGATGACGCGGCTCTCCCTGATGTCGACACTGCTGTTGAACACGATGATGGCCATCGAGTAGATCGCCTCCTTGTGACAACCGACAACGGCCGCAAGTATAACAAGATCTAAAAGCGTAAAAAAGAATAAAAAGGACTGATCAGGGATTATGCAAATCAAAATTACTAGCATACCATGCCAAGTGTATAGGAGGCGTCAAGGTTGCCGGAGTCCGCTCTCTTGCATGGACGGTGAGGCACAGCTGCGACGCCTTCTTGAGAACAAAATTGTTGTGTCCTAGCTTCCAAACATTTTTGCACCTGCAGTAGCATCCTAAAAAAAGAGAGACGATAATCTATTGTTCTTGCGTGCGAGGATCTTACATCATGGTAACCCCTGCTAGGTCGGCCAGCGACCCGGCGGATGCAGCAACATCAACAATTATGGAGACCACCATATCATCCAGCAGATCATCGAATCTGAGATGTTGCTCCTCCTTCTTTTTTGCTGGCGGCATGAAGAAGTCATACACAGCACGTGCGCCATGCTCCACGATGCGGGCGTAGGCTATCTCGTGGCGCTTATCGTCGGCGGCAATGGTGCCGCAGACGCGAGCCAGGACGCCGTCACCGCGCGCCCTGGCGAGGCGTGCGGTGTTGCCGTGGGAGACGGCCGTGGCGCGCTCCTGGAAGCGTGTGTAGACGAAGCTGATGTAGGGGTTGTTCTCCGTCCTGAGGTCCATGCGCCGGAGCCGATGTGAGGTGCTGGACGGTCGTCTCGACCGCGCGCATGTCGACGCGGCCGGAGAGGTACAAGTACTCGTTGAGGACGTTGCCGTGGCGGTTCTCCCCGTCCAGGTACAAGATCTGCGAAAAACAAATGGCGCCCTCAATGAATCAAACCTCGCGTCCACATATCCACCGAAAAAATAAAAATCCTGTCAAAGTTAAAGGAAACTTCTAGCTTACCATCCCAAGTATGAATGATGCATCGAGGTTCCCGGCGTCATTGCAAACGTTGCAAGAATTGTTTGGCGCCAAGACACCATGATTTCACATGGATCGCGATGAGGGGGGATGCATTCTTGATGACTGATGCACCCCAGCCCAACGAAAAAACATTCTAGCACCTATATTTAAAAGAGCATTGTGAGAGGGGAAATGTGTGGGCTCCGATTCCAGCCGCAAAAAATGTAAAACCATGAGGGACATCAAATGAAAACAGGGAGTATCTTACGTCATGATAGCGGAGAGAAGGTCTGCCGGTGAGTCGGCGGAGGCAGCTGCAGCGGCCAAGACAGCTGAAATCATCTCATCTGGCAGGTCGCCTAGGCTGGCGACTAGAGCTCGAGCGGATTTGGTGGGACTTGGATGATGCTCTTCGTCCTCAACGGCCGGCGGCATCGTTGATGAAAAATAACGTGTGAGGCTACTTGCACTCTTATCAGGATCTAGTGCTTAGAAAAGACGATTTTTGAAGCTTTATATGCCTAGCAAACAAGCCAACTGGGAATGAGTACGACGCTGGGTATGTGGACATATAATCGCATGTTGTCGTTGGAGAACAAATACCAAAATGACAGTAAGAACACGGCTACCATTTCTGCCCGTGCTATGGTTGTCATTTTGGCTGATGAGGACAGTTTGAAAAATACACAACCTTGACCGAGCTTGGTTGTTATTTTGTTATAGATTGGCCGTGGAATAGTAGGCTATTTTGGTGAATGGGATTTGCCTGCTCCAACTGTTTCAAAAATAAACAACCGTGACCGACACTTGGTTGTTGTTTTGGTATGATTTTTGGACCGTGGTATGGTTTTCATTTTTGTTTGTGGTATTTGCCTGCTTCCAAAGTTTATAAAACAACAAATGTCGGCGGTGCAAAAAAACAGTGGTTGATACATCATTTTCGTCGGCGTGTGGAACACGAAAATGCCACCAAACAAAGTTGTGTACCGCAAAAAAAATGGTGTGGATTCTTGTTGTGTTATTAACGGGAGGGCTGACGCCGTGTGCTCCCTTAAGGCTGGTATTGTGCTCCCTATAGAAGATCCAATGGTGAGATGAGTATGCATAGCTATCACCCATGTTAGCAGACTATTTCCCATATATATATATATATATATATATATATATATATATATATATATATATATATATATATATATATATATATATATATATATATATATATATATATATATATATATATATATATATATATATATATATATATAACCTAAATTGGTGCGCTTACACTATACTTATCGTCTTATACAGTGAAACCATTGACATATCGTGCATAATTGATGGCTCCCAAGTGTAGGAGATCAATTGTCGTACTTTTAAATAAAGAAAGGTTGTCGAATCCACAAGAACCTGAAGGTATTGGTTAGCAAAATAAGAAGAAAACAGTAATAGTAAAGTAATAGTTTTTGTGTTTTGGGTATATACTTTGCAATAAAAATAATGTGCGGAAAGTAAATAGCATATAAGTAAATGCTCTCAATGAGAGAAAATCCCAATCTTCTATGTAGAAAGAGGACAAGATAAAGTCTGTGTGTGCTTATATGAGACAAAGGTTCCCGAGGGCGGCATGGATTTATTAGTATCTGAGTTCTAAACAACATGGTAAATATCTTGTCAGGTTTTATACAATTAGGGGCAGCACCTTAGTTGGGTGCAGCCATAAGCATGTGCAAATACACCCCTTATGATGGGTCCTAGAGCCATTTTCATGTGCATATAAGAATCATTAAGACATAAATGTCCCATCATTGCAATAAGATTTAGGGTCCTCGACATACACCCCTCTAATGCAACCCATAGTGTTGGAAGACGGTTTCTGTTATTCCGACCCCTCCAACACTAATGCATTACATCAAAGTGCAGCCCTATGAGCCCATATAGGTGAAGTAATATGTAGTCGACGTTCGCATAAAACCATCATAAAACAATATAAAAGATAGAAAACTTGACCAAATACTCATTTATCTTATAGAATTATTGCCAGATCATCCTATGCCCTCAGAAATGTGGGGAACTACTCACAAGTGACAAACATAATATGGACCAGAGGCATAATGGTTCCAACACAATCTGAATATATAATCTCCCCACCAAATAATGACAAAGTACCAATCACGAACATGAAATAGCACTAAAAACAATATATGGGGTTCAATTCAACACAAACTATGAGGGGGATGACGTCGATCTCGTAGATGGTGATGGCGGTGCTTGTGGAGATGTTGATGGAGATGCCTCCTCCCAAGCCAAGGAGGAGTGGGGATGTCAATGGCGTCGCTTTCCCCTTCACTGGAGGCACCGATGCAGCAGGATCTGCCCTCTCCCGGAGTAGGAGAGGACTTTCGCCTCCGCCGCCGCCTCAATAAATCTCGGGAAAAATATGTCTTAGGTTTTTTGGGCGAAACGGAGCGTTTGGGATAAAAGGGGGGCCGAAAAGATGTCCGAGGTGAGAAAGAGTGTAGGTGGCGTGACCAGGAAGTTGGGCCGCACCACCTATGCTCATTTGCACCTCGTGGCCCTTCTCGCTTGTTTCTTTCGCTCATGGCCTTCCTTCGGGTGAAAAACTAATCAGGTAATTTTTCCTCAAATTTTTGCGATCCAGAAAGTCCCAAAACAAATAAAATACGAAAAAAGAGGTTTTCTGCCTCCCAGGAATTAAATACCAATGAAGGGGACTTTGTAGGAAAGTCCTAGAAATCATCTAAAAATGCATAAATAACAATGTATGAAGGCAAATAACAATGAAAACTAACTCTATATGTAGGAATAATGATGATACAAAATGCACGTATCAACACTCATGAAAAGGAGACGATGGTGCATTGGTTAGGTACGGGCAACGGATACCAGTCACATGCTCAATAGAGGCACGCTGCCACTATCTTCATACCTGACACATGTGGCCAAATTCACCCGCTGCAGGAAATTTCTTGTCATCTGCACAGGTGGTCCCCACTTACTAGTCGCATGCCGACACATGCCACATACTGCCATTATTGGATTACTAGTCGTGTGCCCTGTTTGGGGCCCGCTTCCATTAGTCGTGCCTCTATAGCCTTTTTCCTACTAGTGTAAGCATCTTGCGAGGTTGAATAGCTGCGGTATGATGAAGGTTACTCATAAGGTGTGTGTCACATTTACAGTTGGTGAGTATATTGATGAGATAGAGTGCAATGTGTTACCATTGGAGGTGTGTGGTATGTTACTTGGGCGTCCATTTTAGTATGATCACAATGCTTTACATGCTGGGAGCACTACTGGGAAAAGGGCAATCAGTGGCGCACCACTTATACCCATCAGTGGCGCACTAGTGGTGCGCCACTGCTATCACGCCACTGCTAACTTTTAGTAGTGGCGCACTAGTGGTGCACCATTGCTATTTGTCTTAGCAGTGGCGCACCAGGTAGTGCGCCACTACTAGCTTCATGGTGCGCCACTCCTAAATGTATGAGGTGCGCCACTGGACAGAAACAAGGTGCGCCACTACTAAAATTTGAAATTTCTAGATCTGGATCTGGATCGGGATCTGGATCTGGCACATTTTGTTTCGAATTTTTTTGGCTCGTTATTTTTTCTCGTTCTTGTTGCTAGAATTATTTATGCAATGTTCATTCTCATTTTTCTTAGCCTAGCCGCCGGTGACGATGGATGAGGGAGGTAGGAGAGGTGAGGACATGGAGGATGTAGGAGAGGTGAGGAGAGGTGAGGACATGGAGGATGTAGGAGAGGATGAAGGCCAGAGGTAATGGAGGCCAGAGGGTCGTCGGAGGGTCGTCGGAGGGTCGTCGGAGAGTAAGGTCACCGGAGGTCACCATAGTGGAGGAGCTCGCCGGAAAGTAAGGTCACCGGAGGTCGACATAGTGGAGGAGGTCGCCGGAGTGAAAGGAGAAGTTGAAGAAAGGGAGGAGGAGAGGAGAGGAGGAGAGCAGGAGGAGGAGAATATGTGGAGGAGGAGGGAGGAGGAAGGAGGAAGGAGGAAGGAGGGGTAAGTGGCCGGCTCCTCCCATTTTGAAATTCGTGGGCGGGAAGCTTAGTAGTGGCGCACCAAGGCATGGGTGCGCCACCGCTAATTTTTTCCTATTTTTTGCCCAAAATCTAAAACCTGAAAAAAGTCCAGTTTCTGTTTAGAATTTGACGAATCCATTTTTTCTCCAAACGGCCGTAGGCGGTTGAATTCGAATAGGAAATTTCGCGTAGATCGATTTTGATATTAAAAAGTTTTTCATCGGAGGTTGTATGCAACCAGAAAACCTGTTTTACCGAAAGATGATGCCATTTTGCATAATATATCGAAATTCATTTTTTCAAATTTTGATGAAAGCTAGATTACATAATACATGGGCAGTTCAAAGGATTTTATTTTTTGAATTTTTTATCTATTTCTTTTATTTTTTCCAAACTCGAAAAGGCGATCCACGAACATGTCCATCCTCCCCTTTACATAGTAATGGCGCACCAGGTAGAGGTGCGCCACTGCTACAAAAAATAGCTGTGGCGCACCGTCAAACCCATGGTCAAACTTAGTGGTGGCGCACCACAGGAGAGGTGCGCCACTACTACATTTTTTATAGTGGCCCACCACTTTTCGGTGCGCCACTGCTAAGTAGTAGTGGCGCACTGCCCTCCTGGTGCGCCACTAACACCCATCTTACGGCTAGGCCTTTTCCTAGTAGTGGAGAGCAAATACATATTCGTTTCTACATGATGGCAAACAGAGGACTTTGAAGCCTATGAGTGATGATCAAATTAAGTTTGATGTGGAGTTGTTGGTACCCAAGGAGAAGTTGCAGAAAGCTAAACAGAAGCATGAGGTGCATGATGCGTAGAGCGTTAATGTTGGTGATGCTTCAACCATGCCTGTAGAAGGCAAGCTAGTTGTAATTGTTGGTGATAAGTCGGTTGACGTCAAACCTATAATTGATGAGAGGAAGGATATTGCAACATGTATTACACTTCCAGTTTGTGTTGACGCAGGTATTTAGACCGATGATATTTGTGTTGAAGACACTTCTGGGATGCGCGAGGGAGGCAGGCGCGTCAGAGGAGACAGTCACTAGCGGCACTACCTCCCTGCATCAGTGGCACTGCCTCCCATTACTTAGCGGCACTTAGCAGATGCATAGAGGCAACGATGGATGTGTTCGACAACTTTGTTGTCCAGGCATTACTCATATTTTGCAGGGTCGTATAGAGAAGGTTCATGTTCAGCAACACCGGGTTCCATCAAGAGTTGCTTAGAAGAAAGTGATGGCCCGAAGTCCAACTTCATGTGGAGTTGAAAGGAGGCGCCAAGTGTTATATAAAGTCAAGCAGGCCGAGAGGGAGGATGTGGTGTGGTAGGCATGCAAGACTTCAAGATGGCAAAGACACGTGATGCTCATGTTCATATCACGTCACCTTCTCGAGCAGACCCTCACGTGTTGAGGACAAAGCTTTTGAGGGGGGGGGGGGGGGATGATATGGGCATGAAGGCTGAGGTGAAGCCTAATTTTAGGACTCCACCAAGCTACGCGATATTCCATTGAAGATTGACACGCTGGGACGACCTACGATATGTAATGATTAATTCTAAGGTTGTGTCAACAATCTATATTAGGGTTTAGGTTATTTTTATTTGCCATGTCATGTTGTGGGCCACTTAGAGTTTTCATATTTGTGTGAGTTTTGGTTTGGGCCTATCCAACTAAACTCGGTTAAGCCCATCTAGGTTGGCCGCCCCACCCCTCCATGTAAGGAGGTGGTGCGGCTAGGGTTAGGGCATCATACGTATTTAATTTGAGTTTAAAAACTATCGCATGTGCTTGTGGTGAAGCATCCCTCCGGGGATATCATTGTTGTTTATGAGTTTGCAATAAAGATAGCTACAAGGGTTCTTGTGTTCATCAAGACTTACCAGGCTCAGGTTTGAGGCGTGTAGGTCATCTCCACGTTGCTTGCTGGATTCGTTCCTCTTCTTCAGGTTGGGTTCATCGCATGATTGGAAGAACTACTACCAGGTTGTCTCGCTACGAAAGATCGGGTAAAGCCCGCAGGATCATGTTGGATCATGTTATCACGTATGTGTGTTCAACAGCGGAGGTGCGACACTTGGAGCACTTCATCACCGGTACTTCTACTCGATCCTGAGATCGGCGTCGATGTACATCTTCACCAACAAAGTTCATTTGGAAGTAACTCTTTGATCGTTAAGGGTATGAACACCGAATCCCTCCATTACTTTGCATCTCCATAGAATAGATCTTGGGCATGTTATTCTATCGTAGCTTTTTTTTTGTTTTCTACCACGAAACCCTATAGACGGTGCCAAATATCATGGGTGGTGGTGGTCGTGGTGAGAGCACGGGGCACCGAATGCCGAAAGGAATAAATATGCCATGTGCTATTGTACCGAAGAAGCTCATGGGTAAGAAGGCCTTCATAGAAGAACTAAAAGGTTCAAAATCAAAAGAACAATTATTATCGACAGAGATAACATTTTGAATTATGTGAGGTGTAACGAGGACATCACGAAGATGAAGCGGATAGTTAGGGAAAAAAGGAGGGAAGAGAGGCATGCCCAGACGTGGAGACGGGAACGTAGGAGCCGCCCCAGCAGTGACATCATGATAAATAGGGTGTAGAGAGAGAGGAAAGGATACCGACATCGTTGGAGAGGTTGGTGGTGGCACCGCTGTCCATGACCCACTCTGGGATAGGTTGCCGCAACGTCATGTTGGTGAAGTGTTGAGCGAGGGCGGAGGGACCCCACATTTGCGCCTACGTGGGGGCGCAACATGGCGAGGGGGGAGGGTTCACCGTACGCGGCAATGTCGTACATTGCCGCACCATAGGGCCCAACGAGGGCGGCATGGTGGGAATTCACTTAGGAGTGGGAGAGGGGACCTAGGCGAGTCCCGGGGATGTTGTGGCCGATGGCGGACTGCTTCATGGGCTACATATGTATGGCACCGGTCCGCAGGTTGTAGGGGTGGGCATGGGAAAGCACCGTCGGTGCCACCGGCGGGTTTGTAGCCCTTATTCCTCCCCATTGTTCCTGTCGTAGCCGCTGTGGTGTGGGTTGGGGGTCGCTGGAGGGCGCCACGGCCACCCACCACCCTCCCCGGGAGGAGGCCCTCCACCATCGCGAAGATGGGGCCTTGGCAACAAAGGCCTAGGCGGAGGGACATGTCACGTTCATCTCCTGCAAGAGCAGCATGTTGCGGAAATTGAGGAAGGTGGGGAACGATGTGAGGAGAGGGGCGATGTTGGCGACTCTATCGAAACTCTCATGGAGGTCCTTGATGACATTGGTGATGAGGTCCGAGTCGGAGACCGAACCGCCGACCTCAACTAGTGCGTCGGCCGCCACCTTCATCTCCTGCAGGAGCAGCATGTTGCGGAAATCGAGGAAGGTGGGGAACGATGTGAGGAGAGGGGCGATGTTTGCGACTCTATCGAAACTCTCATAGAGGTTCTTGATGACATTGGTGATGAGGTCCGAGTCGGAGACCGAACCGCCGACCTCAGCCAGTGCGTCGGCCGCCGACTTCTGGAGCGCGACATAGTCATAGATGGACCGGTCCTCTTGCTTGACGTTGTGGAATTCCTCGGCGAGGTAAACCTCACGGGTCTTCTTGCTGTCGTTGAAGAGGCCATGGAAAGCCATCCAGACCGTGTACGCATTTGCGACGGGCGTTGGTTGAGGTCGCGGTAGGCATGACAAGGTCGACGATGTTCATGGCCATGGAGCCGTAGAGCCAGCAGAGAACCATGGTGTCGAGCCGGAGCCACATGGTGTCAGTCGGGGGCGTCGCGGTGGTGAGGTGATCCTCGAGGGCTTAGGTGGTGACAGCGATGGTGAAGAAGGTCGGCCACTTGGGGAAGACGTCGGACTTGAAGTCGAGAATGTCCGGGACGAGGGAGCGGATGCTCTTGATGACAGTGGCTTGTGCCCATAGGTAGGCGTCGGCGTGGGGCACGGCGGGCTCAGACGGCGCCATGGAGGATTTGCAGTCGGCTAGGGTTGGAGAAGGCCGGTTGCGGTGGCTAGGGTTGGGAAGGCGGATGAACGAAAGTGGTTTAGGATTTTATACCATGTAAGAAGATTGATCGTACTTGGATTTTTTTCATTGCATGTACGTTGATACATATTATAATCCTAATTATAACTAGGTAAGTCACATTAAGTACTCTCCACAATTCACCATTTAGAGGATTAGGGGATATTTAGAGGATTGGGGGATATGTCACCTACTTAGACATATACTCCGTATTTGTCTAACAGTTTCTTCAGGACCGCTCTGGCTGGTGGCGTTGCCGCGTCGCGTCGCGGCGCGAACGGGAGACAGAGGGCGCCCGCGAGTTCGTCCGTGCGTGCTTCGACACCGCCAACGCGGCGCGGAGCTGGTGCCACTGCTGCGTCGTTGCTGAAACGGGAAGCGGCGGAAGCGAACGAGTGACCGGTCGGCGTCCGAGCGCGATTCCTCCGGGCAGCGTCGCCGGCTTCTCTGTGTGGCTCGGCGGCGATTTGTTCTTGGCCGGCGCGGCCCTCCTCAGCTGGCTCTCTAGCTAACGGCGGAGCCTGCGCATGGTTTCGTCGGTGAGACGACGACGCGAAGTGTCATAGGTGCTGGAAGACTCCTACCTCGCCTCGGATTCGGGCCTTCGACGCGGGGTAGTGGTCCTAGTTGCATTAGCAAAACCGACGCCATAGATCAGGCCATCAGTCCGATCCAAATATTCAAAATCCGAATCGTATTTGATCTTCCCCGCCATCTGTTTGGTTCCTACGCGCAACCCTTTTCTTTTCCGATACCAACTCGGTGACACTCGACTCGATCCATATAGTCCTTGCTACTGCCCCCATACTTCCGCACGATCCATCTCATCCACTCCTCTACTTCGTGTTCGCAGAATCCATCGCCATGCTTGCTCTCATGCCTAAGCGTCCGTCGGCCGCCCTGCGCGAGATCCACCGCGAGCTCGATCGGCGTCGGAATCTCGCCGCCGTGGCGAAGGGACGGATCGTGAAGAAATCATCTCCTCCACCGTCCATCCCCAACCCAGCAGGATCAGTCATCCAGAAGAAGTTGCCCGCGCCGATCCCGCGCAAGCCAGTCGCAGCGGCCATCGTGAAGCGCCGAGACCCGCCGATACCGTTCGCCATGAAGGTTTCCGGCGTCACCAACGGGAGAATCCAGAAGCCGCCTGCACCGATCCTGGACGAGCGAGCCGGAGCGGCGAAGAAGAACCAGTTCCTGCCGGTGTCGCACAAGCCGGCCGAAGCGGCGACCAAGAAGTCATCCTCCCCGATCTCCAGAACGACGCCACCACTTGTCACGTCTTCGGCCGACTCCGAGCCCATCCAGAAAGGAACAAGGGTGCGCGTGCGGACGCCGACGGGGACGACGCCCAGGGGCGTGCGAATCTTTATCATGCTCAGCGCCGTCGTCGTCTCGGATGCAGAGGACGGCTACTTGGAGGTCAAGTACAACGGCGACTTCCCGCGCGACAACGCGCGCGTCGCCAGGGATCAGGTGAAGAAGATGCCTTCGTCGCACCAGTGATCAGAGGCAGCGATCGCCGGCTCGCCAGAAGCCGAAAGTCCCTGCCGGTACAGAAGTGGATCGAGAAGGAGAAGCAGCCGGAGCCACACCAAGGTCGTCTTGCCGCGTCGCAGCTCCTTGCAATCGGGAATATACTGTACGAAGGATTTAGAGATCTGACGATGTCTTCTTGCAAGTTCTTTTTTTTTTTGTGTGTGGCAGAAGGCAGTGCAATGTAGCTAGGATAATTCTTTTGTTCTATGCACGTGTAGCTCTTGATTCCTGGCATCAGACAATTGCCTAATGTAAGAATTGTGTTTATCATCGACTACATGAATATTTCGAATACAATTAACTGAATGTTTCCACTATGTAATGAATTGTTGTTAAAGATGATTTGAGTGAACAAATGTTCAAGAAATAATATTAGGAGACTGACTTCTATCGAAACAGAGGTGATTGAGAGGAATGCGTGCAAATCGTTATGTCCTGTATTTTTGCAATTTACTTGATACCTAGCTGAAATTTCATCAGTCAAGGAGTAGTATACCTCTTTTTTTTTTTTTTTTTTTGAGATTAGGAGTAGTATAACTTGGCGCTATTCTGAGACCCTCAAGAGAAAAAAACAATGGAGGAGTAACTTCCTCCGCGCACGAACTGAACTTGTGCTCCTGCGACAGTTGCTCCTTCTATGGTTCGAAAACAAAGACAGTTGCCCCGTGCAGTCTTCTTCTTCCTCCAAAACGCGGAACCAAGAAAAAAAAGACGAATCAGGAACTGCTTCATGGATTCCTCTGATTCCTCTGATCACCAAAGCCCAATTCATGGAAGTCGTCAACAGGGCCAACAACACCAAGTGTGCACCGAACAGCCTGATGACTCATCTTGTTCGTCGGCACTGTGCGGTCTGAAGGATGCAGTTGCAAAACACTGGAAATTTCTGGTCCCGTCTTGCTTCGGGAGATCGTCGCCGGCAAGCCTGTCGGTCTCATCGCCGCCGATCACCGTGTACCAAGTCTGGCCTGGGAAAAACGTAAGGATCGTTTTCTTTTGTGAGGAAAAATGCCCAACCTATTTCATGAATATTGATGCCATGGAATACAGGTGTTTTTCATGGATGGGCGTGTGGTCTTCGGACCTGATCCGCGAGGCCTCATCTTGACGGTCATAGCAGTTCTTCTTTCAGAGTGGATCTTCTTGGCCGACGTTGTTGATCCTTCGTCGAATCACCCAGTCCTGATAGCTGCATTCTCCATTGCACTAGCAGCAACCGTCAGTGACACCCATCTATCCAGGAATGTGTTGGATGCTCTGCTATTTGAATTTGGATTGTTTGTGATACTACCAAATTTGTTGACAGGTGATGGTTACTCTGCTACTGACTGCAACAAGAGACCCTGGAATCGTACCAAGAAACCAGACCTCACTGCCACAAGAAGCTGGCACGAGCATGATCAGAAGAACCAGGAGCCGGCGCATCATCGTCGACGGCGTCGAGAGGAAGCAGAAGTACTGCAGGGTCTGCGACATCTTCCGTGCTCCGAGGAGCACACACTGTGCAATCTGCGACAATTGCGTCGACAAGTTTGATCACCACTGCCCCTGGATAGGCCAGTGCATAGGGCTGGTAAAAGTGCAGATGCACGACCGCAGCATATATTGCTTTGCTTAGATGTTCCATTTCATAATGTCTGAATTCTGTTGCCTTTTGTGCAGAGAAACTACAGATTGTACCTGCTGCTGATAACCCTGGCGCTGGCTTTCTACACTTGCACCTTAACGTTCTCGGTGAAAAGAATCAGAGTGCAACTGGATGCTGCTGCCGGTGCAGGGCTTCTCGGTCTGCTGAGAAGTTGGCCTGGAATGGTTGCTCTGGCCGCGTTCAGCTCCGTGGCTGTCTGGCTCCTGGCGTGCCTCCTCGCCTACCATATCTTCCTTGCAGCCAAGAACCAGGTACCGTTACGTGAAATTTCGTGTGGCTTGTATGCGATCTTATTGAAGGAACTAACTGGCTGATGAATTATTATTGTTCTCCTTGACTTTGCTGCTGCAGACGAGCCATGAGAGGCACAAAGGACGGTACCAGAGCTCCCCCAATCCTTACGACAGGGGGGTGCTTAGGAACATCAAGGATTGCCTGTTTGAGAGTTTACCTCCCCCTAGAGTCGATTTCAGAGCCGTGGCCCAGCCGAACTTGATGGATCAGCATCAACATTTGCCATTGACAGTTCATTCAGGGTGCTAGCTAGGATCTTGTGAAGCGGGATGCACGCGTGGCCTGTATTTCAACATCTAATGGGCCCAATCATCAGCGCCTCAGTCCAACAAGTCACTGGTAGATTGAGACACTGACAAGTGGGGCCATCTCATCGGTATGAAGTAAGTTCCATGGCATGGAGTTGTCTGGGAAGGAACATTCTTAGTTTGTAGGTTTATGAAATAGGTGTTCTGTAATTGTTTATGATTAACAAGATACTCGGAGTTTCACGAGATTTACTAATAGTGGTTGAGCTTTTCAAATAAACAAAGGCCTCTGCTTCAGTAAAAACCCCCCCCCCCCCCCCCCCCCTCTCCAAAATTGGTTTTTGGCTCAAAAGCCCACCAAACCCATATCCAAGCCCGTATGACGTCCGTATGTGAACTCGTATACCGTCCCTATACCGTATGCTTCTTCCTCCCAGGATCGAGAACTGATCGTTCTCACCAGCCGGCCGCCGCCCCGTCGCACGATCACCGCCGCACTCCTCCGTCCCGTCGCACGATCACCGCCGCACTCCTCCGCCGCACTCCTCCGCCATAGGAGCTTGACGCCGCCGTCCCGTCGCACTCCTCCGACGAGCGAGGCTTCCCGGAGCTCGACGAGCCGCCGTCGGCGCCGCACTCCGTCACTATAGACCTCCTCCGGCATATCTTCCCGACGATCTCGGCACGTTCATCTCCACGATCTTGAGGGCCTGCTCGACGAGACGCCTCTGCTGCACGCCGTCCCGACGATCTCTCCGGCGAGCCGATCTTCCGCTGGACACGACGGGAGGTAAGTTTGAATCTCTGCCCCCGGACATGTCCGGCGGATTATTTTGCGTGTCCGGCGCCCGGAAGACAGGCCGGCACAGCAGAACCAGACAGTCCGGCCAGCGGCGGACAGGCCGGCGTCTCTCTGCCAGACTGTCCGATGTCCGTGTGGGTTTAATTAAGTGTATATTAAATATGAAATAGTGATTTGCATTGCGTTATTGTTTAGTATTTTGCATTAGTTCTTTATTGCGTGCGGGTTTTGTGTAGTTTTTGGAGAAATGGGGGACTATAGCTCAACTTGGAGTGACGGGGATGACGGATATACGGGCGATGATGATTCTACTTCGGAGAATAGTTCGAAATCCAGGATGTATGAAAATGTACCTCCTTTTGGGGAGAACCTTCCATCATCGGCCTCCTCAGAAAACATGAGTGAAGTATGTTGATTATTTTCTAATGGCTACCAATGAATGGAAGCAATGAAGTGACATGTTACATTCTTTGTTTTTGGCTGTGTAGGTGCTATACGGTGGTCACGAGGAGGATGAGTATTCAGACATGGAGGTTGGGTTTGATGAATATAGCGTGGAGGTAGGACTGCATCACGAGGAATCAAGCTCTGAAAATAAGAGTGAAGTAAGTATATAGTTTTAGTATGGCAAACCGTCAATGTTACCGTTGGAACGACAACTTTTATGACTTATTTTCCCCTCATGTGTAGGTGATATCTGGTGCTGACAATGGGCGTGAACATCACAGTCAAGCAGATCCAGATATTGTGAGTAATGAATATAAGATGCACTCTGTGGAAGAGCACTATAAAATACTGGACATGACATTTTCTTCCGAACCGGCGGCTTTTGTCTGGTACAACAGCTATGCGAGAGAGCATGGCTTCAGCATCCGAAAGGACATTTTGAAGAGGGCAAAGCGAGGGAAACGTGGTAAGGGAGAAATACGGTTAAGGCGGTATGTCTGTTCCAGGGCAGGGAAACGTCAGGAAAAGCTTTTAACGCAGGAAGGCCGCAGTCATAGGCTAAGACCCGAGACTCGTTGCAACTGCAATGCCAATCTCACCGTGAAGCGTGACCTATCGAGAGGAGTATGGGTTGTCAAAAGTTTTTACGGCAATCACAGACATAAACCAGCTAGACCGGACGAAATACCATTTCTTCGATCGCACAGAAAGATTAAGCCGTACCAGAGAGCTGAGATACTATCTTTGGGAGCAAGTGGGATGAGAAAGTACATGATTATGAAACACTTTCTCAGAAGACATGGCTACGATGGTGTAGGCTTCGTAAGACGAGATCTGTACAACCTATGTTGCAGGGAGAAGAAGCTTATTGCGAAGGGTGATGCTGCCACAGCACTTGGTATTATGGTCGCGAGGAAGAAGAGTGATCCTGATCTTTTTTTTGATTACCAAAAGGATGATGAAGGACGGTTGAAAAGCATGTTTTGGTGTGATTCTCAGTCACGGCAGGACTATCAGGATTTTGGCGACGTGGTGGTGTTTGATAGCACGTACAAGATGAACCGGTATGCTATGCCATTTATTCCTTTTGTAGGCCTGAACAATCATCGTAAGACTACGGTGTTTGCATGCGCTCTCGTGTCAGACGAGACAGAAGATACATATGCTTGGCTGCTTCGGACATTCTTGACTGCAATGTGTCAGAAGAAGCCCAAAGGTCTTATTACTGATGGGGACGCCATGATGATATTAGCTATTCAGAATGTCCTTCCAGACGTGTGGCACCGTCTATGTACTTGGCACATAGAGAAAAACATGAAGAGACACCTTAGTCATAAGTCGCTAAAGGAATTTCGGCCATTCTTATACAACGCCACTTCAGAAGCCATTTTTGAGGAAAGATGGAGCGCGTTTCGTCGCAAGTGGGAGACAAAAAGTACCCAAGAATGGCTCAAAAGGATGTACAATAAGAAGAGAATTTGGGCTGCCGCGTATCTGACCGGTGGATATTTCCTTGGTATGAAAAGCAATCAGAGAAGTGAGAGTTTGAACTCATGCCTTCACCTTCACCTGGATTATGGTATGACCCTAGTTGACTTGATAATGCATTACGAGAATGCCATTGTTCGCATCCGTGAGAGCGAGGCTGAAGATGACTGCATCTGTTCCCAGAGTTTACCGGTGGCAGTTACTGAATCCAAAGAGATAGAGGTTGCTCTTGCCCATGCCTTCAGTCCAGCCAACTTCTACATCTTGCAGCAGGATGTGAAGAAGCTTGGTGACCTCGAGATTTTTGAGGAATATGTGGGAACAGGGGGCTCTAAACAGTTTATGGTCAAATGGAGGAATAGCGGCAGATACTCGTTTATCGTGGAGTATAGTCCTAATCAGCCGAAAGAGTTAATACAGTGCAGCTGCCGAAGAATGAATCGTAAGGGGCTTCCATGCAAGCATATCCTATATGTATTGAAGCACCTGAAATTGTCCGAAATACCGGACTGTTGTGTTCTTCGGCGATTCTCCAAACTGGCGAGAAATGGATTGCCAGCAAGGCGCAGAAGCGATCTTTTCGCGTACGGTTACTCAGGGCCGGGGAAGCGAAAAAGATACAACGACATGGAAACAGTATCGGCGGAAGCTATGGATGCGGTAGTAGATGATCCAGCAATGTATAATGAGTTCATGGCATATATGAAGGGCTTAGTAGCAAGAAAATATGCGAAAAAGAATGGACATGATGGTCACACAGCCTTCGCTGAAGAAGACGCATATGATTTTCAAGGCAATGCAGTTCCGATTGGTGATCCCGATAAGGTTACCACGAGAGGAGCACCTAAGCAAAACACAAAAACTGCACAAGAGGTAAATCACCCCGTGACGAAAAATGGTAGACCACTAGCGTTCGACGAGCGTAAGACCCGGAATCAGGGGTGCACCGCCTGTGGTGTCATCGGTCATAACAAACGGAACAAAAAGTTGTGCAAAAAACATCCAGAGTAAGTGTGCTTACAGATTTTTCTTAGCTAGACCGATTAATTAAATCTATATTAAACGAGTACTAAATAATTTTGTTTTGTAATGCAGGTATATGGAAAAAGAAAACAAGTAGAAGTGCATCCTCACTACCGAAATTACAAAATTATCGCTTTACGTTGAAGATTATGTATTTACTTCGTCTTAATTGTAATTGACCGAAACCATTTGTGATTCTATACCATTTTTTATTTTCATGTACTTCCATTCATTGTGATTTATTATATAAATTTCAGTTTCAATGTGTTTCCACAACTAAGAAAGGTCAAACAAAATACCACCACGGACTGTCCAGACATGTCACCGGCCTGGCCGGACTAACATGTTGCACGTTTTCCATTCACCGGACAGACCGGCATGTTCTCCTGCAAGTCCGGCCGAGGATGCGGACTGGCTGGTAAAACCGCCGGACAGGCCGGGTAGCGTGGTGTTAAGTTCCAGGGGCTACACGAACTGCCCGGACAAGTTACCGGCCAGGCCGGCAAAATGTACTGCGTGTCCGTCCAGGGCGCCGGACAGGCCGCCCCATTCGACCGGCCAGACCGGCGGAGGTGCTGTCAAGTTACAGGGGCTATAGGAACTCCCCGGACAAGTGACCGGCCAGGCCGGCGGACTGTACTATGTGTCCGTCCAGGGCGCCGGATAGGCCGTGATATTCGGCCGGCCAGGCCGGCGGAGATGGTGTTAAGTTCCAGGGGCTACAGGAACTGCCCGGACAAGTCACCGGACAGGCCGTGCAGCGACCTTGTTTGGCCGGCTTGGCCATGCGTTGCTTTGCCGGCCTGTCCGTCCCACATGTCCGGCCTGTCCGGCTTGAGTAAGAACAAGCATATTTCTTTTGCCGGACTGTCCGGCTGTACTTCCCGGCCTGTCCGGCTGAAGGTTTACACATGACAGAGTCGGTGTAAACAAGCAAACTTATTGTCAACGAAATTCACATATGAAAATACAGGAAGTATCACAAGCATTCCATTACAAAACAATAGCTAACGGAATACAACATATAAAATCATACACACATGGAATCCAACACACATAGTCTTACACATGAAATCGATGAAACATAGTCTTACACATGAAATCGATGAAACATAGTCTTACACATAGGTAATGGATAAACAAGTTTCACATGCCAATAATAATCAAAGATTGAGCGAGACATGCAACTTTGTCATTACATACGGAAACTATCATTCTACTTGCTTCAACTATGAAGGGCCTCGCCTTCATTTCCCTCGGGCTCATCTCCATCTCCATCGCTTGAATCGTTGTCAAAGTACTCCGCATAGCGTTTGGTGGGAAATGTATACCTCGGAGAAGCGGTGCTTGATGATGCAACCACTTCATCATCACTAGCCTGTCCACCAAGTTCACGCACTTGAGCTTTGTACTTGTTGATTTTCACACGATCAACTGATTTGAGTTTGGCTATCTCTTCGGCATTGGATTTGCAAATCCCAAAGAGCAATTTTTGAGTCTTTGCTATGAATTTCTCAAACTTGGAAGGCATGGTACAACGATCACGAGAAGGACCAGCTTGCTTTTTCTTGGAGGGTCGAGCGGCGGCGGCGGTCTCACCAGTGCCATCTGTTTGAGGAGTCCACATTTTGTGCTTGCAATCCTTGAAGATCTTCTGCTGAAACTTCGCATCAATGAGCACTTGGATGTATGGTGCATATGGGAAGGTCCTATCTTGCAAATAAGAGGCAAGGCGGATTTGTTCGTAAAGAAAATCCGCCAAATCAAACCTCTCGGTACCATGAGTGTGCATCCGAACCAATAGGTCTATGGCAAAGTTCCTCACCTTCTCCCTATCACCAATCTTAGGAACTAGCGCCATGTTGATGACCTTGTGCATGAAAGGATACGGTGCCACTAGTAGAGATGTGCTCTGTGCATTGTCTACGGTTACAATAGCATTCGCACGACGAAGAGGGGCAAGAGCAACACCGGTCATTGACTCACATGTGTCCGATCTGGCATGGATCTTATAGAGATTTGCATCCGTATGAATATTGAGTAGGCGGGCAAACTCTTCGAAGGTGACACTCAACTGCGTCCCTTCGGTACTCCATACAAGTGACCTGTCATCATCCGGAACAAACCGACACGTGGCATAGAATTGCATTACAGCTTCTTCACTCCAGTCTCGAGAAAGAGTCAAAATGCCACGCAGCCCCATAGCATCAATTAAGTCCACACACCCTGGAAAGCTTGCACTGTTGCTATCAATGAACTCCATGTTGACTGATTTCTGAGGAAGGATAGCATGCTTTAAAATTATGATTTCATAGATATCTTGGTGCACACGAGACCAAAACCTTGGATCAGTAGCATTCTTTCTTTGCGCAAATATATCAGCTTTCCTTGCAAGAATGTAATCCTTCTTCGACATTTTCTTGTAGTCTTGCAACTTGTAGTTTTTGGGGTGTTTTGGCCTTCTTTTCTCCATGACTAAGCCAGTACGCATGGGCAATCCACGAGCAGGAGCAGGAGCACGAGACTGAACAGGAGCACGAGCACGAGAACCAGCCGGCTTCTTAGTTGTTGTGTTGTGGCTGGAATAGCGACGTTTCTGAATTGCCTCAAGATGAACCGGATCCTCATCATCATCCTCATCCTCATCCTCTTGCTCTTCCTCTTCCTCTTCCTCACTTCCACCGTCATCCACGTCCTTACTGACATCCTCATCCTCTTCCGAACTCTCAACCTCAACATCTTCGTCAATTGTACCACTTCCACTTTGTCCTTCATCACCAATAACCGGACGCTTGCGGGGTCGAGCTCTTTCTTCACTATCCGAGCTGTCACCACGACGAGTATCTACATTTCAACAAAAGTCTAAATGTAAGGCAGTAAAGATGATACATCATATAGTATAGTTCATAGTAAAAGAGTTAAGTTTGTTTGTCCGGACTAGGAGCCGGACAGGCCGGAAGAGCCGCCCGGACAGGCCGGCCATGGTAGATTTAAGCCTCTGGAACAGGCCGGACATGTCGCCGGACAGGCCGGCAATCGAGCTTTGTTTGTCCGGCCAAAGCGCCGAACAGGCCGGTCATGGTACATTGAAGCCCCTGGAACAGGCCGGACAAGTCGCCGGACTGGCCGGCAATCGAGCTTGTCAAGCGACTACACAGGTTTTGGCAAGTTTAATACCCCAGACATGCATACCCCGCTGCTCAATGCAAAAAAAATAAATGGAAATTGACTAGCATGCCCACTTTTGGTCTGCATCGGGTAATCGTTTGTCTGCTCATACTGCAAAACAAAGTAATTGAACCGCGTAACTTTCTGACTGATCCTCACGATATTTGTCCAGCGACTTCTCTTATTCTCTACGTATTCTATGCAGTGTTCTCCACGTTTAACAGTTAATTAAATTGCTTTGTTATAGAAACAACTTTTTATTGCCAGGTCTTAACTTTGGCAAATGGATATATTTTTCAAGAAGTGAGAGTCACAGTCAAATGTTGCAAATTCTTGACAAACAACTGAAAATTAGGAAGTCATATCATGAAGATATACATAATGGCAAAGGGAAATTACTATATTTATGCTGCAATAAAGTGAGATCTTTTCTACTCCCATTTAATTTGTCTACATAAATGTGTTCTCTACAAGAACAATCTTCACATTTTTAAAGCTTGACATCACAGGTTTTGGACCCTGGCTCCGCCACTGTCCGAGATAATTTGGAGGTTGGAGGATGGGAGATGAAAAACTCAGGGACCATACCTCTGGGGCCAACATTCTTCGTCCTTGCCATGTCCTACTCCCCGAGCCGCCGGTCTTGACTCGGGCAGGATGTAAAATGATTGGTGGAGAAGTAGATCGGGGGTGGATCTTCGATTTCGGCGGAGAGAAACGGCCGGGGGTGAATGGAATGGGTGGGAGGAGGTTGGAGGATGGAGGACACCGGCGGTTGTTAGGGTTCGGCGGCCGCGCCCCCTCTTCGTGGAATAGAGAGACGAGAGATGGGGAAGATCGAAATGCGTTTATGTAGTGGGCTGGCCCGTCAGACAGGGACCGGACAGGCCGGCGCCGTAGGACATCAAGTCCGGCCCCCGCGACGGTGTCTGGACTGGGCCACAAACCAATAGTCCGCGTGGGCCGGCCCATTTTACACGCCCGGACAGGCTGGCACATAACGAGCCGGACAGTCCGGTGCATTATTTTATGTAATAAATTATAAACTAGGGTTTCTAACTTGTGATCCAATTCCTAAAGTAATACTTGGTACTATAATTAATGTGATTAAGTACTTGAAATAAATTTATTAATAATTTTGACATGCTATTAATTTTTTTAGAGGTTTAAGAATTAAACTAATTACTAGTTAGGGTTTAATTAGAAACTAGGGTTTTATAAGTGTTATTAAGATTTAACTAATTTACTAGATCCTATTACCAAAGCAATCATCCTTATTTATCCCTATTTAGCATCACACCATTGTGATGAACCCTAATAGCAACCATACCTACTATTTGACATTACATAACCCTGTTCCACTAAACCCTACTAGTGTGAGATACTTATGAACCAACCTAGAAAACCATGGTTAGGAAGGGTGGGCCATCCCACCATTCACAAGTGTGCCAAATATTTGCCACATCCGAGGTGGTTACATCTACTTCAGGCCATGTTAGATCCATGTTGACCCTAAAACCCTTGTTTCGGTGTCTCCCCGCCATGGGATCACCATGAAACAAACAACCAACCTAGAAAACCATGGTTAGGAAGGGTGGGCCATCCCACCATTCACAAGTGTGCCAAATATTTGCCACGTCCGAGGTCGTTACATCGACTTCAGGCCATGTTAGATCCATGTTGACCCTAAAACCCTTGTTTCGGCGTCTCCCCGCCATGGGATCACCATGAAACAGAAAACCAACCTAGAAAACCATGGTTAGGAAGGGTGGTCCATCCCACCATTCACAAGTGTGCCAAATATTTGCCACATCCGAGGTGGTTACATCTACTTCAGGCCATGTTAGATCCATGTTGACCCTAAAACCCTTGTTTCGGCGTCTCCCCGCCATGGGATCACCATGAAACAGACAACCAACCTAGAAAACCATGGTTAGGAAGGGTGGGCCATCCCACCATTCACAAGTGTGCCAAATATTTGCCACATCCGAGGTGGTTACATCGACTTCAGGCCATGTTAGATCCATGTTGACCCTAAAACCCTTGTTTCGGCGTCTCCCCGCCATGGGATCACCATGAAACAGAAAACCAACCTAGAAAACCATGGTTAGGAAGGGTGGGCCATCCCACCATTCACAAGTGTGCCAAATATTTGCCACATCCGAGGTGGTTACATCTACTTCAGGCCATGTTAGATCCATGTTGACCCTAAAACCCTTGTTTCGGCGTCTCCCCGCCATGGGATCACCATGAAACAAACAACCAACCTAGAAAACCATGGTTAGGAAGGGTGGGCCATCCCACCATTCACAAGTGTGCCAAATATTTGCCACATCCGAGGTGGTTACATCTACTTCAGGCCTTGTTAGATCCATGTTGACCCTAAAACCCTTGTTTCGGCGTCTCCCCGCCATGGGATCACCATGAAACAGACAACCAACCTAGAAAACCATGGTTAGGAAGGGTGGGCCATCCCACCATTCACAAGTGTGCCAAATATTTGCCACATCCGAGGTGGTTACATCGACTTCAGGCCATGTTAGATCCATGTTGACCCTAAAACCCTTGTTTCGGCGTCTCCCCGCCATGGGATCACCATGAAACAGAAAACCAACTTAGAAAACCATGGTTAGGAAGGGTGGGCCATCCCACCATTCACAAGTGTGCCAAATATTTGCCACATCCGAGGTGGTTACATCGACTTCAGGCCATGTTAGATCCATGTTGACCCTAAAACCCTTGTTTCGGCGTCTACCGCCATGGGATCACCATGAAACAGACAACCAACCTAGAAAACCATGGTTAGGAAGGGTGGGCCATCCCACCATTCACAAGTGTGCCAAATATTTGCCACATCCGAGGTGGTTACATCTACTTCAGGCCATGTTAGATCCATGTTGACCCTAAAACCCTTGTTTCGGCGTCTCCCCGCCATGGGATCACCATGAAACAGACAACCAACCTAGAAAACCATGGTTAGGAAGGGTGGGCCATCCCACCATTCACAAGTGTGCCAAATATTTGCCACATCCGAGGTGGTTACATCTACTTCAGGCCATGTTAGATCCATGTTGACCCTAAAACCCTTGTTTTGGCGTCTCCCCGCCATGGGATCACCATGAAACAGACAACCAACCTAGAAAACCGTGGTTAGGAAGGGTGGGCCATCCCACCATTCACAAGTGTGCCAAATATTTGCCACATCCGAGGTGGTTACATCGACTTCAGGCCATGTTAGATCCATGTTGACCCTAAAACCCTTGTTTCGGCGTCTCCCCGCCATGGGATCACCATGAAACAGACAACCAACCTAGAAAACCATGGTTAGGAAGGGTGGGCCATCCCACCATTCACAAGTGTGCCAAATATTTGCCACATCCGAGGTGGTTACATCGACTTCAGGCCATGTTAGATCTTTGTTTAACCTAATACCCTTCTTTCGCAGTATCCCCGCCATGGGATGACCATGAAACAGACAACCAACCTAGAAAACCATGGTTAGGAAGGGTGGGCCATCCCACCATTCACAAGTGTGCCAAATATTTGCCACATCCGAGGTGGTTACATCGACTTCAGGCCATGTTAGATCCATGTTGACCCTAAAACCCTTGTTTCGGCGTCTCCCCGCCAAGGGATCACCATGAAACAGACAACCAACCTAGAAAACCATGGTTAGGAAGGGTGGGCCATCCCACCATTCACAAGTGTGCCAAATATTTGCCACATCCGAGGTGGTTACATCGACTTCAGGCCATGTTAGATCCATGTTGACCCTAAAACCCTTGTTTCGCGTCTCCCCGCCATGTGATCACCATGAAACAGAAAACCAACCTAGAAAACCATGGTTAGGAAGGGTGGGCCATCCCACCATTCACAAGTGTGCCAAATATTTGCCACATCCGAGGTGGTTACATCGACTTCAGGCCATGTTAGATCCATGTTGACCCTAAAACCCTTGTTTCGGCGTCTCCCCGCCATGGGATCACCATGAAACAGAAATCCAACCTAGAAAACCATGGTTAGGAAGGGTGGGCCATCCCACCATTCACAAGTGTGCCAAATATTTGCCACATCCGAGGTGGTTACATCTACTTCAGGCCATGTTAGATCCATGTTGACCCTAAAACCCTTGTTTCGGCGTCTCCCCGCCATGGGATCACCATGAAACAGACAACCAACCTAGAAAACCATGGTTAGGAAGGGTGGGCCATCCCACCATTCACAAGTGTGCCAAATATTTGCCACATCCGAGGTGTTTACATCTACTTCAGCCCATGTTAGATCCATGTTGACCCTAAAACCCTTGTTTCGGCGTCTCCCCGCCATGGGATCACCATGAAACAGACAACCAACCTAGAAAACCATGGTTAGGAAGGGTGGGCCATCCCACCATTCACAAGTGTGCCAAATATTTGCCACATCCGAGGTGGTTACATCGACTTCAGGCCATGTTAGATCCATGTTGACCCTAAAACCCTTGTTTCGGCGTCTCCCCGCCATGGGATCACCATGAAATAGACAACCAACCTAGAAAACCATGGTTAGGAAGGGTGGGCCATCCCACCATTCACAAGTGTGCCAAATATTTGCCACATCCGAGGTGGTTACATCGACTTCAGGCCATGTTAGATCCATGTTGACCCTAAAACCCTTGTTTCGGCGTCTCCCCGCCATGGGATCACCATGAAACAGACAACCAACCTAGAAAACCATGGTTAGGAAGGGTGGGCCATCCCACCATTCACAGGTGTGCCAAATATTTGCCACATCCGAGGTGGTTACATCGACTTCAGGCCATGTTAGATCCATGTTGACCCTAAAACCCTTGTTTCGGCGTCTCCCCGCCACGGGATCACCATGAAACAGAAAACCAACCTAGAAAACCATGGTTAGGAAGGGTGGGCCATCCCACCATTCACAGGTGTGCCAAATATTTGCCACATCCGAGGTGGTTACATCGACTTCAGGCCATGTTAGATCCATGTTGACCCTAAAACCCTTGTTTCGGCGTCTCCCCGCCACGGGATCACCATGAAACAGAAAACCAACCTAGAAAACCATGGTTAGGAAGGGTGGGCCATCCCACCATTCACAAGTGTGCCAAATATTTGCCACGTCCGAGGTGGTTACATCGACTTCAGGCCATGTTAGATCCATGTTGACCCTAAAACCCTTGTTTCGGCGTCTCCCCGCCATGGGATCACCATGAAACAGAAAACCAACCTAGAAAACCATGGTTAGGAAGGGTGGGCCATCCCACCATTCACAAGTGTGCCAAATATTTGCCACATCCGAGGTGGTTACATCGACTTCTGGCCATGTTAGATCCATGTTGACCCTAAAACCCTTGTTTCGGCGTCTCCCCGCCATGGGATCACCATGAAACAGAAAACCAACCTAGAAAACCATGGTTAGGAAGGGTGGGCCATCCCACCATTCACAAGTGTGCCAAATATGTGCCACATCCGAGGTGGTTACATCGACTTCAGGCCATGTTAGATCCATGTTGACCCTAAAACCCTTGTTTCGGCGTCTCCCCGCCATGGGATCACCATGAAACAGAAAACCAACCTAGAAAACCATGGTTAGGAAGGGTGGGCCATCCCACCATTCACAAGTGTGCCAAATATTTGCCACGTCCGAGGTGGTTACATCGACTTCAGGCCATGTTAGATCCATGTTGACCCTAAAACCCTTGTTTCGGCGTCTCCCCGCCATGGGATCACCATGAAACAGAAAACCAACCTAGAAAGCCATGGTTAGGAAGGGTGGGCCATCCCACCATTCACAAGTGTGCCAAATATTTGCCACATCCGAGGTGGTTACATCGACTTCAGGCCATGTTAGATCCATGTTGACCCTAAAACCCTTGTTTCGGCGTCTCCCCGCCATGGGATCACCATGAAACAGACAACCAACCTAGAAAACCATGGTTAGGAAGGGTGGGCCATCCCACCATTCACAAGTGTGCCAAATATTTGCCACATCCGAGGTGGTTACATCGACTTCAGGCCATGTTAGATCCATGTTGACCCTAAAACCCTTGTTTCGGCGTCTCCCCGCCATGGGATCACCATGAAACAGAAAACCAACCTAGAAAACCATGGTTAGGAAGGGTGGGCCATCCCACCATTCACAAGTGTGCCAAATATTTGCCACATCCGAGATGGTTACATCTACTTCAGGCCATGTTAGATCCATGTTGACCCTAAAACCCTTGTTTCGGCGTCTCCCCGCCATGGGATCACCATGAAACATATATGGCACACTTGCATGGTGGCATGTCGCATAAATGTTTCCTAAGGTCTTCCCATGTTTGTGTGCTTTCCAAGGTCACCCCATGGTTGGAAGGAGCCGAAACCACGGTTTTTGGGGTTAAAACGGTATTGCATGAAAACCCTAGTTTGGACCACATCCTTGACGCGATCAGCACTGAATTTTGTCAACTTTATGGTATATTAACTTTTTTATTATTTTTTGGCTGATTTTAAATAAGTCGAAAAAATCATCTTTTTAGAAATGGCTCTATTAGGCCTACCTATGGGACCGATTTCTGAGAAGTTGATTTTTTTGACTTTCTCGAAATGGTCCAATCTTGTTTCGCCGAGTTAAAATAGATATATTTCACATGATTCAACAAAAAAAAATTATAAAATATGTTCAAATATGAATGAAAAATAATTTGGTAATTTAAACTTTACCGGACAGTCTGGCTGTCTATAAGCCGGACTGTCCGGCGTCTTATTTTTTGTTTTTGCACTCACGGGCCGGCCCAATCGCGAATTGGTAGGGCCTTCATCGCCGGACAAGATATGTGATCTGGCCGGACTGTTCGGCGTAAGCATCTGTTGCAACTACCGCGATTTACGTGGGACAAAACCGCTCCATCCGAGACATGCTGGCCCTATATATATACGCCCCACCTCCACGACGCAACAAATCTACTACTCCTCACCGCGACACCACCGCCATCGGCAAAAAGTCTTCCGCTCGCCGCCTTGCTTCGAAGGGAGGTGCATGACCCGTCGTGGCTCGCCACTCCGACGAGTGCCGACAAAATCACTCACGTCGCGTCCAAGTTCTGCACCATCTACAACTTGGAAGCATCGTACAAGGTATTACACATCAAAACCCTAAGGTTCATCAATGTGGCAGGTAGATTAATGGTAGGGTTCTGCAATAGTACAAGTTCTTCAATCCTTTGCGTATGTAGATCATAGTAATCTGTAAACAATGGCGAAAATAGGGTATTAGGGTTCAGAGTAGGGTTCATCGCTGTCATACAGATCTACCGGACTGTCCGGGTATTCACTACTAGCCTGTCCGTTGCTCACCACGACGGGCAGTCCGTTGAGCTCCCGACGCCGGCCTGTCCATTCCCCTACACGCCGGCCAGTCCGTCAACGTCCCCGGCAAGTCCGGCGCGCGAGCCAGACAGTCCGGGATTTGTAGTCCAGCTTGTCCGTTGCTGTTTCGGCCTGTCCGGGGCTTTGTCCGGCCTGTCAGGGGCATTGGCCGGCATGTCCGGTAATGGCATTGTATTACCAATCCTGCCTTAGTTAATAAGTATTCTATTTGAGACAGTATTACTTATATTTCCATGTATTCAGTACTTAAAATTCATGAATCAGTAGGGATGCTTATATTTAATTATACACCGCTCTCGCATCACCTTGTTCTAGTCCCATATTTTTTTTACTGTTACACCCGTAGTATCACCACCAAAAAGTACAAAACACAATTGCCAATTTCTAATTGCTATAATCATGTATGTTATCTACAGGATGGAAGTAGTTGACGAAGTTCCTTGCTCGGTTGAAAAATGGTGCAGCTTTGTTGACAACATGTCAAACGAACAACGAGGTGCACTTTTTGGCTCCGGTGTACATTGTATGCTCGAAATGCCAAGGATAAAGATGCGGCAGTCTGTGCTGAAGTTTCTAGTGCAAGCTTTTGATCTTGAAACCAATACATTTGGGTTAAATGAGGGAAAGGACCATATTTCCCTAGGAGGCAAAGAAATCTACGCATTATTTGGTTTAGAGGACAAAGTTTTGAATGCTGTGGCCATAATTGCTCAAGAAGGCAAAGAAGCGCAGGGACGGATACCACCTGACTGGCTCGATCCGTCAACAGAGAATCTCTTAATTGATGATTTAATAATGGATGTTGAGCTTCGTGGTGGCTCGGATGACGATTTTGTACGCAAGGCCATCATGGTGCTTCTCGCCACAGTACTTGCACCGTACTCTAGTACGGTAATTTCACAGCCGATGTATGCATTGGTAGAAGACCTCGATCGAGCTAGGAAGATAAACTGGAACTCATTCACTCTGGAGTACACCTTGGAGGGCTTAAGGCGGTGTAAAGGTGGACGAGTAATGAGGCAAATGGCCAAAGGAAACATGGAGGCATTACAGGTAAACCGTAATATTTCTTAGTCAGGTAATATTTAACTGCAGTTTTTTGGTCACAACTATTTCTTAGTCATTCTTAATATCTTTTCTTCTGCAGTACATGTATTGGGAGAAGGTGCAACCTCCTGGTGCACCAGCCTTTAACCCACTGGTATGTATGTACCCATTGATGAAGAACTGGACCGAAGTAGAAGGGAAGAAGAGAGACGCCTCCGACGCGCAATATGGCCGTGGGAAGGGAAATGTAAACAATTTTTTCTTGTTCATATTTGTTTCAGCAGCTCATGTTTAACAACAATAAATAATTTGATTTTGTAACATGCAGATTGACAATGATATTACTGCGGAGCATAGACTCTCAAAAATAAACATAGGAAATAGTGTTGGGAGAAAAACATCCATTTCAAGGAAGGCCACAAAAGCTCCTGCGAAAAACCCCCCTTACATGGAGCAACTTTTGGAAAGGGTTAATCGCATGTCTGGGGAGCTTACTCTTGTCCGTAAGCAGATTGCAACTATAACAGATTCATGCGCAGAGGTAAAAACGTGGCGAGTTTAATTATGCACGGATCATTCATTTTGGACCTGCCATGACACATTTTTTTTCCCATTGCAGAGAGTTATTGCAAAGTTAAATCAGGAGGGGATCATTTATAGACGTGAGAACAAAGGCACGTCTGAAGGGGACAAGGAAAGCGAGAGCATCTATAAGGGAGTTTATCCATCAAAGTACTTCACATCAGTTCAGAAGGACGAGGATGTTGACGACGATGTTGTTAACGAGGACGAGCTAGACAATGCAAATGGCAGCACACCTGCACCACCTGTTGCACGCAAATTAATGGTCGATGATCCTCAACCATCTGTACTGTTTAATTGCAGCAAGGGTGACAAAAAAAATCCTATCGAAATTACAAATGATGTTCCTGCTCGATCGTCATCCTCATTATCGTTTGGAGCATTTGTATCTGCAAAGCCAAATGAACCTCACAAGCGGAAGCGCATGCCATCCGCAAAGGTCCGGTCCCCTTACTTGTCTGAAAAAATGGCAAACAAGCGTCAAATCCGAGATGAGAAAAATTCTGAGGGTAAGTTTGTTCGTGTCACATGCAAATTTCTTAACGACCTTTGCATTTCACTAACCACAGTGCACCCGTTACTTGTTCGTTGCAGGTAACTTCCATTCACTAGATGCACTACTTCAGGTTAATGATTTGACTGAAGATCACGTCGAAGCTGCCGTGTCACTTGTAAAAGAACTATCAAAGCGCTCCCGACGCCGCAACAAAAAAGTTTACTCTTGTGAAGGACTCGTGCTGACTGCCCACCATGTTGCATCTATTATAACCCATGACTGGTTGATGGGCGATGTAAAAACAAATTTTTTATCCCTGTTGTATTACACAATAATTTTCTTGATTGAAGGGCTAATTAGTTGTGTGTACCAATAATTTTTGCAGGTCATCAATGCTTACGTGCGACACTTGTCTCGTCGTGTTCCAGATGATCATGTCCTGTCCACCACATGGAGGTCGACGCATCTCATAGAAGGGAAGATGAGGGGTAGAGATTATTTTCCACCCGGTCACCCCCAGATCGAAATAGAGAAGGATCGAGCCATTCACAGATGCATGGACGAGTATTTCCATAAACCGAAGGTACAAGCACATGCAATGCAATGGTATACATAATTCATTCAGTGTATATTGAAACATACTTACACATTTTTATTGCAGTACTATCTCGCAGTAAACGTTAATGGCAATCATTGGGTCACCGTCGTGATGTATGTACCCAAGAAGGAATTTCAAGTATTAGATTCCCTCTATGTTCTTCGCAGTTACATACATGTCATTGAAGCATTGGTATGTTTTCATACTACTTTACTGTGTCATAAGTATTTTGTTCAAATATTAATCATTACTTACTTAATCTTAACTACTCGTTTTACTTCAGAGGACCGAAATTGCTTATGACATAGCAAAAGCAGATCATGGTTTTCCTGATCCTTCGAACTGGCCTATAAAACAATACAAAATGGCAAGACAAAAGGATGGGTGAGTACATGGCGCAACTAATTTTCATCTATATTAATATACAATGCAATGTTACTTACTGTTTTTTGCTTGTCTTGTATTATGACAGAAACTCATGTGGACTTTGGGTCCTAAAATGTATGGAAGAATGGGATGGAGATGAATTTAGAACCACTATTACACAGGTAGGTAAAACAAAATTCTACTTACATGATGAACTAGCAGCACATGTCATAACATGTTCTCTTACTTTATTTTTGCAGACACTCGTTGACTCTACCAGAGAAGTTATGGTTGGTGAAATAATTTTTTCACCTAGTAACGAGCTGGATAGGATCAAAGATAAACTACTCAACCCCAATGGCGAGGAAGATGATGCTTAGGTCCAAGGTCTAGTGGATATGGTCGGGTTTTCGTCCCGTAGAAGGTTTCCCGGCGGTGTTCAAGAGACTTGGTTCATTTTATTTTCTATTTTCAGTTAGCTGTGTAATGACTTGGAAACTATACTTTACAACACCTATTTGCGTCATATGGAATACCATACTTTGTGTAATATGTATGCAATCATCAAGTGCCGGATAGTCTCACTATTGTCCGTGGACATCATCACTATAATCTTTATTGCGCAGAATTTGTTGTCAAACTTTTGCAAACAATCCGTTAACACCTTTGCGGATGATAATAACTTGGTATGAAAACCTTTATCTCAAAATACTTCAGGTGCAGCAATTTACCCAAAACCAATTGTGTATTGACTTTGTCAAAAATAATACCCAAAGATTAGGATTTATTAATAGCTTAGGTCAACAAATTACTGAACTGGTACAAAAGGGATAACAGTAGCCTCATAAAGTGAGTTCACAAAAACCGTTTCAACATTTCGCGCAATGGATAAAACTTTGGTACTTGTCATCTGCATTTTTCTTCACTTGCAATGAAGATAGGCGAAGGAATTGGACATTGCATACCAGGAAAACCCAAGCTTGAAAGAGAACTTTACATCTGTCCTGTGAGAAATGCTGGTGTTAATTCTTTGCCGGACAGACCGGAGAAAGACGCCGGTCAGGCCGACCGAAGCTGCTGCCTGTAAGTCTTGTCCCCGGACATGCTGGTGGATCTGGCCGGACAGACCGGAATGCAGTGCCAAAAGCCGTCGAGTATTCGTTAATTATTTTCCGGCCTGGCTGGTTCTCTACGCCGGTCTGGCTGGTACAGTAACTCCTTGGCCGGAGAGGCTGGCTCGTCTGGCCAGACAGGCCGATAGAATTGGCAAATGCCTCTGGAAATTTTATGTTCCTCCGGAACAACATTACCGGTCTGTCTGGCGTCTATGCCGGACAGTCTGACCGGTCGATCACGTAAACCGCGCCCCGGACAGTCCGTTCCCCTATGAACTGGATGTCCGCCGTACCCAGACTGTCCGGCTGGGTAACGGCCGGACTGTCCGGTGTCTCCGATCTGCCATGGCCGTCCGGCGCCCACCACGATGGTGCACAGGCCACCATGATCCGCCAAACTCGCCGGGGGGCCCACAACTGTGCCGTACTTGTATCTCGTATAATTGACTAATTGAATTGGGCTATACGAATTTTGTACGGTGCCACGTATCGGTATTTTATACTAATAACGAAGGGGTATCGAGCGATCTTAGCCGTTCTTGTGTTTGAGCCCGCTTAAGCCCAAACTGAGTTTGAGGGAGTTTGGGGGGGGGGGGGGGGGTTGTACCGGAGCAGAAAACATAAACAAATTTGGTAACACAAAATGCTCATTTTCTAACAACTGAACTATGGCATGAGCATGATCATGTTTTCAACTTAGAGTCGAAATTGTGTAAACAAAACCAAGTATTGAATCATCAACTTCTCGCCAAACACATAAGCAAGAGGAAAAATGGAAACATAGTCGTAGTTTCTTGTTCATCTTTTCTTTTTTTCGATAAAGGAATCTTTATTACTTAACATTTATCTTTTCATGACTGACATTACAAACTAATACGTGTACCTCGCTTGTAAGTTTTAAACTCCGTGTACTATGCTTGTAAGTTGATGGTCCGGACCCCTTACCCGAGTCGAAACGAAAATACCGCTTCGCTCGCTCCCCCCGCGGGCGACGGGCGAAACCCTAGGCGCTCCCTCCCCCTAGCTCTCTCCGCTGCCGCCGTCGGCGTGGGCCGCCGGGCGTTGTCCCTGCGGTGCCAGCGACGGCGGGACCGCCTTTACCCGTCGCGCGAAGGGGGGCGCGGGCGGCTCCTCGATGGTTGCGGTGCATTTCGGCCGGCGGCGGTCGACCTGGCGGCGTGGTTTCCGTAGGCCGGCTGGGAGCGGACGCGGCGGCTCTACCATTGGCAGCGGGAAGGCGGAGAGGCCGGGCGGCTGGTGGCGCCCGCTCTGCCCCGATCTGGGCCCGATTTGGGTTGGGGCGGGCCTCTGGCCCCTAGCTCGACGTCGGTGCCCCTGGTAGGAGTGAATATATGGTGGTAGTGGTTGGCGTCGGCGACACACAACAGACTAGTTGCAGCGTGGCGGCGAGTACTTTGTCGGGCCAGGTTGGGCCTGGCTTGTTCTTGCTGCTACGTCCGGTCGACTACCATCAGTTCGAGCGATGGAGGTTGTTCCCTCCCGCGTGGTTGTGCTGTTGTTGTCCCCGACCTTGCGCTCGCCTTGTCTGCTTCTAGGCCTCGCGTTGGTGACCTTTGAGCGGCGACGAGGATGGCTTCAAAACCGTGGTGGCGTACGCTGGTGGACGACGGGTGGGGTGGAGCAGTTCGGATTGTTCGGGTGATGGTGGTGTGGGTCGGGAGAAATCCCCGTCGGCTTGTACGACACCGACGCGGCGACGCCTGTGGGTGCCGCCATTCCTTCCTGAAGGGTGTCACGTGTACCTCTCCCTCATCACCTCCGCGTACCGGGGGAAACCCTAGGACTTGTCCGGGCAGCGGCATCATCGTCGTTTTCCTTGTTGAAGGTGTTGCTTCGTATGCGGCGATTCGGATTGCGAGGAGCGTGGTGGTACTTTTCCGGAGGGCGCAGCGGTTGCGAGTTGTTTTCGTGTTCGTCGCTCAGCCGTAGTCGGCATTTGTTTCTCTTATCTTTCTTTGTGTTTTTTGTTTGGGCCTTCTTGTGCTGTAGTCCCAGCATGCTTGTTGTATCTTGGTTGCTATATTAATATAGCGGCGCGAAACCCTATTTCGAGGAGTTGATGGTCCGGCATCGAGCCTGACATCTTCTTTTGTGGGGGAGCCCGACATCTTCTTTAGCAAAACTAGATGATATGGGAACAAAAGTGTTGCACTGAAATGCTTCATTCACAAGAAGCTCGGATCGACAAAGGCAACTGCTTTTATTCATAACCATGGATTGAAAAACTCATTATATGGTGTCATAGAAAACATGTACATACCCATCGGCCGAATTATGGTTATGCTGATCCACTGCAATGCACTTCCCCCTTGCATATAAAAACTTGTTTAAGAAATTATATGCTATAGCCAATTGCATGTCAAAACTCATAATCAATCGTTGAAAAAAATGCAAAGCCTTTTATATTCGGAGTTTCGTGAGATCTACTAATCGTTGGTTGAGCTTTTCATAAACAGATTTGGTAACAGAAAATGCTCATTCTACTCTTAAAGGTTGCAAGACTACTCGGCCAACCAGGCCATCCCTAGGGGCAAATCTTCATTGGTCGTTGGATGCATGCAACCGTACATTTCTTCACCCGCACGTTGATTTACAGCCGTCCGTTCGGTTGTTTTCTCGTTCACATTTGCAGTTCAAGCAAACGACACTGACAGCCAGGTCCTTATTCGAGTGGGACCGCATGTGAGAGATGGGAGTTCTTCAGTTTCGGGTCGGTCATTTTCGTATGAGCTGAAGACGGGTGAAAACCCTAGACATGGAGAACGCACTGCCGTGGTGAAAAAAATCCCCAATCAGCCAATCCGCAGCCACTTCTCCTTTCCTTGTTCCTCTCGTTTCCCCGTGGGTGGCGGCGACGACGGCGTGGTTGGAGAGGATGGGGGAGGAGGAGGGCGGGAAGGGGCTGGAGGGATAGCCGCCAGGGAGGCGAAGCTGCGTCGGCCGCCGCAAGTGATGAGGAGGACTGAGCTCGTTGCAGCGGAAGAGGAGGAGTGAAGGTGATGAGATCTAAGATCTAGGGTTTGGCCCGATCTCGCGATTGACCCAAATCCAAAAGGGGAAAAGAGGGAGAAGAGGAAGAACGCGAAGAACACGAGGAAGAACACACGCACACCAACCCGATACAGTCGATATTTACCCTCGTGGCTCGATGGACCACGCCAATAGAATCACCCGGAAGAGACGCGAGGTAGAATTCTCGGTGAGAGATTGGGGTTGGAGACGGAGACCGGTGAGAGAGAGAGAGAGAGTGGAGCACACTATAATCTCACTCCCAAATATCCAGATCCACAACAAGAGTTGCCTTGATTACAAAGGGGATCTAACCCTAGGGAGACAAAGCTCAAAAGTAGTTTTAAGCTCAAATTATGTCTAAGGAGTAAAGGGGGGCATCCAGGGTACTTATATAGGTCTACATGGCCCGCAGGGCGAAAAGGTACATAAGTGAATGACTTAGGCAGTTTTGGTAGAGACAAGTCGACAAATCCGGTAAGGGACCCGGTCAGACCGGACCTGGCGCCGGGGCGGCCGGTCCAAACCGGGTCCAGCGCCGAGCGGTGACCGTGAGTGCCTCAGTAATGCGTCCGGTTGGCACCGGTCTGGGGCCTGGTTTGGACCAGGCTGGCCGGTTGGGAATCCGGTCTGCCGGGCCTGGGACCGGGTGGCCCGGTCATGGATCCGGTCGGCCGGGTCCTGGGCCGGCTGGCTCCCTTCCTTCCTCCGCGTGCTTCGGATGACGTCGAGTCCAGCTCCATGCACATCTTCACGTCCAGCTGCTCCTCTCCTCCTCTTGACCATGGTGTGTCCTCCTCTCCGGGGCCTTGACGCACCTTGTACCTAATGACACAAAGAGTGTCGGCATGAGGTAGCAATCCATCCAATGGGGTACCGAGATCGAGGGTGGCGAGGAGCGAGTTCACCTTATCATGTAGCGCTTTGACTCGAGCCCGCGTCATTGGTCCACTTGGGGGACTTGTTGGTCTTCGTGTAGTGTCATCAGTGAGCGGGGCTACATCATCTCCCCCCTTGGGAAAGAGTCGTCCTCGACTCGTGTTTCTCCTCATCTCCATGGTATGGCGATAAGTCCGAGATGTTGAATGTGTTGCTCACCAAGTACTTGGAGGTCGGGATGTCGATGATGTAGGCGTTGTTGTTGATGCGTTTGAGGACCTTGAAGGGGCCATCTCCTCTTGGCTTGAGCTTTGAGTTGCGTTCATGAGGGAACCGCTCTATGCGAAGGTGAATCCAAACGAGGTCTCCTTCTTGAAATATTCTTTCCTTCTTCTTGGCGTTGAGGCGGGTAGCTTGACGAAGCACATGTTCCTGTATGGTTGCTCTTGTTTCTTCATGTAGTTTCTTTATGGCGGCGGTGCGCTTGTCGAAGTCCATGTTTGTCCTCTCATGAAGGGGGAGTGGTAGGATGTCGAGTGCCGTGGGAGGGTCGAAGCCGTAGACGATCATGAAGGGACTCCGTGATGTTGTAGAGTGTGTGGCTCGGTTGTAGGCGAACTCCACGTGCGGAAGGCACTCTTCCCATGTCTTCAAGTTTTTCTTCACTAGTATGCGTAGAAGAGTTGAGAGGCTTCGATTGACCACTTCCGTTTGTCCGTCCGTTTGCGGGTGGGAGGATGATGAGAACAGGAGCTTCACTCCAAACTTTGTCATGAGCGACTTCCATAGAT
Source organism: Lolium perenne (assembly GCF_019359855.2). Taxonomy (NCBI): domain Eukaryota; kingdom Viridiplantae; phylum Streptophyta; class Magnoliopsida; order Poales; family Poaceae; genus Lolium; species Lolium perenne. The sequence goes on from NC_067245.2 coordinate 96,739,174, forward strand.
AGCTCATAAACTTGACGCCTCGATCCGACACAATGCTTGCCGGTATTCCGTGTAGGCGAACAATTTCCCTGAAAAACAACGAAGCAATGTGTGAAGCATCATCGGTCTTATGGCATGGTATGAAATGAGCCATTTTAGAGAACCTATCCACTACCACAAAGATCAAATCATGACCATGTTTGATGCGAGGCAATCCTAGTACGAAATCCATGCTTATATCGGACCATGGTGCATATGGAATAGGTAATGGTGTGTAAAGACCATAAGGGTTGGTGGTGGACTTAGCTTGAAGACATGTAGTGCAACGGTTGCATAGGCGCTCCACATCTCGCTTCATCTTTGGCCAATAGTAATGAGTGGATAGCATCGAGAGTGTCTTGTCACGTCCAAAGTGTCCCATGAGGCCACCTCCATGTGACTCTTGCAAAAGTAACTTTCGAAGAGAAGACTCGGGTATGCAAATCTTGTTATCTTTAAACAAGTAGCCATCATGAAAGTAGAAATCATCAAACCCTCGTTCAACGGAACACTTCTCAAATATTGGTGCAAAGAAAGAATCGGAAGGATAGAGTTCTTTGATCTCTTCAAGTCCCAAGACATGAAAATCCAAGCGAGTAAGCAAAAGGGTGTTTTTGCGGGAAAGGGCATCTGCCACTACATTTTCCTTGCCCTTCTTGTATTTGATTACATACGGGAAGGACTCAATGAACTCAACCCATTTTGCATGTCGTTTGTTCAAATTGTGTTGGCTTTTCAAATACTTCAAAGACTCATGGTCGGAATGAATGATAATCTCTTTTGGCCAAAGATAGTGTTGCCAAACTTCAAGGACACGAACCAAAGCATAAAGTTCCTTGTCATAAATAGGATAGTTGAGGCATGCACCATCCAACTTCTCACTATAGTATGCCACGGGTTTGCCATCTTGCATAAGAACGCCACCAATACCAAGTCCACTCGCATCACACTCAATATCAAAAGTTTTTGCAAAGTTTTGAAGGACGAGAAGAGGAGCTTCGATAAGGCGTTTCTTCAACTCATCAAAAGAATTTTGTTGGGCCTTCCCGACACAAATGGAACATTCTTTTTGGTAAGCTCATTCAAAGGGAAAGCAATGGTGCTAAAATCTTTCACAAAGCGGCGGTAGAAACCGGCAAGTCCATGAAAACTTTGGACTTGACCAACCTTTGTAGTAGGCCAATTGTGGATGGCCTCAACCTTTGAGGAATCAACTTCAATTCCATTGGCGGAAACCACAAATCCAAGGAAAACCAACTTGTTTTGAGCAAAGGTGCTTTTGGGGAGGTTTGCATAAAGCTTCTCATGACGCAAGATGCATAAGACTTCTCTCACATGTTGCACGTGGTCCTCGAGATTTTTGCTATAAATGAGAATATCATCAAAATAGACAACCACACTCTTGCCAATGAGAGGCCGCAAGATGTGATTCATGAGGCGCATAAAAGTTGATGGAGCATTGGAAAGACCAAATGGCATAACAAGCCACTCATAGAGATCAAGCTTGGTCTTGAATGCCGTTTTCCATTCATTACCAATTGCCATGCGGATTTGGTGGTAGCCACTACGCAAATCGACTTTAGAGAAAATCGTGGCACCACTTAACTCATCAAGCATGTCATCTAAACGCGGAATGGGATGGCGGTATCGAACGTTAATGGCATTGATGGGGCGACAATCCATACACATTCGTTGCGTCTCATCCGGTTTAGGCACAAGAATCACGGGGACGGCACAAGGACTAAGGCTTTCACGAATGTACCCTTTAGCTAGGAGATCTTGTATTTGGCGTTGGATCTCCTTTGTGTCTTCGGGGTTGGTGCGGTAGGCGGCGCGGTTTGGGAGCGGAGCGCCGGGTATAAGGTCGATGCGGTGCTCTATGCCCCGAAGTGGTGGAAGCCCATGAGGTAGCTCGTCGGGGAAGACATCTTGAAACTCCTTCAAAAGAGACAACAAAGACGAAGGAATGTTGGTTAAGTCGTTAGTCGCCGACGATGGTCCCTTGCAAATGAGTACATAGTGCAATATGGTGGATGGGTTTTCTTGCACTTCTCTCCACTCACTTTTGGTGGCTAGGAGGACACTCTTTATCTCTCTCATGTATGGCTTGTGGCGCTCACTATCTTTTTGGTGGGTCGCTCCCTCTCCTCTCAACTCACTATGGTGGGTGTGATGTTGTGCCCTCGCTAAAGCCTTCGCATTGTCCACGATGATTTGGCTAGGAGTCATGGGGCGTAGCTCAAACTTCTTATCCTTGACCTTGAAGGTGTATGCATTGGAGTGTCCATCATGTATTGCCTTCTTGTCAAATTGCCATGGGCGGCCAAGCAACATGTGGCATACCGTCATGGGCACTACGTCACACTCAACAGTGTCTTCATATGGTCCAATCTTGAAGTTGACGGTGACTGTATGTTGTATCTTGACATTGCCCTTGTCGCTCAACCATTGAACATGGTAAGGATGAGGGTGCTTGCGAAGTGTGAGATTGAGCTTCTCACACAACTCGGTGCTTGCGAGGTTGTGGCAACTTCCTCCATCGATGATGACTTTTATTGACTTGCCACCAATACCGGCACGGGTTTGGAAGATGTTGCACCTTTGTTCTTCCATAGCTTGAGGTTGCGTTGTTAGCACCCTTGTGACCACAAGTGAAGGGCTTGGGTCATGCACACATAAGAGAGGGTCTTCTCCACTTTCTTCATCATAAGCTTCTTCATTGGCAACGGCGGCTTGTACAAGAGCTTCATATTCATCTTCACTTAGCGTCTCTATGTCACCATTCTCCATGGTGATCATGACCTTGGTATTCTTGCACTCAAAGGACTTGTGGCCTTGGGTGCCACACTTGAAGCAAGTGACATTAGAGGGTCCCGTAGAGGCCTTTGAGGAGGCGGTGGAGGACACCGTTTGCTTCATGCGACTTTGGATAGTCGGTTGCTTGGATGTTGTAGAAGACACGACGGGCTTGACACTTATTGTAGGAGTTGTTGTAGCGAGCTTGGAGGCGAAGTATGACTTGGAATTGGAGTACTTGATGTCCTCATTCACTTGGCGCTCGGCCTTGGAAGCTTGGTAAACCAACTCAACCATGTTGGAATATTGTTGGAACTCCACAATTCTCTTGATAGGGTAGTTGAGGCCATTGAAGAAACGAGCGATGGTTTGGTTCTCGGATTCTTGGATGTTGGCTCGCATCATAGTTAACTCCATCTCCTTGAAGAACTCTTCAACGGTCTTGGTGCCTTGCTTCAATTTTTGTAGTTTGTTGAAGAGGTCGGTCATGTAGTGAGTTGGGACAAAGAGAGCTTGCATCTCTTCCTTCATCTCTTCCCAAGTGTCAATTGGGGGTTCACCCTTTTCTTCCCTTAGAGTGAGTACTTGCTCCCACCAAGTGTTGGCATAATCCTCAAACTCAAGAGACGCCATGGCCACTTTCTTGGCACCGGAGTAGTTGTGGATGCGGAAAATCTTGTCAAACTTGAGGGCCCATGAGAGGTAGGCCTCGGCATCGTCTTCACCTTTGAACTTGGGCATGTTGAACTTGAGCTTTCCAAACATGTTCTCTTCATCTTCCAAATTCCTTCGGCGAGGACGGATGCCTTCATCTCTTGCGGCTTGAGGTGGTAGAGGAGGTCTTCCACGGCCAACCATAGCATTGGGTTGGCGTTGAAGTTGAACACTAGCTTCACTTGGTTCACGATGATGATGTTGTTGAAGATCTTGATGAGGTTGTTGCGGTTGTTGACGACGTCCATTGATGGCTAACTCATCTTGAGCATGTTGCGGGTCTCCCCTTCCATGTTGGTTATGGCGAGGGTGATTTCGGAAATCCCGCCGAGGTTGATCTTGATGACCTTGGTCTTGCACATCAACATATGGCTCACGATGAGGTACCGGCTCCATGTTGTGGATGACGTTGTCTTGGGGTTGGTCGGCACGCCCATGGTGGGCATGGCGATCCACTTGATGACAATCTTGGTGTAGGACTTGTTCTTGTGGAGGACGTTCATGGGGACGAGCATGGCGATGGATTTCTCCTCGCCTTGAGTTGGAGCGAGAGTCTTCATGACGAGCATGTGGGCGACGAGGTCGATGATGATCTCCATGCCTTGAGTTGGAGCTTGAGGACGTATGGCGATCATGAGAGTAGTAATCTTGTGACGATCTTGATGATGATGAAGTAGAGCGGTGTCGGCGATGACGACACACGTTGGTGATGGCGCGCTCGAGGCTATCCATGCGACGCTCCATGTTCGCATCATTTGCCGCCACTTGATCATGCAATTTGTCTGTAGCTTCACGAATTAGAGAGATATCTTGGTTGACGATGTTGAAGTTGTGAGTCACCTCCTCATATTGCTCGTCAATGCGTGTCTCAAACAACGTGAGTTGCTCCTTGAACTCTTGGCGTTGTGCCCATAGATTGTGTTGGGTATCCAACCTCTCGGTGTTGCGGAGGACTTCCCCTTCCCTGCTTCGTCTCTGTTCCTATCCATGATAGCAAGACAAGAACTATGTTGTGTATGTTAGTGGAATAAAACTACCTCGCGCCTTTACCTTGGTGAGATAGTATTGAGGCGATCAACCGAACCGAGAGCAAAATCAAATGTATCGGGTACACACGCAAAGGCACATGCAAAGGCTAGCAAATCTAGTGGTAGGTGAGAAAGGTGGAAAACCAAAAGATGAAATCCAAAATTAAGTATGTTGTTAATAGTGGGTGAGGTCCAAAAATCAAGTGTCAAAGTGAAGATCACTACAAACACGGAAAAGTTGTGGAACGCACACACTGGATAAACGGGGTTAGTGCAACCAAAAATTGAGCGCAAAAACGTAAAAACCCGTAAGCAAGGGTGCTCGGTGTCACACTAACACAAGGAGAGGCAAAGCTTTGGTTGCAAACGAGGAGACAACAAGATTCACACGTGGCCTCTCTTCTCTTATCTCTCTTTTGCTTAAAAGCTTTTTCTCTTTTTGTATTTGGTGGCACTTGCACTCTTTTGTATCTATGACGGTATTTGTACTCTTTTTGTGGTTTTTGTTTTCTTTATTTTTCTTTCACTATGTTAGCGTTAGCTTCGCTTTTGCTATTTTCCCACACACGAGTACTTGCTTAGAAGCTTGACTCCACACTACACACACACCTCACTATCGGGGCCACGTGCAATGTCTCGCAACACTTGATAAGCAATGCTCGATAGGGGAGGTCGCAAAAGGAAGAGGGGCTACAAGGGTAAAGCAAGTTATACCTGCGATGGTGGTGGTGGTGGTCGTCGTCGAAAAATGAACTCGGGCCGGGGTGGAGTGGTGCCCGGTCAGGCGGCCGGTCGGACCGGTTGCTGGGCCGGCCTGTCCGGTCTGGGGGCCGGTCAACCAGCTTTTGGGCCGGACGGTCCGGTCTGGGGGCCGGTCAACCAGTTGCTCAACCGGCTGGCGCGTTTCTCTCTCTTGTTCTTCCCCAAACCAAAACCAAAAGATCAAATCGAAGGGAAACGATGGAATTGGAGGCTAAAAGGTGGGGGAAGTAGTAGATCAACACTAAAAACACCAAATCCAGGGAACAAAACCATTCAAAACTCAACAAAATCGCAGATCCATCCAAAGGCAATTTAGGGCTATTTTTTGGGGATTTTTTGGAAAACTTTTTAGAGACGAATTTGGGTGGGTGTAGGGTCAAAATCGCGGTAACCAAAAGCTTCTAATACCATATGATGAGATCTAAGATCTAGGGTTTGGCCCGATCTCGCGATTGACCCAAATCCAAAAGGGGAAAAGTGGGAGAAGAGGAAGAACGCGAAGAACACGAGGAAGAACACACACACATTAACCCGATACAGTCGATACTTACCCTCGTGGCTCGATGGACCACACCAATAGAATCACCCGGAAGAGACGCGAGGTAGAATTCCCGGTGAGAGATTGGGGTTGGAGACGGAGACCGGTGAGAGAGAGAGAGTGGAGCACACTAGAATCTCACTCACAAATATCCAGATCCACAACAAGAGTTGCCTTGGTTACAAAGGGGATCTAACCCTAGGGAGACAAAGCTCAAAAGTAGTTTTAAGCTCAAATTATGTCTAAGGAGTAAAGGGGGGCGTCCAGGGTACTTATATTGGTCTACATGGCCCACAGGGCGAAAAGGTACATAAGTGAATGACTTAGGCAGTTTTGGTAGAGACAAGTCGACAAATCCGGTCAGGGACCCGGTCAGACCGGACCTGGCGCCGGGGCGGCCGGTCCAAACTGTAGGATAACGTTGCATAGAAAACAAAAATTTTCCTACCGCGAACACGCAATCCAAGCCAAGATGCAATCTAGAAGACGGTAGCAACGAGGGGATTATCGAGTCTCACCCTTGAAGAGATTCCAAAGCCTACAAGATGAGGCTCTTGTTGCTGCGGTAGACGTTCACTTGCCGCTTGCAAAAGCGCGTAGAAGATCTTGATCACGGCGCCACGAACGGGCAGCACCTCCGTACTCGGTCACACGTTCGGTTGTTGATGAAGACGACGTCCACCTCCCGTTCCAGCGGGCAGCGGAAGTAGTAGCTCCTCTTGAATCCGACAGCACGACAGCGTGGTGTCGGTGGTGGTGGAGAAATCCGGCGGAGCTTCGCTAAGCGTGCGGGATGTGGTGGAGGAGAGAGGGCCGCTAGGGTTTGGGAGAGGGGGGCGCCGGCCACTAGGGGTGCGGCCACCTTGGTGGTTGTTGGGGTGGCCGGCCCCCTCCCCTTGGCCCTCATTATATAGGTGGAACACCCAAAAGTTGGTCTACAAGTCTTCGAATAAGACCCCAAACCAAAACCTTCCATAACACATGAAACCTACCCAAGCTAGGACTCCCACTAGAGGTGGGATTCCCACCTTCCTTGGGAGGGGGTGGCCGGCCCCCCTTGGGGAGTCCACTTGGGACTCCTCCCCCTTAGGGTTGGCCGGCCATGGGAGGTGGAGTCCCACCGGGACTCCGCCTTCCTTAGTGGTTTCTTTCGGACTTTTCTAGAACCTTCTAGAACCTTCCATAGAACCTTCCGGATCATTTTAAATCTTATAAAATGACTTCCTATATATGAATCTTATTCTCCAGACCATTCCGGGACTCCTTGATGTCCGGGATCTCATCCGGGACTCCGAACAAATATTCGAACTCCATTCCATATTCAAGTTCTACCATTTCAACATCCAACTTTAAGTGTGTCACCCTACGGTTCGCGAACTATGCGGACATGGTTGAGTACTCACTCCGACCAATAACCAATAGCGGGATCTGGAGATCCATAATGGCTCCCACATATTCAACGATGACTTTAGTGATCGAATGAACCATTCACATACGATACCAATTCCCTTTGTCACGCGATATTTTACTTGTCCGAGGTTTGATCATCGGTATCACTCTATACCTTGTTCAACCTCGTCTCCTGACAAGTACTCTTTACTTGTTCCGTGGTATGTGGTCTCTTATGAACTTATTCATATGCTTGCAAGACATTAGACGACATTCCACCGAGAGGGCCCAGAGTATATCTATCCGTCATCGGGATGGACAAATCCCACTTTTGATCCATATGCCTCAACTCATACTTTTCGGATACTTAATCCCACCTTTATAACCACCCATTTACGCAGTGGCGTTTGGTGTAATCAAAGTACCTTTCCGGTATAAGTGATTTACATGATCTCATGGTCATAAGGACTAGGTAACTATGTATCGAAAGCTTATAGCAAATAACTCAATGACGTGATCTTATGCTACGCTTAATTGGGTGTGTCCATTATATCATTCATACAATGATATAACCTTGTTATTAATAACATCCAATGTTCATGATTATGAAACTAATCATCCATTAATCAACAAGCTTGTTAAGAGGCATACTAGGGACTCTTTGTTGTTTACATATCACACATGTACTAATGTTTCGGTTAATACAATTATAGCATGGTATATAAACATTTATCATAAACATAAAGATATATAATAATAACCACTTTATTATTGCCTCTAGGGCATATCTCCTTCAGTCTCCCACTTGCACTAGAGTCAATAATCTAGATTACATTGTAATATACCTAACACCCATAGCATTCTGGTGTTGGTCATGCTTTGCCCTAGGGAGAGCTTTAGTCAACGGATCTGCTACATTTAGATCAGTGTGTACTTTGCAAATCTTTACTTCTCCATCTTCGATATATTCGCGAATCGAGTGGTAACGCAGCTTGATATGCTTCAGCCTCTTGTGTGACCTTGGCTCTTGTGCATTGGCGATGGCACCCATGTTATCACAGTAAATGATTAATGGGTCCAATGCACTAGGAACCACATCGAGCTCTACAATGAACCTCTTCATCCATACCGCTTCTGATGAAGCCTCTGAAGCCGCTATGTACTCTGATTCTGTTGAAGACTTCGCCACAGTGCACTGCTTCGAGCTTGCCCAGCTTACTGCAGCACCATTCAACATAAACACGTACCCAGACTGTGACTTAGAGTCATCAGGATTAGTGTTCCAACTTGCATCGGTGTAACCGCTTACAACGAGCTCTTGGTCACCTCCATAACAAAGAAACATATCCTTAGTTCTTTTCAAGTACTTTAGGATATTCTTGACCGCTGTCCAGTGTTCCATTCCTGGATCACTTTGATATCTGCTAGTCAAACTAACAGCATGCGCTATATCTGGTCTAGTACATAGCATGGCATACATGATAGATCCTACTGCCGAGGCATAGGGGATATTACTCATCCTTTCTCTTTCTTCTGCCGTAGCCGGTCCTTGAGTCTTACTCAAGACCTTGCCTGGTAACATAGGTAAAAACCCTTTCTTACTTTCGTCCATTCTAAACTTCTTTAGAATCTTGTCCAGATATGTACTCTGTGATAGCCCTATTAGGCGTCTTGATCTATCTCTATAAATCTTGATGCCTAATATATATGATGCTTCACCAAGGTCTTTCATTGAAAAACTATTATTCAAATAACCTTTAACACTGCTTAATAGTTCTATATCATTCGCAATCAATAATATGTCATCTACATATAATATCAGGAATGCTACAGAGCTCCCACTCACTTTCTTGTAAATACAGGCCTCTCCATGACACTGTATAAACCCGAAGTCTTTGATCACCTTATCAATGTATCGGTTCCAACTTCTTGATGCTTGCTTCAGTCCATAGATTGAACGCTGAAGTTTGCATACTTTGTCAGCATTTTTAGGATCGACAAAACCTTTGGGTTGTACCATATACAACTCTTCCTCAATGTCTCCATTAAGGAACGCCGTTTTGACATCCATCTGCCAAATCTCATAATCGAAAAATGCAGCTATTGCTAACAAAATCCTCACAGATTTTAGCTTCGCTACAGGTGAGAAAGTCTCATTGTAGTCAACTCCTTGAATTTGTCGGAAACCCTTTACGACAAGTCAAGCTTTATAGACAGTAATATTACCATCAGCATCTGTTTTTCTCTTGAAGATCCATTTATTCTCGACAGCCTTTCGGCTATCAGGTAAGTCTACCAAAGTCCATACTTTGTTATCATACATGGATCCCATTTCGGATTTCATGGCTTCTTGCCATTTGTTGGAATCTGGGCTCATCATCGCTTCTTCATACATCGCAGGGTCCTCATCATTGTTATCCACAATCATGACATTTAGACAAGGATCATACCAATCAGGAGTGGCACGTTCCCTTGTCGATCTGCGAGGTTCAGTAGTTTTCTCGTTCGAAGTTTCATGATCATTATCATTAGCTTCCTCTGTTGCCGGTGTAGGCGGTACAGGTACAACTTCCGGTACTGCGCTACTCTGATCAATGAGTATAGATTCATCAATCTCATCGAGTTCTACTTTTCTTCCAGTCACTTCTTTAGTGAGAAATTCTTTCTCAAGAAAGGTTCCGTTCTTAGCAACAAATATTTTGCCTTCGGATTTGTGATAGAAAGTGTACCCTATAGTTTCCTTAGGGTATCCTATGAAGACGCATTTCTCCGCTTTGGGTTCTAGCTTGTCCGGTTGTAACTTCTTTACATAGGCTTCGCAACCCCAAACTTTCAGGAACGACAGCTTAGGTTTCTTATTAAACCATAATTCATACGGTGTCGTTTCTACGGATTTTGATGGTGCTCTATTTAAAGTGAATGCGGCTGTCTCTAATGCATAACTCCAAAATGATAACGGCAAATAAGTAAGAGACATCATAGAATGAACCATATCTAAGAGAGTTCGATTACGACGTTCGGACACACCGTTTCGTTGTGGTGTTCCCGGCGGTGTCAATTGTGAAAGTATTCCGCATTTCTTTAAATGCATGCCAAACTCATAACTCAGATATTCACCTCCACGATCAGATCGTAGAAATTTAATCTTCTTGTTACGTTGATTTTCTACTTCACTTTGAAATTCCTTAAACTTCTCTAAAGTTTCGGATTTATGTTTCATGAAATAGATATACCCATATCTACTCAGATCATCTGTGAAGGTTAGAACATAACGATAACCACCGCGCGATGCTACGCTCATTGGTCCGCACACATCGGTATGTATGATTTCCAATAAGTCAGTAGCTCGCTCCATCATACCAGAAAATGGAGTCTTAGTCATTTTTCCCATTAGACATGCTTCGCATCTATCAAGTGACTCAAAGTCAAGTGATTCAAGTAATCCATCAGTATGGAGTTTCTTCATGCGTTTCACTCCAATATGACCAAGACGACAGTGCCACATATAAGTAGAATTATCATTCAATTTAATTCGCTTAGCATCAATGTTATGTATATGCGTATCACTACTATCGAGATCTAACAGAAATAAGCCATTCTTTTCAGGTGCTCGACCATAAAAGATATTATTCATAAAAATAGAACAACCATTATTCTCAGACTTGAATGAATAACCGTCTTGCATTGAACAAGATCAAGATATAATGTTCATGCTCAACGCGGGTACAAAATAACAATTATTTAGGCTTAAAACTAATCCCGAAGGTAGATGTAGAGGAAGTGTGCCGACAGCGATCACATCGACTTTGGATCCGTTTCCAACGCGCATCATCACTTCATCTTTCAGTAGTCTTCGTTTATTCTTTAGTTCCTGTTTCGAGTTACATATATGAGCAACCGAACCAGTATCAAATACCCAGGTACTAGAACGAGAACCAGTGAGATAAACATCTATAACATGTATATCATATATACCTTCTTTCTTCTTCTTGACAAGGCCGCTCTTCAGATCAGCCAGATACTTGGAGCAATTACGCTTCCAGTGTCCCTTCTCCTTGCAGTAATAGCACTCAGCATCAGGCTTAGGGCCGTTCTTAGGTTTCATAGGAGGCGTGGCAGCTTTCTTGCCACCCTTCTTGAATTTTCCCTTAGACTTGCCCTGTTTCTTGAAACTGGTGGTCTTGTTGACCATCAACACTTGGTGCTCTTTCTTGATCTCAATCTCAGCAGCTTTTAGCATGCCAAAGAGTTCAGGTAACTCCTTGTTCATGTTCTGCATATTGTAGTTCATCACAAAGTTCTTGTAACTTGGTGGCAGTGATTGAAGGACACGATTAATCCCCAGTCTGTTAGGAATCACTATTCCCAAGTCACTGAGTTTCTTCGCATGCCTGGTCATGGCGAGCATGTGCTCACTAACGGAGCTGTCTTCTTCCATCATGCAGCTGAAGAAATGTTTCGATGCTTCATAGCATTCCACGGCCGCATGAGTCTCAAAAATAGCTTTCAGCTCTTTCATCAACTCATGAGGATCGTGGTGCTCAAAATTTTTTTGAAGATCGGATTCCAGACTGCACGGGATGGCACACTGAACTTGAGAGTACCGAGTTTTCCGAGTCTCGTAAACAGCTTTTACTTCATCGGTTTCAGTTTTTGCAGGAGGGTCACCTAGCGGTGCATCAAGCACATATTGCAGATTTCCGCCAGAGAGGAAGATCCTCACATGACGGAACCAGTCGGTGAAGTTGCTACCGTTGCTCTTAAGTTTTTCTTTCTCTAGGAACTGGTTAAAATTGATTGGGGACGCCATCTCTACAACATATATTTGCAAAAGTTTAGACTAAGTTTATGAAAAATTGAGTTCAAATTTTAATTCAACATAATTAAAAATCTAGGTGAACTCCCACTCAAAACAATATCCCTCGCATTGTCTTAGTGATCACACGAACCAAATCCACCGCACCTAAGTCCGATCATCACGAGACAAGGTGTGATTTCAATGGCGAACACTCAAAGTGTTCATCATATCAACCATATGATTCATGCTCTACCTTTCGGTATCACGTGTTCCGAGACCATGTCTGTACATGCTAGGCTCGTCAAGGCCACCTTAGTATCCGCATGTGCAAAACTGTCTTGCACCCGTTGTATGCACTTGTTGATTCTATCACACCCGATCATCACGAGATGCTTCGAAACGATAAGTCTTGGCAACGGTGCTACTAAGGATGAACACTTTATTATCTTGAGATTTTAGTGAGGGATCATCTTATAATGCTACCGTCGCGATCTAAGCAAAATAAGATGCATAAAAGGATTAACATCACATGCAGTTCATATGTGATATGATATGGCCCTTTTGTCTTTGCGCCTTTGATCTTCATCTCCAAAGCACGGACATGATCTCCATCATCTTCGGGCATGATCTCCATCATCGTCGGCGTAGCATCAAGGTCAATGGCGCCGTCTTCATGATTTTCCTCCATGTAGCAACTATTACAACTACTTTGAAATACTACTCAACATGAAATTTAAAGACAACCATAAGGCTCCTGCCGGTTGCCACAATACAATAATGATCATCTCATACATATTCATCATCACATTATGGCCATATCACATCACCAAACCCTGCAAAAACAAGTTAGACGTCTCTAATTTGGTTTGCATATTTTACGTGGTTTAGGGTTTTCGATAGAGATCTAATCTACCTACGAACATGAACCACAACGTTGATACTAATGTTGTCAATAGAAGAGTAAATTGAATCTTCACTATAGTAGGAGAGACAGACACCCGCAAAGCCTCTTATGTAATACAAGTTGCATGTCGAACGAGGAACAAGTCTCATGAACGCGGTCATGTAAAGTTAGTCCGAGCCGCTTCATCCCACTATGCCACAAAGATGCAAAGTACTCAAACTAAAGATAACAAGAGCATCAACGCCCACAAAACCATTGTGTTCTACTCGTGCAACCATCTATGCATAGACACGGCTCTGATACCACTGTAGGATAAAGTTGCATAGAAAACAAAAAAATTCCTACCGCGAACACGCAATCCAAGCCAAGATGCAATCTAGAAGACGGTAGCAACGAGGGGATTATCGAGTCTCACCCTTGAAGAGATTCCAAAGCCTACAAGATGAGGCTCTTGTTGCTGCGGTAGACGTTCACTTGCCGCTTGCAAAAGCGCGTAGAAGATCTTGATCACGGCGCCACGAACGGGCAGCACCTCCGTACTCGGTCACACGTTCGGTTGTTGATGAAGACGACGTCCACCTCCCGTTCTAGCGGGCAGCGGAAGTAGTAGCTCCTCTTGAATCCGACAGCACGACGGCGTGGTGTCGGTGGTGGTGGAGAAATCCGGCGGAGCTTCGCTAAGCGTGCGGGATGTGGTGGAGGAGAGAGGGCCGCTAGGGTTTGGGAGAGGGGGGCGCCGGCCACTAGGGGTGCGGCCACCTTGGTGGTTGTTGGGGTGGCCGGCCCCCTCCCCTTGGCCCTCATTATATAGGTGGAACACCCAAGAGTTGGTCTACAAGTCTTCGAATAAGACCCCAAACCAAAACCTTTCATAACACATGAAACCTACCCAAGCTAGGACTCCCACTAGAGGTGGGATTCCCACCTTCCTTGGGAGGGGGTGGCCGGCCCCCCTTGGGGAGTCCACTTGGGACTCCTCCCCCTTAGGGTTGGCCGGCCATGGGAGGTGGAGTCCCACCAGGACTCCGCCTTCCTTAGTGGTTTCCTTCGGACTTTTCTAGAACCTTCTAGAACCTTCCATAGAACCTTCCGGATCATTTTAAATCTTATAAAATGACTTCCTATATATGAATCTTATTCTCCGGACCATTCCGGGACTCCTTGTGATGTCCGGGATCTCATCCGGGACTCCGAACAAATATTCGAACTCCATTCCATATTCAAGTTCTACCATTTCAACATCCAACTTTAAGTGTGTCACCCTACGGTTCGCGAACTATGCGGACATGGTTGAGTACTCACTCCGACCAATAACCAATAGCGGGATCTGGAGATCCATAATGGCTCCCACATATTCAACGATGACTTTAGTGATCGAATGAACCATTCACATACGATACCAATTCCCTTTGTCACGCGATATTTTACTTGTCCGAGGTTTGATCATCGGTATCACTCTATACCTTGTTCAACCTCGTCTCCTGACAAGTACTCTTTACTCGTACCGTGGTATGTGGTCTCTTATGAACTTATTCATATGCTTGCAAGACATTAGACGACATTCCACCGAGAGGGCCCAGAGTATATCTATCCGTCATCGGGATGGACAAATCCCACTGTTGATCCATATGCCTCAACTCATACTTTCCGGATACTTAATCCCACCTTTATAACCACCCATTTACGCAGTGACGTTTGGTGTAATCAAAGTACCTTTCCGGTATAAGTGATTTACATGATCTCATGGTCATAAGGACTAGGTAACTATGTATCGAAAGCTTATAGCAAATAACTCAATGACGTGATCTTATGCTACGCTTAATTGGGTGTGTCCATTACATCATTTATACAATGATATAACCTTGTTATTAATAACATCCAATGTTCATGATTATGAAACTAATCATCCATTAATCAACAAGCTAGTTAAGAGGCATACTAGGGACTCTTTGTTGTTTACATATAACACATGTACTAATGTTTCGGTTAATACAATTATAGCATGGTATATAAACATTTATCATAAACATAAAGATATATAATAATAACCACTTTATTATTGCCTCTAGGGCATATCTCCTTCACAAACCGGGTCCAGCGCCGAGCGGTGACCGGGAGTGCCTCAGTAACGCGTCCGGTTGGCACCGGTCTGGGGCCCGGTTTGGACCGGGCTGGCCGGTTGGGAATCCGGTCTGCCGGGCCTGGGAGCGGGTGGCTCGGTCATGGATCCGGTCGGCCGGGTCCTGGGCCGGCTGGCTCCCTTCCTTCCTTCGCGTGCTTCGGATGACGTCGAGTCCAGCTCCATGCACATCTTCACGTCCAGCTGCTCCTCTCCTCCTCTTGACCATGGTGTGTCCTCCTCTCCGGGGCCTTGACGCACCTTGTACCTAATGACACAAAGAGTGTCGGGATGAGGTAGCAATCCATCCAATGGGGTACCGAGATCGAGGGTGGTGAGGAGCGAGTTCACCTTATCATGTAGCGCTTTGACTCGAGCCCGCGTCATTGGTCCACTTGGGGGACTTGTTGGTCTTGGTGTAGTGTCGTCGGTGAGCGGGGCTATATCAGAAGGCGTCCAGCGTCTCATCTTCTCCCATCTCTAGATTCTCATACTTCTTCTGCAAGGTTTGTAGGGCCGCCTCGCGGACACGCTCGTGACCAAGATTTAGCGTCTTGATCGTCTCCCACACCTCCTTTGCAGATTTCTTTGAGATCAGGTGTTGCTTCACGTCCATCGGCATTACCGAGAAGATGGTCGTGAGTGCCCGTCGGTCCTTGCGGTACTTCGACGCGCCCTTCTTGAACTCGTCGCCACCTGGATCGACAGCCTCCCAGATTTCGTTGGACTCGAGCGTCCACTCCATCGTGGTTGCCCACACCGTGTAGTTGTCACGGATGTACCGTGGGTACTGCGTCGACACCGGCGCCGTGACGCCGGAATACTCGCCCACCTCCTTCGTCATGACCTCCCGTTAGTAGGAGATCCTCCACGAGGCTCTGATACCAATTGTTGGCCCAGCCCCACTACGCCGTCGAGTACAGTCCGACGGGATCAACGACGAAGACTTCCGACGAGAACGCACGCACGTACCAACAATCTGCGACTGCCATACGTATCCAGCTAGCACCCAATTGCTTGTATAGCTTGATCCTTACTTTTCAGCAACACAATCCACATGTATTGGCTGTGATCATCTACCACAAGCATGAAGTGCTCATTGCCGGATGGGGTTGCGGGTGAAATTGGACCGCATATATCACCATGAACGAGCTCCAAAGCTTCACTTGCCTGATTCGTGGTTTCACGTGGGTACGGGGCACTCCGTTGCTTCTCGACGACACCTTCGTCGCATAGCTTGTCCACACGATCCACACACGATAGACTGTGATCCATCACAATCTCCATAGCCGGTGATGGAGGAGGTAGCTCCTCCTCGTCCTTCTACTCGCATACTTCGAGCATCAGCATCATCGGTCCATCATGTCCTTCCTAGGCGATGTGAGCCCTTTCCTTCGGCTTCGGTGGTTTCCGGCAATCAACTTTGAAATGACCGAGCTCGCCGCAGTTATGACATCTTACTTTTTTTATGTCAAACTTCCTCCTCGACGGAGCGTCGTCCTCGTCCTCCCCTGCGATGTAATTTTTCGCTGGGCGAGAAGCTTCTTTATCACTTCTGCTGTCATATGCCTTTTCGCCCGTCTCTTTGGCGACCACCGACTCCTTGAGCACGGGTAAGCATAACGTGCTCTTCCGATACAGCATCACCGTAGGTAATCTTCATCCGCTCGTCATGAGCCTTGAGACGTCCTACTAGATCATCCATGGTGAATTCAATACAATCAACAGGTACGTCTCGTACCTGTGGCAATCCAATTTGTCTTTTTTTTTTGCGAAACACAGTACAATCAAAGACGCTCATACATACGCGCACACACTCACCCCTATGAACGTACACACGCACACCCTACCCCTATGAGCACCTCCAAGAGACTGCGTTGAAGAACT
This sequence comes from Lolium perenne, assembly GCF_019359855.2. Lineage (NCBI taxonomy): Eukaryota > Viridiplantae > Streptophyta > Magnoliopsida > Poales > Poaceae > Lolium > Lolium perenne. The sequence goes on from NC_067245.2 coordinate 96,756,127, forward strand.
GATCCGACGGGTCTTGTGTTGTGTGCGTACGTGTGTCGAGAGCTAGCTGAAATCCATCAAGCTTCAGGCAATTGGGTGCTAGCTGGATACGTACGGCAGTCGCGGATCTTTGGTAAGTGCGTGCGTTCTCGCCGGGAAGTCATCGTCGTTGATCGTCCGTCGGACTGTAGTCGGACTGTACTCGACGGCCTAGTAGGTGCTGGAAGACTCCTACCTCGCCTCGGATTCGGGCCTTCGACGTGGCGTAGTTGCATTACCAAAACCGACGCCATAGATCAGGCCGTCAGTCCGACCCAAATATTCAAAATCCGAATCGTATTTGACCTTCCCCGCCATCTGCTTGGTTCCTACGCTTTCTTTTTCCGATACCAACTCGGTGACAGTCGATCCATATAGTCCTTGCTACCGCCCCCATACTTCCGCACGATCCATCCCATCCACTCCTCTACTTCGTGTTCGCAGAATCCATCGCCATGCTTGCTCTCATGCCTAAGCGCCCGTCCGCCGCCCTGCGCGAGATCCACCGCGAGCTTGATCGGCGCCGGAATCTCGCCGCCGTGGCGAAGGGACGAATCGTGAAAAAATCATCCCCTCCACCGCCCATCCCCAACGCAGCAGGATCAGTCATCCAGAAGAAGTCGCCCGCGCCGATCCCGCGCAAGCCAGCCGCAGCGGCCATCGTGAAGCGCCGAGACCCGCCGATACCGTTCGCCATGAAGGTTTCCGGCGTCACCAACGGGAGAATCCAGAAGCCGCCTGCGCCGATCCTGGACGAGCGAGCCGGAGCGGCGAAGAAGAACCAGTTCCTGCCGGTGTCGCACAAGCCGGCCGAAGCGGCGACCAAGAAGTCATCCGCCCCGATCTCTAGAACAACACCAACACTTGTCACGTCTTCGGCCGACTCCGAGCCCATCCAGAAACGAACAATGGTGCGCGTGCGGACGCCGACGGGGACGACGCCCAGGGGCGTGCGAATCTTTATCATGCTCAGCGCCGTCGTCGTCTCCGATGCAGAGGACGGCTACTTGGAGGTCATGTACAACGGCGGCTTCCCGCGCGACAACCCCTTCCGCGGCGTGCGCGTTGCCAGGGATCAGGTGAAGAAGATGCCGTCCTCGTCGCACCAGTGATCAGAAGGCAGCGGTCGCCGACTCGCCAGCAGCCGGAAGTCCCCGCTGGTACTGAAGTGGATCGAGAAGGCGAAGCAACCGGAGCCGCTCCAAGGTCGTCTTGCCGCGTCGAAGCTCCTTGCACTCATGAATATACAAAGGATTTAGAGATATGACGATGTCTTGTTGCAGGTTTTTCTGTCACAGAAGGCATGCACTGAGATGTGTAACTAGGATATAGAGTATTTTTTATGTTCTATGTGCGTCTAGTTCTTGGCATCAGACGATTGTACTATAATACATCAAGGATTTAGAGATCTGACATGTCTTCTTGCAAAGTTTTTTTTGTGTGTGGCAGAAGGCCGTGAGATGTAGCTAGGATAATTCTTATGTTTTATGCACGTGTAGCTATTGATTCCTAGCATCAGACAATTATCTAATTTACGAATTTTGTTTAGTTGTGTGTATCATCGAATATATATGAATATTTGGAATACGATTAACTGAATGCTTCCACTGTTATTAATTGTTGTTAAAGATGGTTTTAGTATCACTACATACGTTTCCTACGAAGAAGGTCCACTTCTCGTCATTGAAATCTTTGCAAAGTTCGCTTTTCGTCCTAAAAATTATTTTGAGTTTAAAACAAACCTCGAACTCTCTTAATAGTCCATTTTCATCCCTTTTCGGTTGAGTTGAGGAAACCGCTGCCGTGACCAAGCACAAACTAGCTGAGATGTGGAACCCAACATTTTAATGCAAAAATTGAAACCCATGTGCCCTAGAACCAGTCTCTCTTGATGCGTTGCGCAATGAAGAACCGCTTCCTTGCATCATTCTGCCCATCCACCCTTGCACCATTGCCTAGAGTTTTTGGCTACCTGTGGGAAATATTTTCCTGGCTCAACCAGGATAAATACTAAAAGTAAATGATTCTCACACTTCAAGGTTCATCTTGAACCAAACGGAAGTTCTAGGACCAAAAATGAACTTTCACTAGAATTCAAGGATCAAAAGTAAACTTTCTTCTTTTGACTAACTTGTATCGAAACAGGGCTGATGGCGGAGAAAAACCTGGATGGCAGGAAGGGCAAGGGCAAGTAGAAAGGTACATACTTCTCGGTAGTATGAGGTAAACATAATCCATGGGTGGGGACAACGGATGGCGGTGTCTGACAGGGGGGGGGGGGAGGGGGGTCGAGAGGTAGTTATGAGGGAGCACTAGAGTGGTGAATTGATGAGAATGATACGTGGACCGCTGGATGGGTGATCTGATAGCCTAGGAAAAAGTGTCTACATTTAGGAAACGGTTTTGCTAGTTCTCCGGCGATTGAGAAAGTAGCTTAATTCTTGGTTGACTCTTATGCAACTAGATTACAACATGTTTTGCTCTAGCCATAAGGTGCAACATTGCTTGCAACTGATATTTTCTCAGTTACACATGAGGTTGCAACCGAGAAAAATATCTTAATCTGTTTGCTTGCATCGTGGTTCATGTTATCCATAAGTTCTAGCATGTGTTCTAGCTCAGGTTCTACGATGTCATCCGATTTTCACTCAACTCACAATTAGTCATTCCCTTTGAAAATATCCAGTCACATGTGATGTAACCGGACCCTATAAATAAATATATTTAAAAGCATATTTGATGATTCAGTGATGTAAGCAAAAGGCAGAGCGGGTCAACTTTAATTGTGGGAGGTGATTTTAATTTGATTACGAAAATGAGTGAGTGTAATAAGGAGGCGGTTTTAAATAAGTGGTCAAATTTATTTAATGTTATTATTGAGTTTTGGGAGATGAAAGAAGTAGGGCTGGTAGAAGGTATGTTGGCCTGCTATAGTCCATTCTACATGCAACTTTTCATTTTTTTTAATCATATCTCTTTTCTATAGATAATTCTATTATATACTAAAAGCAAAATACAAAGGTTTTAAATAGAGACACGAGGTTAATCCGCATCACTAAAATTATCTAATAGTCTGATTTTGGTGGGGCCTAATTATAACGGCTGAGATTAACAGACTTACGTTCACGTATATATGTACAAAGGAACATTGTTTGTCACGTACATGTGCAAACGGGACGTAATTAACTAACCACGTTCACGTACAAGGGAAAGGGGTCAAAGATTCCTAACCTTTCACGTAGCTTCATTTAGAAAAAGGAAAATCAATGATCAATATGGAGAGAGAAAATTGAAAGTACTATACGTTTGCATGTAATAGGAAAGAACCTATAGCCTAGATTTAACTAATAATCTAGAGCCATACAACATCGATGTGATTTCTTTTGGGTGATTTCTTTTTTGATATTGAAGAGCGATCTGTGTGCTAAGAACATACGTAAAAGAAGTTAACTCTAAAGCTGATAGGTTGCAGAAAATAAAAACTCTAAAACAGATACATGGATGCGTGAATCCAACTTTAAAACGGATCGGCGATGAGAAAAAAGAAAACTCCAAATAAGGCCGCTATGATCTGATTTTAGCTTACTCACCCATGGGTGCCACGATATATGAGTACTACGTACGATATGGAGTGGTAGCCTGAGCGGAAGAAAATATGAGAGGATCTAAAATCAGACTGTTTATACATACGTATATACCAATACCAGTGAATACATTCCCTTAAAGTACAAATAACCGAATACATACAAAACTTAAAATCATAATTTATCATTTTTAAATTAGCCTCAAATGTTTTGAAAATGCATATGAGATATTGACTTTAGAGAATAAAGTCTATGTCGTCGGACGTGATGCAAGAAACACACTCCTCGCATCATATCATTAGAATTTATAATGATGCAGAAAAAAATGGCGATTGATTAAAATGCCTTAAGTGTGTTGTCCATGACAGCTTAGTTGTGTTACATCGCATGACACGTACAAGTGAGTGAGTGTGCAAAGTGACTAGATTGAAGATTAGGGTTAACATTTAGGAGAGGGGATTTGGTGACTAGGTGTATACGTGAGCACCCTCTAGATGCCACACGATCTGCGTTGAGATCCGGTTCTCGTCAATTGGATCTGTTGCCTTGATGTTGTCTTATCCATAGCTAAGCATACTTTGTGTGGGTCCTACGTGATTTGAAAGTGCATCTGGCCCACTATTTGAATTCAAAAAGGTGGATCCTACATGATTTGGAAGTGTTGTTAGTGCTGATGTGGTTTGCTAACCTAACAATAATGGTAACAGTGGATTGCTAGATGTGACACGTGTCAACCAATGGATACGTGCTCACGTATACACCCGGTCAGCAGGCTTCATCCGTAACATTTAGAGAGTTTTTTTTTGTTAAACATAGTATTGCATCCATTCGAAATAACTAATATGTTATTATTATTGATATGTAAATATATTACTAACACATGGCAAAGAAAGTAAGATCCATAAATTTAAGGTAAAAGTATCACCTTATTTGTTAAATAAAAACGTAATGATCAATGTTGTATATTGTTGGTTATCTATGCCCAAGAAGTTACGTATGGCACACCATAACGAGAGTGTCAGATATTTATTTTCAAAATATAAAGGGAACAAAAGGTAGAAATATCATATAAAGGTACAATGACAAACTCTTACTGTTTAATTAGTCGACCTATATACTAATGATGAGATATGCCCTTTTCGTTACCTTATATTAAGTGAGAAAAAATTGGTTTCATCATATCGGTCTAAACATAGTATGATCATTGCTCGAGGAAATCCTCTAGCATACCTATGTAACATCACATTAAAATTACCAGCTAGCTAGATCTAAACTTAATTGCAAATACCATTTTATGTCATGCACGAACTGCACGGTGTGTTCATTAATGTAGTGTTTTGGAAATACACTAATAATCTCTATCCATGACTTAAGTATGATTAAAGACTTATTCTATGGATGTGATATATATTTCGCATATAGATGCTGCTATATAATGTATTCCTTTTTTAGCATAATATAAAGTTCACCAGTTTGTGAATATCTTAATATCAAATTTGACACACTAAAGACGATGCTCTTTAGTAAAGGTCAACTATATGTGATGCCCTCGTATTTGTGAGGGCCACCATGCTAGTAAACCCTAACAATATGATAAATAAATATTAATTCAAAGAATAAATATGACATAAATACATTACTATGATTCAACTTATTTACCATTTTCATCTAGTTTAAAATATATAACATCAAACTTATTTTACATCAATCTACCATTCATATTGTAAAACTCAAAGTAAAGTGATGAATAACATCCCATTTTAGCAATAAACTAAGACATCCAGTAGACTACATGAATACTGCTGATAGATAGGTACCACACTTACTTATTTATATCATCATTGAGGTCCACTACATCCAACACATAGATCGTAGAGGTTTTAAACTTACTTACATAACCATTACATCACTCCACTTATTATAAGTTCACACATTGCATCAAAAGAAACATCATCATATTTTTTCGATAAAGAGCATATATTAATATCGCGGAGATACCAATTACACACAGCCTCTGCAACAACATCATACCTAATGGCATTAAGGATGCACGCAGCCAAAAAAAAGATAGAAGAATTACAAAAAAGAAAAAGTCCCGCTATAGAGATCGAAAACTCGAAACAACACTGACACCACCAAAACTACACCAGAAGATCAACTTCTCCATAAGCAACGCCTCCAAGAAGGAAACAGTGCACAAACGCCATCGTCGCCCGATCACAGATCTTACGTTTTCACCCTGAAGAAAGTCCTCTCTCTCAAAACAATGCCCTCAACAAGAACATTGCCAGGCACAACCAATTAAGGCCAGACCTTGGATTTTCACCCTGAAAGATAGAACTCTGAACTTCTCCTATGCAGTCGCCCCCGCATACAAGTCGTTGTTCGAAGTCACGAAGCTCCAAGCCAATTCCACCTCACCACCAAGATTCGACCACCGTTGGTCTTCCACCGATCTCGGCTTTCATGACCTTCTCCGCCAGCACCATGGAAATAAAATGAACTCCATGATATTAACACCCATCAAAGCTTCAAGGTGCTCCCTCTGAAGCCAAACTGTCAGATAAAAAACATGGGTGCACACAATCGAAAGCACCCAATCTAGCAATCTTCAGACATTGATCGCACAATGAATTTCGCCGACAAGGCCTTCCGGAACACGACAATCCAGCCAACCCGATGGGAAGAAGCATCCGACCGATCTTCACTTGGTGCGAGAGAAATCCTAGGACATCCACCTTTATTAGGCAGAACGGCAGGCCCCCTCGCCGCCGCCCGCCGGTCGACCTCAATGGCAGAAGAGGAGGCCGCCACTAACCACGGACACGACGATGAATCGTCCGTCGCCTCCCCCAATCCTGAAGAAGGCCACCAGCGTGATCCGCCAGGAAGGAGAGGCGCAGAGAACCCACCAGCCACCACCAAGCACGACCACGCTGCCGTAGACTCCGGATCCACGGCTGCCAGGGTCACCCCCGCCACCAGCTGTATCCCCAAGCATCACCTAGCCGCCGGGGCAGCCAAGCGCGACGTGCCGCCAAACCACCGCCCGAGGCCTCCACCCCGGATCCCAATCATTAGGTCGACCACCTCCGGCGCAGGAGATGGACACCACCGGTTAGGATCCTGGCCATCCTCAGCGATGCAGGGATAACCCGGGGAAGCCTCCACATCAAAGGAGGAGAAGGGGGAGCCCGCCGGACCCAAAGGGGCCAGCGCACCACCACCTGCCATCGCCGCCAGCTAGAAGCCTCGCCCAGGTCGCAACCAACCCACATCGCCGTCTTTGGATGGAGGGGCTGGACGCCACTGCACCCCCGATCCGCGACAGAGGAGAGCCGCCGCCGCGCCTCCCAGGCTTTGCCCGGGGACGCCCTGGGCGGCGGCGGCGGGAGAGGAGGCTGGGGGGAGGGGACGCCGAGGGAGCGTGGGGGGGAGGCTGCCCGGCGCGGCGCGGCGCCGCCGCGCGGGAGCGGGAGGGATATTAGGGTTAGCAGAAACAACCTGATCTCCATGTCCATGAACTAAGGCTCGGCGATGTTTGGCAGTACTTTGAAAAGAGCCAAGTGTTGTGCGCTTATGGGATGAGATCCACCAGTACGGGGTAGCTCTAGAGCATGCTGCTCATTCTTCCTAGTGCCACACTTCGGCTTGTTTGTATGCCACGGACATCGGAAACGATGGTTCTTCACATAAATAGTGTACCCTCCTGCAGCTTGCTCACCGTCTTCCTTTCGAATGATGACACGTTCTTTATGTCCACCGTCTCCGCAGATTCCTGTGAATCATACTACACACAACCAAGGAATAAAATTATCTCAATATGCATTGCCAAATAAAAATGTGCAACAGAACACAAATATTAATGCGAAAAAAAGCCTCACCTCAACGGAGCCATCGGACGAGGACTCGGAGTAGGGAGAAATAAAACCTTCCAACTTACTCTTCTTGCTAGAAGCAACATCAGATTTCTCTGCCTATGTGTGCATGTCAAATTTCAAACCAAATAAATTATAAAAGGCAAGAAGCATTACACATTTCATAACAACTAAAGTACAAATGTTTATAACATTTCTGAAAAGCAATCATGTCATACAGTATAATACCACACATACAGTTAAGAAAATTCTATCTACTTTATAGGCAACACTTAAGATAATCTGTTTGTCTACATTATGAATGTGTTCTACACCTTCAATAGCAACCACCTAGATAAGTTTCATCCACTGCTCAAGTAGGAATTTTTCTCTATATATAATATATAATATAACAAAAATATTGCAAAGACTAATATCCACTTTCAATAAACATACCAGCCCTAACCATCAGTTCTAACTAAACCAGCACAAATTTCATATTAGTATGATTAGTTTAAATTACCAATGTTGCATGGCATGAACACTAATATCAGATAAATCCTGTCAAAAAAAAACTAATATCAGATAAACAATCAAATGCACATGAGCAAAACCTACATCATAACCTAATCACACTTCAAGTATTTATTAATTCACGACCATTGTACATTGCCATCAATTAATCGGGGCATGTTGTAGCAATGAAAATTCAGAAATAGTAACGGTAATCTAATAACCGTAACCATAGGATTCGAACAATAAGAGATAGAAATCCTAAACCATAAATGAATCAAATTAACTCATACCTCCTCATCCTCGGTCGGCTGCATGTCAGGCTTCACCTCCGACGGCTCACCGGTGGCCTGTTTGACCTCCATATCCGCCACGTCCGATTGATCCTCGCCCAGATCCGCCGCGTCAATGATTCCGTCACCGACGCCGACGCTGACGCCACCCATGGTCTATTCACCCACATTGTGTTCGCCTCCGCCACCCTTTGCCAGATCTGCCGCGCGGACGACAGCCGCCGCGATAACGGCCGCGCGCGCGATGGCCGCACCCGTGGCGACGACACCCACGGTTGAGCATCCCGCAATGCCTTATTCTCCCACACCATCCTCCTTTGCCTCACAACCAACGACGGCAGAGTAGCTTCCGTGGAACCGTCGGCTCCTCCTCCACCTTCCATCAACACCGGTTCAAACGGGAGCGCGCTAGGGAAATCCTAGCAAAGCGTTGCCTCGAGGGAGAGAAGGGTTTTCTTTGCCGAATTCGGGAGGGGAAATGGATGCAGGGAGGGAGACGAGGGCTTTTATATGGACCGACTACTCCGCTCCCTCGCCACATCGCTCGACACGTCACCGGCCACAAGGGGCGATACAAAATACATACACGTTAGTACTGTTTCGTACGGGCTCACACAGGGCTTCTACGGGCCATCTTTCCCCGACAAACTAACCTGTATGGGAAGATCCTGGCCGTCTATGTGTTTTTTAACGGAACGTTTTCGCTTGTGGGGGGGGGGGGGGGGGGGGGGGGGGGGGGCAAAAAGGGCCCACGCATCACTCGCTGATCGATCTGGCCTCATCCTTGATGACCACCGGAAGATCACCGTGAGATGTTTAGGTACTACTAGTAATGCCGTAGTTTTTTTCCACGTTGGCGGACCCAGAGGACCTGGCCCCGTGGGCAGGTTCACCCACCGGCATGCGGAACTGTGGATGAGCACCTGACCGCCACTCTTGATGGACTCCGACGAGCGCCGTGGCAGTGCCGGGGCTGGACGGTTTCTTGATGACCGCTCCGGCCGGTCATGTTTCCGCATCGTGGAGCGGGCGGGAGGCAGAGGGCGCCCGCGAGTCCGCGCTCCAGGCCGGCTTCAACACAGCCGACGCGGCGCGGAGCTGGTGCTGCCGCTGCGTCGCTCCTGAAACGGGAGGTAGCGGACGCCAACGGGTGACCGGTCGGCGACTCGGCGTCCGAGCGTGCTTCCGGCGGCGTCTCGGTGTGGCGGGGCGGCGCCGGGGACTTGTTCTTGGCGAGACCCTCCTCTGGCTCTCTATCTCGCGGTGGAGCCTGCGCAAGTGCGCATGGTTTCTTCGCTGGGTCGGTGGCGCGAAGTGTCATAGGTGCTGGCCTCTCGGATTCGGGCCTTCAACGCGGCGTAGTTGTATAACCAAAACCGACGCCATAGATGATGCTTAGCGAAACTAATCGGGCCAAATATTCAAAATCCGAATCGCGTTTGATCTTCCCCGCCATCTGCTTGGTTCCTACGCTTCCCTTTCCCGACACCAACTCGGTGACACTCATCCATATAGTCCTTTGCTACCGCCCCCAAAGTTCCGCACCATCCATCCACTCCCCATCTCCTTCGTGTTCGTCCATCGCCATGCCTGCTCTCATGCCGAAGCGCCCGTCCGCCGCCCTGCGCGAGATCCACCGCGAGCTCGATCGGCGCCGGAAGCTCCCCACTGTGGCGAAGGGGCGAATCGTGAAGAAATCATCTCCTCCACCGCCGACCCCCAAAGCAGCAACTGGAGCAGTCATCCAGAAGAAGACGCCCGCGCTGATCCCCCACAAGCCAGCCGCGGCGGCCATCGTGAAGCTTCAGGCTATTCCGCTGGGAGAACTTACACCGAGATGCACTGCCCCGAAGCGCCGAGACCCGCTGATGCCGTTCGCCATGAAGGTTTCCGGCGTCACCAACAGGGGAATCCAGAAGTCGTCCGCGCCGATCCTGGACGAACGAGCAAGAGCGGCGAAGAAGAACCCGTTCCTGCCGATGTCGCACAAGCCGGCCGAAGCGGCGACCAAGAAGTCATCCGCGCCGATCTCCCAAACAACGCCACCACTTGTCACGTCTTCGGCCGACTCCGAGTCTGAGCCCATCCAGAAAGGAACAAGGGTGCGCGTGCGGACGCCGACGGGGACGACGCCCAGGGGCGTGCGAATCTTTATCATGCTCAGCGCCGTCGTCGTCTCCGATGCAGAGGACGGCTACTTGGAGGTCATGTACAACGGCGACTTCCCGCGCGACAACGTGCGCGTCGCCAGGGATCAGGTGAAGAAGATGCCGTCGTCGCACCAATGATCAGAGGCAGCGATCGCCGAGAGTCCCCGCCGTTACTGAAGTGGATCGAGAAGGAGAAGCAGCCGGAGCCACTCCAAGGTCGTCTTGCCGCGTCGCAGCTCCTTGCAATCGGGAATATACTGTACTAAGGATATAGAGATCTGACGATGTCTTCTTGCAAGTTCTTTTTTTTTTTTTTTTTTTTTTTTTTTGTGGCAGAAGGCAGTGCAATGTAGCTAGGATAATTCTTTTGTTCTATGCACGTGTAGCTCTTGATTCCTGGCATCAGACGATTGCCTAATGTATGAATTGTGTTTATCATCGAATGTATGAATATTTGGAATACAATTAACTGAATGCTTCCACTGTGTTATGAATTATTGTTAAAGATGATTTGAGTGAACACATGTTCAAGAAATATTAGGAGACTGAGTTCTATCGAAACAGAGGTGATTTAGAGGAATGCGTGCATATCGTTCTGTCCTGTATTTTTTGAATTTATACTTGATAGCTAGGTGAAATTTCAGTCAAGGAGTAGTAACTTGGCAGTCAGTAATTCAGAGACCCTCGAAAAAAAACAATGGAGGAGTAACTTCCTTCGCGCACGAACTGAACTTGTGCTCCTGCGACAGTTTCTCCTTCTATGGTTCGAAAACAAAGACAGTTGCTCCATCTAACTTCCAATAGCACTCCCCGTGCAGTCTCCTTCTTCCTCCAAATCTTGGAACCTGGAACTGCTTCATGGATTCCACTGATCACCAAAGCCCAATTCATGAAAGTCGTCAACAGGGCCGACAACACCAAGTGTGCACCGAACAGCCTGACGACACATCTTGCTCGATGGCAGTGTGCGGTCTGAAGGATGCAGTTACAAAACATTGGAGATTTCTGATCCCGTCTTGCTTAGGGAGATCGTCACCGGAAAGCCTGCCGATATCATTGTCACCGATCACCGTGTACCAAGTCTGGCCTGGGAAAAACGTACGATTTCTTTTGTGAGGAAAAATGCCCGCTCTTTTCATGAATATATATTTTTTGAGATATTGATGCATGGATTTCCGTGTTTTGCCATGGAATATAGGTGTTTTTCCTGGATGGACGTGTGGTCTTTGGACCTGATCCGCGAGGCCTCATCTTGACGGTCATAGCGGTTGTTCTTTCAGAGTGGATCTTCTTGGCCGACGTGGTTGATCCTTCGTCGAAGCATCCAATCCTGATAGCTGCATTCTCCATGGCACTGGCAGCAGCCGTTAGTTTCACCACCATGAATGTCTTGCAGACTCGCTATTCCAATTTGGATCGTTTGTGGTAATAGATAGTTCGTTCACAGGTGATTGCGACTCTGCTGCTGACCGCAACAAGAGACCCGGGGATCATACCAAGAAAGTGGCCTTTACCGTCGCAAGAAGCTGGCACGAGCACCGTCAGAAGAACTGGGAGCTGGCGCATCGTCATCGACGGCGTCTAGAGGAAGCAGAAGTACTGCCGAATCTGCGACATCTTCCGTGCTCCGAGGAGCTCCCACTGTGCCATATGTGACAACTGTGTGGACAAGTTCGATCACCACTGCCCCTGGATAGGCCAGTGCATAGGGCTGGTAAAAGTGCAGCTTATACTGTATTGCTTAGGCGTTCCCTTTCAGAATGTCTGAATATTGTTGCTGTTTGTCCAGAGAAACTACAGGTTGTACCTGCTGCTAATAACTCTGGCTCTGGCGTTCTACGCTTTCACCTTAGTGTTCTCGGTGAGAAGAATTAGAGTGCAGCTGGATGCTGCTGCCGGTGCAGGATTTCTTGGTTTGCTGAGAAGTCGGCCTGAAATGGTTGCTCTGGCGGCGTTCAGTTCCGTGGCTGTCTGGCTCCTCGCTTGCCTCCTTGCCTACCATGTCTTCCTTGTAGCCAAGAACCAGGTACATGTGAAATTTCGTGTGGCCTGTATGCGATCTTGTTGAAGGAACTAATAACTGGCTGATGAATTATTGTTCTCCTGGACTTTGCTGCTGCAGACTAGCCATGAGAGGCACAAAGAACGGTATCGGAGTTCTCCCAATCCTTACGATAGGGGAGTCCTTAGGAACATCAAGGATTGCCTGTTTGAGAGTTTGCCTCCCCCTAGAGTCGATTTCAGAGCCGTGGCCCAGCCAAACTTGATGGATCAGCAACAACATTTGCCATTGACAGTTCATTCAGGCTGCTAGCTAGGATCTTCTGAAGCGGGATGCAAGTGTGACCTGTATTTTCAAATATCTAAGGTGCCCAATCATCAGCGCCTCAGCCCAATAGCAACTCACAACGGCAGATTGAGACTCTGACAAGTGGGGTCCGTCTCATCGGTATGCCAATATGTAGTGATCAGTTCCATGGCCTCGAGTTGTCTGATAAGGAACACTTTCAGTTAGTAGCTTTATGAAATAGTGTTCTGCAATTCTTTATTTTTTAACAAGATATTCGGAGTTTCGCCAGATCTACTAATCGTTTGTCGAGCTTTTCAACTGATTTGGTAAACACAAAATGTTCATTTTTAAACTTAGACTCGAAATTGTGTAAAGGCAAAACCAAATATCAAATCATCAACTTCACGTCAAACACATAAGCAAGTGGAGAAATGGCAACCTAGTCGTAATTTCGTTTTCATCTTTCATGATTCTGACATCACAAACTACTCCCATGTACTTCGCTTGTAAGTTTTAAATGGAAGGTAAGCCCATCTTTATAAACTTGAAGATATCTCCACAACTTAATTAGAGGCTCACAAGAATTCCATAGAGCTTCACACCACAATGATTGAGGTATGTGGTAACACCAAACTTCTAGGGTTCCGAAAACCGAGAGGAACAGTATCTAGGTGCACGCATCCAAGAGGAATAAGCTCACAAACTTTCAATCATGTGGATCCTCTATGAGAATTCAAACATGTGCAATGGTGGGAACACAAGTGCTCAAGTACTATCCCAAATCCCACCAAAATAAACTAATTCTATGTAAGAATATGAGATGAAGAAGAAAGGAGGAGAATGCCAAATTCCACCAAGGTCCTATTCCAATGGATTCCATCACTAAGAGGATATATTGATTTCCGGAAATTCCTATCTTAATCTCCTTTGGAGGGGGGGGGGGGGGGGGCTGACGAGGGATCACCTCGCCAATTTTTTCAATAAAGGGCGCTTTATTACTTAAACGATTTTAAGCATTACACCCAGCCTCTGCATAACAAGATGCACACAGCCGTTTATAGGTCCACAAGTTCAAAGATATACTCCTAGAAGGTACATAAAAAAAAGAAGGTGAATATCCCGAAGGCTAAGGTACATGTGCCTCAATCCGCCTAAGATGCTGCCACCCATGTTGGGAAATAAAGTCCTTCGCCGTGTTCTCCAATCGTGTAGACACCTCCGTAAAGAGGTCGCGATCCTCCAATCGTTGGAGTGGCGACCATGAACGGAGCAAAGCCGTAACGCGGTATACAACCTGCAAAGGAGAATAATTTTTGTCATTAAAAATCTTGTCATTTCTACATAGTCAAAGCGACCATATAACAGCTATCGCTCCCACCCTGATAAGTATTTTATACCTAGCATCCACCCCATTAAGCCAATTGCGAAAAATATTTGCAATGCTTCTAGGAGGATATAAGGTAGAACCTATCTGAATGATTGACCATATAGACCTAGCAACTCGACAACTGAAGAAAAGGTGTTTTATTGTCTCTTGTTCCTGACAGAAAACACATTTCGTGCAGCCGTGCCAATTGCGTTTGGCAAGGTTATCCTTAGTAAGAATCACACCTCGACGAAGATACCATGCAAAGACTTTTGTTTTCAAAGGTATCTTCATCTTCCAGATGGATTTATTATTAACTAACGGTTGACTGGGTATAATTAAGGCCTTGTACATGGAACTGACCGTGAATTTACCATTCTTGGTGAGATTCCAGCGAAATTCATCACCCCCTGAACTAACTGGACTGAAGCTAACCTTTGTAACAATTCATTCCATGAAGTTAATCTTGGGCCAATGTGATCTCGCCTGAACGTCAAAGAGGGTGGAGATGTTTCCAATACCTTATGTAAGGTATCACTCTTATGACGAACAATATTATACAAAGCTGGATATTGTTCTCGGAGAGTGGTTGTACCTAACCAACAATCCTCCCAAAACCTTATCTCCGACCCATTCCTAATGGAGAACGAACCAAACGGGAAAAAAGTGTTTTTTTGTTGCCATAATGCCAGCCCAAAAGTGTGAATCTCCTGGTTTCCATATAACCCGAGATATAGCTTTTGAACCCACATACTTCCTCCGCAAAAGTTGTTGCCATCGACCATCCTCAGTTAATAACCTGGCCAGCCATTTTCCTAGCAAAGCTCGGTTTTTCACTTCAAGATCATGGACTCCTAGTCCACCTTGATCTTTTGGACGGCAAACAACACTCCATTTGGTCAACCGATATTTTTTCTTCTCATTATCCCCTTGCCAAAAGAATCTCGGCCGGAAATAATCTAATCTATGTAAGACTCCTTTGGGCAACTGGAAGAAAGAAACCATATTGAAAGATCGAGATGTCGCCTAGAGGGGGGTGAATAGGAAATTAAAAACTCTTGCGGATTTGTCTTGTAAGAATGCGGAATTAAACTAATGTTTAGTTTACAAGCACAAACCCTAAATATGCTAAGCTCAACTAAGTGTAACAATAGCAACTAGAGCTAAGCAAGATAGGCACAAGATATATGTAGCACAAGTGATAGCAAGATATATGTACTTCAAGCACGATGGCTATCACAAGGAAAGAGAGCTCGGGTATAGAAATAACCGAGGCACACAGAGACGAGGATGTATTCCCGTGTTCCCTTCCTTTGCAAGAAGGTACGTCACATTTGGAGGATTGGAGGTCCCACGAAGGATTCCCCACGCCACGAAGGCTCACCCTATTCTCCGAACCACACCCACGAAGGATAATGGCCCTTTCCTCATGGTTAGCTTTTCCTCCGCTCCGGAGATGGCAAGCTCCACAACCACTTCATAAGCTCCACGAAGGAGAAGCCCGGGCCCCTTCACAATCTTCCACGAAGAGATCACCGGGGCACCAACCAAGCCAACTAGGAGGTCTCCCTCCAAGAGTAACAAGCTCACGGTCTCTCACTCGAACTAATCGTGGTGGAGATCTCAACACTATGCAATGATGCAAAGCAAGAACACTAGAGGTGTTCAAGTCCTTCACACTCAAATCCCACCAAAGCAACGAATGCTAGGATGAGATTGGAGAGGAAGAATAATGGGGAAAGTCAACAAAAGACTCCAAGATCTAGATCCCAAGAGTTCCCCTCACTTAGAGGAGAAAAGGATTGGTGGAAGTATAGATCTAGATCTCCTCTCTTAGATCCCTCAAGAATCAGCAAGAATCATGGGGGGAGACAAGAGAGAGAGAGAGAGAGAGAGCAAGTTCTTCAAAGGCAACAATGGAAGAGAGAGAATGGGAAGAACCAACTTGCTCAAGGTGGAAGAAGGGCTATTTATAGCTAGGGAGCAAATAAAACCGTTGGGGGAAAAGTCAAGTGAAAATCGCAGGAAAAAACGGGCAGAAAAATTGGCCCAGCCGGCTGCCAGGCCGGCCGACCGGACTGAGCGCTGAGGAGGCCAGCAGGGGACCCGGTCGGGCTGGCCCAGCAGCCGGGCTGGGCGGCGCGCTGCACGGGCGGCAGCTAGGCCAGGTCGGCCGACCGGAGAGTGGGCCGCGCTGGGAGAAGCCCAACCGGCAGGTGGCCGGTCAGGCCGGGGCCAGCGCCGGGCGGGCCTCAGTACGCCGCCCGGTGGGGCACGAGCGCCTGGGCCGGTTTCGGCCGGGTGGGCCGGCGTGTGGGCCGGCAGGCCGGTCGGTCGGCCGGCCGCCCCTCCCCCTTTTTATTTTCTTTTCATTCTTTTCTCCTTTTTCTTTTTTCCTTTTTCTTTAATAACTAATGCTCCCGAACTCCGATTGACATGAAACCAATTTTCTTGGAAATATGGAGACTCCTCACAGAACATTTTAGAGGATTTTAGAGAGGGAGTCTCCACCGTCAAGAAACGATGAAGACGTCCAAACTCGAAAACGCAATAGAAGATGCATGCGGATTCCGTTTTCGATGAACTTGGGCTTGTTGTAAAGCTAAACCTTGTATCTTCTCATACTCACATGAGATAGAACATGGCTAATATTGAGTTCCACATAAGAACTCCATCTTCATTTCTTATTCTTGATCATATCATGTATGTATATTCGAACCGATGATCTTGATGCCAACACACGGGATGTATCTTTATTTACATGGCATCCATACTTGAATCCAACACATGGAATACAAGAAGAACCTGTGGAATATTCCTTCATATAAACTCAATGAAAACATTAGTCCATAGGGGTTGTCATTAATTACCAAAACCACACATAGGGGCAATGTACCCTTAGAATCTCCCCCATTTTGGTAATTGATGACAATCACAATAAGAGGGTTTATATAATGAATATTAGAAACAAGTACGCAACTTATCCGAGAATAAGTTGTATACAAGAGGTTGTATTTGATATGGTCAAGTAACGCAAAGCTACTAGCCCATATCAAAACCGGCTGTACTCACACAACTACAACAAATGCAAGGGATGTGAGTAGAACCAATATATATAGAGAAAACTCCCCCACAATGTATGCATGGTGATAAACATGAATTCATTGCATATATTGTCAAGATTAACCTTTGGGATAGTTTCCACTATATATATACAACCATGTAAGATATATAGATATGGAATGCATGAGAGGCAAAACACTTAAGCACAAACCAAACTTAAGTATAAAACCGTTCCCTTAAACCCTCTAAACTTCTCCCCCATTGGAAACAAGTGCCAAAATGGGTGAAATTTTTAGAAAGCCAATATAATGTGAGTTCCTCCCCAAGGTGTGCAGTTCTCATAGTTTGAGTGGAATCAAGTGCACATATCCAATGACGAATACTTGAAGGAAGTCAAACTATATTGAGGATCAAGAATTGCATAAAGATAACATGGTGAAGTGAGCTTCAACAAATAAAGCAAGCAATCAAAGATCCAATTGGACAAACAAAGATATCATGATAAGAGAGATATAATGCTCTAAATAAAATAAGAAAGCTCCCCAAGGTTCGTGCACAATTTATAATGTTTGCATTTGAATACAATATGCACAAACATGGAATCCTCACTCCCTATATATCATTTAGAACACAACTAAGATAAAGAGAATATGCTTATCAAGAACAACTTGAGTCCAACAATTACGAGATATGAGTACATGAAGAAAAACAAATAAACCAAGCACTCATAAATCTTCTTTACCAACAACACTAAAATCAAAAGGATAAGAAGATGATTGGCAAAGAACAAGAATATCAAGGTGATGGATTAACGCTCTCATGTATATGAGTTTCTAAAGTGGACAAGATGATCCATAAATAAACATGTACACACAAGAGATTAATAAAATAAATAAGACAAGATATCCAAGATGAAGTCATAAAATATACCAAAGGATATTTGCTTAAAAAGCATATATAGCCTATGGCTCCAACTTTCACTAGTGGTATATGAATGAGCTTCAACAAAGAAAATCTCAAAAACATCACAACTAACAACAAGGGAAGTAAAGCTAGTTGGAATGTTTTGAGAAAGGCAACAAGTATCATAAATACGAATTTATTTCGCAATTTCATCAATATTGCACATAAGAGCTCTTTGAGGAATTGATATGCAATAAATTGCTAGAGGGCATATTTGAGATAGGTGAACCATAAACATCTTCTCAAATTACTCAATTGTACAATAAGAAGTTTTCTTTAAAAAGTATTTTTCAAGAACCTCAATATTTTCGAAATAAAGAATTTCATGCCAAGATGCAACCTACAAGAGGATGGATGCTATATGAGTATGCATGAATAAGATACTTGTTACCGAGATAGCAATGGCTTGATGTAGTAGATAAGATTTCATCGATCATCCTAGCTTGACTCCAATTCTCATATGGTGACAACACCTTCCTTATAGATGAGACAAGCCTTCATTGCATCTCCAATGTACCTAAAATAATATTCAAGTACATCTTGGTCCCCAAACTTATTGGGTCCAAAATGGTTAGACTAACCACAATATATAGGACACACTCCATATAAATATGTGCATATTTAGATGAAATTTGAATTTCATGCACATCTTAGCCATTTAGGATTTGATGGAGTATACCCTATATAATGGATCAAAGAAAGCAAACATGTTACAAATATAAACAAATTACACATAAGCACGCATAAAGACTTTAAAGATCCAAGAAAGATATACTTTGGACAAAACACCAAATGAATTGAAGAAGGCATAAAGATGTGACCAAACAAATTTGTTGTCCAAAATATATCAAAGACGCAAATCACAAAAGATTTGTTCAAGAAAGTTCAACAAATGAACTAAGAAGAAACCATTGAGCATAAAGGATGAAATAAAGCAAACATGCTCAAAGATTTATCTCATTCAACAAATAAAGCCTAGAAGAAGGAATGAGATAGCAAAACTCCCAAAAGAGCAAGGTTCGAACAAATAAACCAAACCCTCTACACTTTTCACAATGGCACAATGTACCTTAAAGAAAAGATTTTTCTTCCAAAGCAAACACTTGATATGAATCAAGAGAATTTATCAAAAGATTTTTCAAAAGAACAAGGAAGACATATGGGAGCAACAAGGATTTGTTGGAAATAAAATAAGGCAATAAGAAGCAATCCAAAGGTGAAGTTGATCCATAGATTCAATCCACATACAAGGTTATCAATTGTCAAAGACAATGAGTATATTAGAAATAATTTCCGGTGGTGTATTGATAATGATATAAAGGATCATCTTCACAATAAAAGGCATAGAATTAATATATATACGATTAAGCACTATGCAAGGATGAAGATTCTTGATGGCTTCAACTAGTCAACTAATCACGCATAGCAATGATTAGAAATACTTGAAGCAAACGGTGTCCCAAATAAGATACAGAGATATGTATTTGAGGGATAACCGCACCAAGAATTTCTTACACAAATAAGAACTCATAAGAGAGCAATAAAAGCTTTTTAATAAAAGAGGAGCTTGTTTGAGCAAACATGCCACTTAGGAACAAGATAATTAAGAGTATCAACTATAAGTGGCAAAACCTCATATGTTCACATTTCCTCTGTTTGTGATATGTACAAAACATATTACTCCCCCATAATGTGATAAAACATTTCTTCTTAATCGAGAGGCAACTAAAATTCGACTAGAGATGATAAATTGACATTTAGAATTTGAATTTCTCATGGGTATGACACACCACATAGTGACTAGATAATATTTCAATATCAATACTAAGTGGTGGTACCCGTATACACACATTTTATAGAAGGAGAGATGCACAAAGCATATCACTCCCCCAAAATGGGATGTTCCATTAATCACTCAAAGAGAGCAAAATAAGATATCATTAAGATGCATTAGGCTCAAAGCAATACACAAGTATATGATGTGTCAAACAAACATACTTGAATACACAAGATAGGCAAGTAAGACATAACACATACAAACACATATTTGGTACAAAACCAAACATGCAAAGGGGCAAGTAACTTACAATAAACATGAAGAGTTGAAGTATAAGTTACCACAAAGAGGAACATTGGATATAACATATATATGATAATCCATACGACTTGGCTTGGTAAAAATATAATATATGAAGATCCCTTAATTCTTCATGAAGTAGCCAAGTCTCCAATGCCCTCCACATGCACCTATTGATCAAGTTTGAGCTTGTTGGTCCCCAACCAAGTTGGGTCCTAAGAGGTTAGTCACAATAGGCTTGGCAACCCAAATGGTCCTTTTCTTGAGACCACTTTGAGTTCCGAAAACTTGGCAAATACATTGCCATCCTTATCCTTCCCTAGAGAATAATCATCATCAACAATTATAGGTTTAGATAAGGTACTACCTAAGCAAGAAGAAGCAAAGTGCCTTGATACGTCTCCGACGTATCGATAATTTCTTATGTTCCATGCCACATTATTGATGATATCTACATGTTTTATGCATACTTTATGTCATATTTATGCATTTTCCGGCACTAACCTATTAACGAGATGCCGAAGAGCCTGTTGTTGTTTTCTGCTGTTTTTGGTTTCAGAAATCCTAGTAAGGAAATATTCCCGGCTGTTAAAATTAGGTCCGCTTGCCTCACATTAACCCGTCAATTTTGGATCCAATTCGGGATTTTTCTTGGGAAGTGTCGGGAAGAAATTGGAATGGAATAATATAGATTTCGGAATTGGACGAAATCAACGCCCAGGGGCCTATTTTCACACGAAGCTTCCAGAAGACCGAGGGAGAGACAAAGTGGGGCCACGGGGCACCGCCACACTAGGGTGGCGCGGCCCAGGGGGGGCCCGCGCAGCCCTAGCGTGTGGGGCCCCCGTGACGCCTCTTGACCTTCCCTTCCGCCTACAAATAGTCTTCGTCACGAAACCCCCAGTACCGAGAGCCACGATACGGAAAACCTTCCAGAGACGCCGCCGCCGCCAATCCCATCTCGGGGGATTCAGGAGATCGCCTCCGGCACCCTGCCGGAGAGGGGAATCATCTCCCGGAGGACTCTTCACCGCCATGGTCGCCTCCGGAGTGATGTGTGAGTAGTTCACCCCTGGACTATGGGTCCATAGTAGTAGCTAGATGGTCGTCTTCTCCTAATTATGATTCATTGTCGGATCTTGTGAGCTGCCTAACATGATCAAGATCATCTATCTGTAATGCTATATGTTGTGTTTGTTGGGATCCAATGGATAGAGAATACTATGTTATGTTGATTATCAATCTATTACCTATGTGTTGTTTATGATCTTGCATGCTCTCCGTTATTAGTAGAGGCGCTGGCCAAGTTTTTACTCTTAACTCCAAGAGGGAGTATTTATGCTCGATAGTGGGTTCATGCCTCCATTAAATCTAGGACAGTGACAGAAAGTTCTAAGGTTGTGGATGTGCTGTTGCCACTAGGGATAAAACATCGATGCTATGTCCGAGGATGTAGTTATTGATTACATTACGCACCATACTTAATGCAATTGTCTGTTGTTTGCAACTTAATACTGGAAGGGGTTCAGATGATAACCTGAAGGTGGACTTTTTAGGCATAGATGCATGCTGGATAGCGGTCTATGTACTTTGTCGTAATGCCCAATTAAATCTCACAATACTCATCATATCATGTATGTGCATTGTCATGCCCTCTCTATTTGTCAATTGCCCAACTGTAATTTGTTCACCCAACATGCTTATTCTTGTGGGAGAGACACCTCTAGTGAACTGTGGACCCCGGTCCATTCTTTTAATCGAATACAATCTACTGCAATACTTGTTCTACTGTTTTCTGCAAACAATCATCATCCACACTATACATCTAATCCTTTGTTACAGCAAGCCGGTGAGATTGACAACCTCACTGTTTCGTTGGGGCAAAGTACTTTGGTTGTGTTGTGCAGGTTCCACGTTGGCGCCGGAATCCCTGGTGTTGCGCCGCACTACATCTCGCCGCCATCAACCTTCAACGTGCTTCTTGGCTCCTACTGGTTCGATAAACCTTGGTTTCTTACTGAGGGAAAACTTGCCGTTGTACGCATCACACCTTCCTCTTGGGGTTCCCAACGGACGCGTGCTGTACGCGTATCAAGCTCTTTTTCTGGCGCCGTTGCCGGGGAGATCAAGACACGCTACAAGGGGAGTCTCCACATTCCAATCTCTTTACTTTGTTTTTGTCTTGCTTTATTTTATTTACTACTTTGTTTGCTGCACTAAATCAAAATACAAAAAAATTAGTTGCTAGTTTTACTTTATTTTGCTATCTTGTTCTCCATATTAAAACCACAAAAAAAATTTTACTTGCATTTACTTATTTCATCATGTTTCCTCCTAAGTTTATTCTTAAAGATGTACCAGTAGGCCGAGGGTCTATCTTCGGGAAAGATAATATAGAAGATTTTTTCACTCATATTAGTACGGTTGAAGATTTTGAAGATAGACACCTGGTAGAACTTGCTCCTACTTATGAAATTGCTGCTGCTTCTTTAGTACGCATGATGGAAGCTAGATTTATTAGTCTCAACCCCATCATACAACACATGTTCCTTACACTTTCTGATATGGAGAGGGGAGAGAAGAGAGATTTTGTTCTAAAAGTCCTAATGCGAGAATTTGAGGATATAGCCAAAGAAGCTAGAAAAGTTTTTAGTAAGCATGAGAGGCTTGGTATGATCACCGATTTTAAAAGAACACTTGAAAAGATGGATATGGATAGAATTAAGTACACTAATAATGTTAATGATGGTGGGGAGATTAAAACACCAATACCTTGCAAGCTCCTAGCTATGCATTAAGCTCTAGATGATAATTATGCTTGGCTTGTCCCTCAAAATTTGTTTGATGAGAGTAGCAAGCCCAAGACTAATGAAAAGGGAGCCTCTGAAACTTATGTATCCAAAATACAATGCATGGTTGAGAAAATTCCAAACCCCGCTGTAGATGCATCACCTCTTGATGATACTTGATACACACTTTCTGTGCCTAGCTCAAAGGCGTTAAAGAAAAAGCGCTTATGGGAGACAACCCATGTTTTTACTACAGCACTTTTATTTTATATTTGAGTCTTGGAAGTTGTTACTACTGTAGAAACCTCTCCTTATCTTAGTTTTGTGCATTGTTGTGCCAAGTAAAGTCGTTGATAGTAAGGTTCATACTAGATTTGGATTACTGCGCAGAAACAGATTTCTTTGCTGTCACGAATCTGGGCCTAATTCTCTGTAGGTAACTCAGACAATTATGCCAATTTACGTGAGTGATCCTCAGATATGTATGCAACTTTCATTCAATTTGAGCATTTTCATTTGAGAAAGTCTGGTGCCTCAATAAAATTCGTCTTTACGAACTGTTCTGTTTTGACAGATTCTGCCTTTTATTTCGCATTGTCTGTTTTGCTATGCTTGATGGATTTTTCGATACCATTGACTTTCAGTAGCTTTGTGTAATGTCCAGAAATGTTAAGAATGATTGTGTCACCTCTGAACATGTAAATTTTGATTGAGCACTAACCCTCTAATGAGTTGTTTTGAGTTTGGTGTGGAGGAAGTTTTCAAGGATCAAGAGAGGAGGATGATACAATATGATCAAGGAGAGTGAAAGCTCTAAGCTTGGGGATGCCCCGGTGGTTCACCCCTGCATATTTCAAGAAGACTCAAGCGTCTAAGCTTGGGGATGCCCAAGGCATCCCCTTCTTCATCGACAACACTATCAAGTTCCTCTAGTGAAACTATATTTTTATTCCATCACATCTTATGCACTTTGCTTGGAGCGTCTGTTTGTTTTTGTTTTTGTTTTGTTTGAATAAAATGGATCCTAGCATTCTTTGTGTGGGAGAGAGACACGCTCCGCTATTGCATATGGACAAATATGTTCTTAGGCTTTACTCATAATATTCATGGCGAAGGTTGAATCTTCTTCGTTAAATTGTTATATGGTTGGAATCGGGAAATGCTACATGTAGTAATTGGAAAAATGTCTTGGATAATGTGATACTTGGCAATTGTTGTGCTCATTTTTAAGCTCTTGCATCATATACTTTGCACCTATTAATGAAGAAATACATAGAGCTTGCTAAAATTTGGTTTGCATAATTGGTCTCTCTAAGGTCTAGATAATTTCTAGTAAAGTGTTTGAACAACAAGGAAGATGGTGTAGAGTCTTATAATGTTTACAATATGTCTTTTATGTGAGTTTTGCTGCACCGCTTCATCCTTGTGTTTGTTTCAAATAGCCTTGCTAGCCTAAGCCTTGTATCGAGAGGGAATACTTCTCATGCATCCAAAATCCTTGAGCCAACCACTATGCCATTTGTGTCCACCATACCTACCTACTACATGGTATTTCTCCGCCATTCCAAAGTAAATTGCTTGAAGTGCTACCTTTAAACAATTCAAAATTTATCACCTCTTATTTGTGTCAATGTTTTATAGCTCATGAGGAAGTATGTGGTGTTTATCTTTCAATCTTGTTGGGCAACTTTCACCAATGGACTAGTGGCTTCATCCGCTTATCCAATAATTTTGCAAAAAGAGCTGGCAATGGGATTCTCAGTCCCAAATTAATTAACAAAAAAATAGACACTCCTCCATGGTATGTGATTGTTGGACGGCACCCGAAGGATTCGGTTAGCCATGGCTTGAGAAAGCAAAGGTGGGGAGGAGTGTCATCATAATAAAACTAAAATAAAAAGGCACTCCTTCATGGTATGAGATTGTTGGCAGGCACCCGAGGATTCGGTTAGCCATGGTTTGTGAAAGAAAGGTTGGAAGGAGTGCCAACCAAAAATAAAATAAAATGGGAGCCGCTCTTTGAAGGTTTGTCTGGCAAGGGGGTTAGAGTGCCCACTACCATTCGTTGACAACAACAAACACCTCTCAAAACTTTACTTTTATGCTCTCTATATGTTTTCAAAACCAAAGCTCTAGCACAAATATAACAATCAATGCTTCCCTCTGCAAAGGGCCTTTCTTTTACTTTTATGTTGAGTCAGTTCACCTATTTCTCTCCATCTCAAGAAGCAAACACTTGTGTGAACTGTGCATTGATTCCTACATACTTGCATATTGCACTTGTTATATTACTTTACATTGACAACTATCCATGAGATATACATGTTACAAGTTGAAAGCAACCGCTGAAACTTAATCTTCCTTTGTGTTGCTTCAATACCTTTACTTTGATTTATTGCTTTATGAGTCAACTCTTATGCAAGACTTATTGATGCTTGTCTTGAAGTACTATTCATGAAAAGTCTTTGCTATATGATTCATTTGTTTACTCATGTCATTTACCATTGTTTTGGATCGCTGCATTCATTACATATGCTTACAATAGTATGATCAAGGTTATGATGGCATGTCACTCCAGAAATTATCTTTGTTATCGTTTACCTGCTCGGGACGAGCATGAACTAAGCTTGGGGATGCTGATACGTCTCCGACGTATCGATAATTTCTTATGTTCTATGCCACATTATTGATGATATCTACATGTTTTATGCATACTTTATGTCATATTTACGCATTTTCCGGCACTAACCTATTAACGAGATGCCGAAGAGCCGATTCTTGTTTTTCTCTTGTTTTGGTTTCAGAAATCCTAGTAAGGAAATATTCTCGGAATTGGACGAAATCAACGCCCAGGGGCCTATTTTCACACGAAGCTTCCAGAAGACCGAGGGAGAGACAAAGTGGGGCCACGGGGCGCCACCACACTAGGGCGGCGTGGCCCAGGGGGCCCGCGTGGCCCTAGCGTGTGGGGCCCCCGTGACGCCTCTTGACCTGCCCTTCCGCCTACAAATAGTCTTCGTCGCGAAACCCCCAGTACCGAGAGCCACGATACGGAAAACCTTCCAGAGACGCTGCCGCCAATCCCATCTCGGGGGATTCAGGAGATCGCCTCCGGCACCCTGCCGGAGAGGGGAATCATCTCCCGGAGGACTCTTCACCGCCATGGTCGCCTCCGGAGTGATGTGTGAGTAGTTCACCCCTGGACTATGGGTCCATAGCAGTAGCTAGATGGTCGTCTTCTCCTAATTATGCTTCATTGTCGGATCTTGTGAGCTGCCTAACATGATCAAGATCATCTCGCCGTGGGAGATAATGAGAAAGTTCTTCTCGCCACCCATTTTCTTTCCGGCCCTGCACGAGCCTGGTGGGAGAACGTCAAAGCTATGCAAGCTGCTGATCATGTCATTAACTGGAAAGAGTTCACCGCCAAGTTCCGTAGGGCTCACATTCCCACGGGATTGATCAAGATGAAGCGTGATGAGTTCTTCAACTTGAAGCAGAACAAATCCAATGTGGTGGACTACCTCGACAAGTTTAACACCCTGGCAAGGTACGCCCCTCAGGACACCGACACTGACGAGAAGAAGCGCGACCGTTTTATGAATGGTCTGCATGAAGAGATCTAGAGTATCCTTGTGGCTGTACCCTACCCTGACTTGGAGGCGCTTGTGGATGCTGCCATCATGGTGGAATCCAAGCGCAAGGCTGCTTATGAGACCAGGAAGCGCAAGATGCAACAACAACAGAGTGGACCAAGCAACCCCAAGTACCGCAGCCCGCCTCCTACCAGATCATCTAATCCGCCCCAGAGAAACCCCACCTCAGCTCCTGCATACCATCCCAACACCTTCAACGCCAACCGTTCAGCTCCACAGCATCGTACCGGAGGGGGAGGTTATAACAACAACCCTCGCCCCAATCCGCCAGCTCGTCCTCAAGGAGATGAATGTTTTTCTTGTGGGAATCCGGGGCACTTCTCTCGTGAGTGCCCTACCAAGATGAGGACGCCTCAACGCGCCAACGCACCAAGGCCCAATCAAGCTCAAGCTAGGACGGCGTCAGGAAAGAAGCCGGTTAACAAGAAGCAAGCCAATGCCGCCCATGGTCACCTGAACCATGCCAGCGCTGAAGAGGCCGAGGAAGCTCCGGACATTGTGATGGGTACGTTCCTAGTCCACTCCACTCCTGCCCGAGTTCTTTTTGATTCAGGAGCATCTCATTCTTTCGTTACTGAACCCTTCGTTAAGAAAAGTGGGATGAAACCGACTACCATGAGACGCCTCATGTTAGTTCAAATTCCCGGATCCACTACTAAAACCCGCCTATCTCGCAAAGATGTTCCTATAATCATTCAAGGTGTACTTTTCCAATCCGACCTTATAGTTTTAGGAGCTCAAGGCTTAGAGGTAATACTTGGAATGAATTGGATGACTAAGTATAAGGGACACATTGACTGCGTCCAAAAATCCATTACCCTAACCAATGATCAAGGCCTACCAGTAAAATACACCGCCACTATACACTCATCCAAAGCCTTCTGCAAGAAAATATCTATGGGCCCAACCTTGACCAAGTTCCCATCGTCTGTGAGTATCCTGATGTCTTTCCCGAAGAATTGCCCGGTATGCCCCCTGGTCGGGACATCGAGTTCATCATAGAACTAATCCCGGGTACCGCACCCATAGCCCAGAGACCTTATCGTATGAATCCCCAAGAGCTGATTGAGTTAAAGAAACAGTTGGACGACATGTTGGCCAAAGGTCTGATCCGACCTAGTGCTTCACCATGGGGATCGCCTGTGATCTTCGTGGACAAAAGAGATGGAACCATTCGTCTATGTGTGGATTACCGGAGGCTAAATGATATCACCATCAAGAATAAGTATCCCCTGCCCAAGATCGATGACCTATTCGACCAGATGAATGGAGCCAAGGTTTTCTCCAAGATAGACCTTCGCACCAGGTATCACCAACTCAAAGTCAGAGAATCAGACATTCCCAAGACTGCCTTTACTACCCGTTACGGATTGTACGAGTACACCGTAATGTCCTTTGGACTCACCAATGCCCCCGCCTACTTCATGAATCTCATGAACAAAGTCTTCATGGAATACCTCGACAAATTCGTCGTAGTGTTCATCGACGACATTTTGATATACTCTAAAACTGAAGAAGAGCATGAAGAGCATCTGCGACTCGTTTTGGGTACCCTTAGGCAACATCGACTCTATGCTAAGTTCAGTAAATGCCAGTTTTGGCTCAAGGAAGTTGGATTTCTTGGCCACGTCTTATCGGCCGGAGGACTCTCTGTTGATCCCTCTCTGATCAAGTCCATTGTGGATCGACAACCCCCTAAGAACGTTACGGAAGTAAGATCATTCCTCGGATTGGCGGGATATTACCGCAAGTTCGTTGAAGGATTCTCAAGTATCGCCAAACCAATGACCCTTCTGCTTAAAAAGGATAAGAAGTTTGAATGGACAGATAAGTGTGAGGAGAGTTTCCAAGAATTAAAAAGGCGACTTGTCTCAGCTCCCATCTTGACCATGCCCGACGTCACCAAGGACTTCGTGATCTATTGTGATGCTTCCAAGCTTGGTCTCGGAAGTGTCTTACTGCAAGAAGGAAAGGTAATCTCTTATCTCTCCCGACAACTTAAACCTCACGAAGCCAATTACCCCACCCATGACCTGGAGTTAGCCGCCGTAGTTCATGCTCTCAAGACTTGGCGCCACTATCTCATTGGAAATAGGTGTGATATTTACACCGATCACAAAAGCCTCAAGTATATCTTCACCCAGAGAGAGTTGAACATGCGACAGAGAAGATGGATCGAATTAATCAAGGACTATGATCTCAGTATCCATTATCACCCTGGAAAAGCTAACGTAGTCGCCGACGCCCTCAGCAGAGAACCTTGTTCCCTCAACAACCATTTGAAAGTCGAGCAACCTTTGTTGTATCAAGAGTTTGAGGATTTCGGATTAGAATTGGTTAGCCACGGGTTTCTTGCTGCCATGGAGGCCAGACCTACCTTACAAGATCAGATCAAGGAAGCCCAAGTGGGACATGAGAGTATTGAAGGAATCAAGCGCCGCATGAGCAAAGAAGAAGTAGAAGGATTTTCTATAGACCCCGAAGGAGTTCTGTGGTACAATGGACGTATTTGCGTACCAAGTATTCCTGCTATGAAGAACCTAATAATGGAAGAGGCCCACAATACTCCGTACTCTATTCACCCTGGAGGAACTAAAATGTATCAAGATCTGAAAGATACCTTTTGGTGGCATGGAATGAAGCGGGATATTGCGTTCTTTATCGCTCGGTGCGATATCTGTCAAAAGGTTAAAGCTGAGAACCAACGTCCTGCCGGACTATTGCAACCTTTGAAGATACCGGTGTGGAAATGGGAAGAAGTGGGAATGGATTTTATCACCGGCCTTCCCAGATCTAGCCGTGGACATGATTCCATTTGGGTAATAGTCGATCGTCTCACCAAAGTCGCTCATTTCCTGCCTGTCAACACCACCGATCGCGGAAGAGCGTTAGCCGATCTTTACATCTCAAGAATCGTTAGTCTTCATGGAGTTCCCAAGCTCATCGTATCCGATCGAGGAACCCAGTTTACCTCCCATTTTTGGAAATAGCTCCACGAAGCTATGGGCACCAAGTTATCTTTCAGCACCGCCTAACACCCTCAGACCGGAGGACAGATTGAAAGGGTAAACCAGATTCTGGAAGACATACTTCGAGCCTGCGTTCTTGCTTATGGAACCAAATGGGAAGATTGCCTACCGTTCGCCGAGTTCTCGTATAACAACAGCTACCAGGCCAGTCTTCAGATGGCACCTTTTGAAGCTCTCTATGGAAGAAAGTGCCGAACCCCTCTCAACTGGTCCGAGACCGGAGAAAGCCAAGTGTTCGGGCCTGATGTACTTCGAGAAGCCGAGGAACAAGTTCAGCTTATCCGTGACCGTCTGAAAGCTGCACAGTGCCGCCAGAAGAGTTACGCCGACACAAAGCATCGGGAATTGACTTTCAGCATCGGAGATTTCGCCTATCTTCGA
This sequence comes from Lolium perenne, assembly GCF_019359855.2. Taxonomy (NCBI): domain Eukaryota; kingdom Viridiplantae; phylum Streptophyta; class Magnoliopsida; order Poales; family Poaceae; genus Lolium; species Lolium perenne. Next base: position 96,786,156 of record NC_067245.2, read on the forward strand.
GTAACTCCCCTCAAAGGAATGAAACATTTCCATGTCAAGGGCAAGCTTGCGCCAAGGTATATTGGCCCTTTCAAGGTACTGGGTCGAAAAGGAGAAGTGTCCTACCAACTTGAACTGCCCCCTGAATTGTCAGAGTTCCATGACGTCTACCATATCTCTCAACTTCGGAAATGTCTCCAAGCACCAGACAAATCCGAAATCTTCAAGGATATCGATTATCGGGCAATCGACCTTAATCACAACTTAACCTACAGAGAGAACCCCATTCGTATTTTGGAGGAAGCCGTTAGAGTTACTCACCGGAGGAAGATTAAGTTCTTCAAAGTCCAATGGAGTAACCACTCTGAAGATGAAGCCACCTGGGAAAGAGAGGATTATCTAAGACATGAGTTTCCCTATCTGTTCAAGCTCCTAGCCGTGGAATCTCGGGACGAGATTCTTTTAAGGGGGGAAGGTCTGTAACACCCCATTTTTCTGAACCTACATTTTCCCTCCAGCTTAAAATTTTGAACCAACAAAAACCTTCCTTTTATGTTTTGTTGGAGTTCTTAATTGTGTTTCATGCTGGATCTAGTTTTAACACCTCCACTAAGTTTCTAAATTAGAGAGAGTTACCTTGAGTAATATTTTAGTACCTCACCTAAAATCAGTAGAGTTTGCCCTCTGGTGTTGTGTTACCACCCTTATTTATTTTCCCCTCACTACTAAAAACCCTAGCTCTGCTTGTTGATCATCACCATCTTGGTAAGAGGGAACACTCCCCTCTCTTATTTGGTTGATGCCACCTCATCACCTAGGGTTACACCACCAACACCAACACCCCTTGTTTATCCATTTTTTTTCTTCAACACATGTGCTTATGCACTTGGTACCAAAATTTGGCACATGCACTTGGCATAGCCCCCTCTCTTCTTTTCACCCCTGCCCCTTTCTCCTCTTTTCTCTTTTTCTCTCTTGGAGTTTGGCCGAGAGGCAAGAAGGAGGGGAACTTCCCCCTCTCTTCTCTCTTCTTTCCTTTCTCCCTCTCTTTTTCTCTGGTTTGGGCCGTGGCCGACGCCACCACTCCCTCCTTTGCCCTGGCCCAACCATGGCCCTTCCACCTCTCCCCTCTCTGGCCCAAACCCCACTAGCACCCCCTCTCCCGCGCCCAAAACCCTAACCTAGACGCACGCACACACCACGCTGGCAGGAGACATGATGGCGTCGCCTCGCACGACGCGCCATCAGCCTCGACTGCCCGCCCACCGCCTCGTTTCCCTCCCTCGTTGACGCCACCAGGGTGACGTCACGATGGGGCCGACGCGTGACGCCAGCCCTTGGCCACCGGTTGGCCGTCGCCACCGCCCCTCCCACTACCCGCGCCCCTCTCCACCTATAAAACCCCACCCAAAGGCACTCCTTTCCCCCTCAGCTCCCCACTCACAACGCCGCCAGGCTGCCCCTCCCACTCCCTGGCTGCTCGAGCAGCAGCCCGTGCCACTGCTGCGACGCACCGAGGCGCTCACCACGGTCACCGCGAGGGTGACGCGCAGGTGGTCACCGCCGCGACGCCATCGACGCCTCCCTCCCTGCTCCCTCGTCATCAACACCCCCTCCTGCATCCCCTAACCCCTTCTCTCTGCCCCTGACGCGCAGATCGGCAGCGGAGCGACGACGCCGACGACGAGCTGACGCCGCCCGTGCTGCAGTTGACGTCGCGGGAGGGGGAGCAGACGCCCCTAGACACCGCCAGTACACGCACACGACGCACACCTACGACACCGCGCCGCCTACACCAAGCCACGCCACCGCCAGCCGCCGGTAAGCTCCCTGGCCGCCCCTTTTTCTTCTGCGCCGGCGAGCGCTGCACAGACGTCATGGACGCGACGGCTCCAGGCCGTCCGATCCAGATCCGACGGCCGCATGGCGCATGCACGGCCACGTCGGCTGGTCTGGCCCGCCATGGGCCCGACCTTTTTTTCCTTTTTTCTTTTTTCTCCGGCCACCGGAGAGCCCCACTAGGCCGGCCCAACTGCACAGCACCGCACGGCCCAAAACTTCCCACCCTTTTTAATTTCGTTTGAAAAATTGTTATAGAAATTAAAAATGCAAATCTCCCAGTGTACTGTTTTGTTAATAAAAATAGTTTGGTAGCTCCGATTGATGTGATTCCATTTGCATTTGAACCATCTTGAAATTATATTTCAGATGCCACTAACCTTGTATTTTTAGGATTTTTATACGAGTTTTAGTAAATAAAACTTGATCACTGTTTCTGGTTAGTATTTTGTTTCTCAAAAATTGAAAAAAAAATATTTTTGAATGATTCCAATTGTGTTGATCTTGCTTTGTTACGGTGCATCTAGGAAAAATACCAGTAGCCTCTGTTCTTGATATTTTGTCTCTGGTTATGATTGTGTGTGTGTCACATGCAATGATAGGATTAAAGTTTGATGGTTTTAATTAAACCTTGTTACTTTTCTTTTATCAAAATGGCCAAACCATGTTTTGTTACTGCCAAACCACTCCCCTGCATATTTTCATCTTTCATTTATTTACTCTTGGTTCTTGAGTTATATATTGATTGTATGCATCGTTTATTCTTGCGACGCTAGATACGAACGAGGGAGAAGTTGAAGGGGGGACTTTGGAGAAGGATTTGAGGAAGACCAGGGACAAGCCAACCAAGGCAAGCCATCTTTGATCTCTGTTTGATTTCTAGTTGGACGTCATTTGTTGATGTCCAAAGCATCTTGTTTCTGTGTGTGTTGTTCTCTCTATTTATGATGTCTATGTATGGTTGTAAGTGGGGTACTCTCTAGTGGTGCCACTCCACCTTTGCCCTTGTGTTTGAGGGACATCATGGCCGTGCTACTCCATTTGGTTTACTTATATGCTCAACGTGAGCATGTCTCATTCCAAGATAGAAGTTTACACCACATCCACCACTTTTGTAAGTCTAGAGGTATCAAAGTCATGAAACTTGGTGTAGTTCTCAACTTGAGAGGAGTATGCCGTGTACCCTATTGGAGAGTTGGTTGGATAGTGATTCTCGACTATCCCAATTGTATAATTAGTACCACAAATCTGAGATTATATTCCTCCTTGTGTTGTCATCATACATGCTTACCTTAAGCAAGTATGATCCACCCATTACCCCCCTTTTATACCTTCTATGGCAAGATGACTCTCATCTCGGCCATAGTGCAATACTAGTTCAACTCATGAAACTATAGGATGGGAACCCCTCAAGGCTTACCTTGTTGTAAATGTTTTATGAAAACCTTGGGTAAGTTAACTCTACCCGAGAGAAGGTTTTTGGAAGAGCAAACATTTTGAACAAGGTTATTCGGCGAAATATGGTGGAATATTGGCAAACAAAGGAAGTGTGTGGGTTTTGTTTTCAAAGGAGCACTGCGTATAAGTGTACGCCAGCCCAACTTTTATTCGCGCAACCACATTATCCAAAGTAGGCACGGGCTTAGTCCGTAGTCTGTTGAAATTGGCATGAGCACCCTTCACAACTTTCTAGGGAGGGTCACGATGATCTCCGACGCCGGGTTGCGCTCTGAAGGAGGCAATACACTGTAGTTGTCTATAGCCGGACGATTACTGAGGGTCTTCTGTCATGGCGCCGGAGATACGCTCAAAAGGAGGTATGCTGCCGGGGTGCCGGGAAGGGGTAAGCCCGCAGGGAAGGACTTGTGCCAAGGGAGACGGGCGAAAGACTATGACTGATTATCCGAGACTCGCATACTTTCATATGACGATCCGGGGATGATCCCGGCGGATTTATCAGTTCTTGTGGGGAAAGTGCGCAAACTCTGCAGAGTCAAATCTATTCGAATAGCCGCGTCCGCGGTCATGGACGGGTTGCAAAGGCCTGCCTTAACCTGGGCTTGAGTTTTGTTTTGACAAATGCTTTGCAAAGGAAGTGTTGTGTTTATGTGTACTGGGAAGGTACGGAAAAATGGCGTGTGTTGACCATATGGAGATGGTCGTGGAAAAACTGAGACCAAGTGGGGAACTCTTTCCTAGTGTTTCATTAAGAGGAACTACTCTTCAATAAAGATATAGAGATGTCATAGATATCTTTTGAAGTATCTTCTTCAATAAAGATATAGATATGTCATAGGACTTCCCTAGCGTCCCCATCAATTGAGATGGCGGTATGCTACCTTTCCTCTTGTTAGGTTAGTTAGGTGACCTTGAAACACCATAGTGTCCGCATCACTTGAGATGCCGGCATGCTATATCCACAAGAGAAACTGATCCTCTCATGCATGCTATATCCACAAGAGAAACTGTTCTCTCCCTCTTGTCTTCTCTAGTTAGACTTGTATTCACCTTCTTGATGGTTGCGAGTACAATTCCAAATGTACTCACGGCTTTGTCCCTGGCTATTAACTTGGCCAGACTATGAGGAGGACTACGAAGACAATGGAGGATACCAGGACGACTATGCGACCTAGGACGATCTCCAAGTCAACCGCCTGTATGTCTAAGGCATGACTTGGGCCCGACGATGCTGACGTGTATCCGCTGCTATGTTTGTGAACTTGCCCATCGTGGAGTTTATGTAAGACTCGGGCATGTGACCCCGATGTTGTAAGACTTATTTATTCGGTACTGTAATGGATGATGTAATCTGGATATTCAGTTCGGTTATGTGCTCACGGTGCACTGATCATGGGATCGTGAGTTGAATGCATAACAGGGTATTTCGGATAGTTAGTCCGGGGTCCCCACAGGGAACCACAGCGTGCGGCCAGTTCGGGCCACGCTGCAGCTGCTCCGTGGCCTGCCCAGGCCGGATGGCTGTCCCCGAAGATGCCCCGCCTCTCACCAGGCGTGTAGCCCCACGTGGCGAGGCCGAGCGCGATGAGTCCCTGCCGGCCTCCATAGTCGGTGTAGAGGAGGCACGGCCCGAAGGAGAAGCGGAGGCGCGACGCGACGCCGAGTGAGTGAGACGCCCAATGGTGTGAACGCGCCCTCTAGGAAGCCTGTCCGCAGGTGTAGAACACAACGCCGGGGTGGTGTGAACCGCACCGTCCGAAGGCTGTGGAGTGACCGTCGAAAGAGCCCTCTCGAGCTCCTGAGCAGAAACAATAGACCGAGGAGACTGTCTCTCGAGGTCGGGACTAAGGACTCGTAGCTTCTCCACCACCGCCTTGGCCAACAGAGTTTGCGGGTTGGGGTTGAAAGGAGTAACTGCAATACAAACTGTCCGTGCACCTCCAGCACCTCCAGAGCTAGAAGCATTCTGGGCGTGCGGCGTGCTGGACTGTGGAAAACGAAAATCAAAGCCCTTTAACTGAACCAGAACATCAGTCTTAACAAACACAGCAGAATCTTGCTTAAGCTTCTGCAGCACCACAGAGTCCATCATGGCTACCTGAATGCGAATAATCCCCTTACGCCTGAGAGTGGCGAGGTCTACATCCACAGTCTTACCCACAAGAGAACCAACAGCCCATAAGCCTAGAAAGTGGCGCACATTCTGCGGCACTCCTTCCACATGAAGTCATATCTTCTGCAACTCAAATTTATGGGGCACCTCAGAAGACATCCACCTAGAGATAGTCAAAGAAGAGCCAAAAGCTAGGACCCTGACCTGGATCCCATCCACTCTGTCCAGATCCTTAGCAGAAGGAAGACTGATCAAAAACTCCATGTCCCCATTAGGCAAAGCTTCCTATTTCCAGTTCTGGCTAACAGCACACCGTCTGGCAACCTGCTTGGCGACCACATCCGCAGGCAGTTCATCATCTGAAATGACCTCCCTTGCAACCGGAGACTGACTGGGCACCAAATCATCAAAAACCACAGAGACAGGAAGTGACGTGAAGTAAGTCTCTAGTTGACCAGTTCCCAAAACAAGTGCAGGTGGTCTAGGTGCTCGGAGAACTGGGCAACGCTGAGTCGGATGGGCTCGCTTATCACACACATAGCAATAATGCTTCACCTTACAATCCTTGGCCGCATGCGTGTCCACCATGCACTTCCAACACCACACCTTCTTGCCTTTACCGGAAACCTTGACTGTTGACTCCACCGGCGCTACGAACGGCTGCTCTGAGGGAACGGGAGGGCCAACCTGAACCTGCGGCTTAACCTGCTGCTGCTGCGGAATAGGTGAAGGAGCCACAGACTGCTGCGTTAAAAACTGAGGCATGAACTGTCCATGCTGAACAAAACCATGTGACTGCGGAATAGAAACCGCGACCCCCGGCTGCTGTGGCACAAACTGAGACATGTAATTACCCTGATTAAAGAGCTCCTGCCCATGCGAACCCTGTCCAAGAGCAACCTGCACTTGTTGATCACCGACCAAGCTGTGGTGGGATTGACCTTGAGCGGAAAAAGGCTGGATGACCTGCTGCCCTGGTCTCTTTTTCTTGTTCTTCTTAGGCTTGGGATTGACACCTGGACCGAAAGCAACCGGCTGCTGCAGAGACACCGCCGAGCCAAGTCCTTTGCTGCTGCCCCATCGAACTCCCCATGTGCTGCTGCGGCCGACTCGCAAACTGCCCGCCAGGAAGGAACCAGGTTGGAAATACCCATAGACCGGTGGTCGGTAAGGATAGGCCTGCTGTTGCTGCACTTGTGGCTGCTGTTGGTGAAACTGAACCCGTGGCTGAGGCGGCTGTAGCGGCTGCTGCAACGACGCAGGGTGGAAGGGCCTCGGGATGGCCGGCTGCAAGGGCGGGGGCGGCCGCATCCCCGTGGCAGCGAGAGGAGGACGAACGACACCCTGCAGAGGTTGGCCAGGGCCCTGTCCCGAAGGCGGCTGCTGCGTCCCTGCCATCGACAGCCGCGGCAGCGCCGCAACCTCCGCGAACGACGGTCGGCGAACCGGGTTCCAGCCCCGGCGCGTGGAGCCGAAGAACGGAGAAGAAGACGATGGCGTCCGGAGAGGCGGCGACGGAACCGGCGGCGCAGTCTTCGGCGGCGCAGCTGATAGAGCAGGCGTGACTCGGAGTGGCGACGAACTTGGGGGCGACGCGATCGGAGGCGGAGGCGAACTTGGCGGCGCGACGGAAGCTGGAGGAGACGTAGCACTAGTCAACGCGTCCAAACCCGTACAGTTGACCCAAAGCCTCAGCATGCGTTGGGCCAGGCCGGCCCAGGAGTACGAGCACTGTGCCCCACCGACATGCAACGACGCCCGAAACCGTTCCTCTGTCAGCGCCAACGGACGCGACGTGGAAGGCGCGATCGGCGGCGAGGAATCCGTCGCAGCCGGGAAGAATTGTCCCAAGACCGCCGGTGGAGAAACGCGCCGGGGCGGCACCGGCCCTCTCCACGCGCCGGCCCTTGGCTTCCTCGGCACCGGAAAGACTCGCGAGCTAGCCTCCTGCTTGGTCCCCGCCGAAGCCTGCTGCACCTCAACGTCGACGCCGTTCCGCTCCGCAGCAGCCGAAGAAGAACCATCGCCAGGCCTGCAAAAACGAAGCTCATCATCGGGCATACCTTCGGTTGACGGAGACGCAACCTCCCAGAACCTTGGGGCCGGGGTGGGATAGCCTATCTCGTTCCAGAAATCCCACGCCAGCTCCTCGTCCGAACGCCCACCTCGCCGGACCACCGCGGAACCATGACGAGCCGAAGGAGAACCAAGAACGTCCTCCGCCGATTCAAACGGCACTTCGGAGTCACACGAGTCATCTCTATCGACGTCCTCGATTAGCACCTCGAAACACGACCCCAAGGGTGAGAGCCTCTCCGCCGCCGGTTTCCCCTCTCCGATCTGGATGCCCCCAGGAGGAAGCGTGAGTCTACGCCGCCGGCAGGCAAGGGCGCCGGCCGCGGCAGTCTCAGACCTAACGGTCATCTCTTTTAAAATGGGGAGAATTTCACTTCCCGGCCTCTGCACCAACCAGGGATGCACACAGCTATTTGGCATGAGTACTAAGATTTTTAATCTTGGTTAAGATTAAAGCATAGTTCTCAAAATAAATTGCATGAGTACCAAAACTAGACTGGGCTTAAGTATAAATAGGAACCTTAATTCGCGTCCGTGAGGATTTTAACTCAGGTGCTGAGAGAGTGCTACACTTGGCGTGCTCCCAGATGGATCCAAGAACTTTGGATTCACCTCGCCAATGCCTACATATGGTAGACTTGGGTTTCGGGAGAGAGCGACGATGGAGATTCCGGGAACGAGATTGGGCACACGATATACCCAGCTTCGGGTCCCCTCTGTGGAGGATCTCTACGTGCTGCTAGCAATCCAGTATATAATCATATGTATGTTTACAGGGTGCCGCTGTAGCGGAGCTATGGTGTCTATCTGTTCTCTATTTGTTGGCCTCCCCTCTATCGGGTGCCCTGGCTGGCATTATATATGCAACCAGCCTAGGGTTTTACAAGAGTCCTAGTCGACTACTTCTTCGGGTTGTCTTGTTGGGCCTTCTCCATATTGGGCCGAGCCGAGCCAGGTATACTAATAATGGGTACCCGAAGGGTATACCCATGTCGATAGCCCCCGAGTGTCTAGGGAAGTCGAAGACTTGCGTAGAGACTCCAAGCATAACCATCTCCGAAGTCGAAGAAATACAAGGCGAGGTCCATGTCGTAGATCAAGTGTAGCGTAGATGATGTCAACGATTCTCGAAATTATTTTTCTATTGAATGCGCAGCAGCGCTCCTGATGGGAGTAGCCCCTGAGTCTATGGGCAAGTGCTTGCACTTGGGCATAGACTCAAGTTGTACTACTCGATGAAGAACTTGACTATATTTCTAGGCGTAGCCCCTCTTTTTATCGACTCCTATTGGAGGACTTAATGAAATCCAGAGCTCCTGATGGGAGTAGGCTCCACTCGAGTCGCAGAGTCGAGTTGAGTCTACAAACCTTTATATATTTAATTGCAAGACAAAAACACAAAAACTCGGGTCGAGTAAACTATTTTGCTATCTTGTCTTATTTTGATGTACATTTTTCTTCATGAAGCCGAAGCTTTGGGTAAACAACTTTGCTATATTTATTTGAGTCGTAGAATAGGATGAAATCTCCAGACTTCATTTCTTTGCTTTTCATATATTTCGAGCGCACGAAACACTATATTTTTCTTGACTTCTATATTGCATAGGGATATTGGTAAATAGGGCTTGTTCATCCGAAAGCTAGGGTACCAGTTAATGCACTTGTGGCAATCCGTATAAACCTACTTCAAACTCGTGTCCCCGGACACGAATTCGGGATTCTGGCGTAATTCAGAACGTGCCGCTTTAGGACTTACCGAAACTGAATTCCAGCAAAATTATCGGATCCACAGCGCGTCCGCTGGGTTTATTTCTTCACATCTGTTGATGTGGATAAAGTGGTAGAGCGCATTCTGTGTGCGATGTCACGCCACACAGGACGGATCCTGGGATCTTACCTTCGTGACCCTTTTACAAGTCACGGCATTCGGAGTTTTTTACCACGGGCTCCGAGAATATATTGTCGAGTGCCTTTTGTTCGGCTGATGTAATGCTCCATTCTTCGGGTTGCTATCTTTTGTCGAATAGGATCTTTATGCTCTTTCTATATTTACTTTCTATATTGAATTTTATTCCTTCGGGTGCGCGACCAGCGCTCCCGTTGGGAGTAGCCCCCGAGACTACAGCCGAGTGTTTGCACTTGGGTGTAGGTTCAACTTTCTTTATCGACTTCATTGAAGTATGCTTTTCATCGAATATGCGACTAGAATAAATGACGAGTATATGGAATCGAAGATTTTTCCATTCTCTTTTTATGTCAGGTTCCTCCTTGTTGAGTTCCTCCTTGAGTAAAATTTTCTTCGGGTCATCTTTGAGGAAAATTCTTCGGGTCCTCCTTGAGGAAAATTCTTCGGGTTCCTCTCTGAAGATGATTTCGTTGGGTTCATCCTTGAAGACAATTTTATCGTGTTCTCTCAAGATTTCGTCGGGTTCCTCCCTGAAGAATATTTCGTCGAGTTCTTTTTTGAAGACAATTTCGTCGGGTCCTCCCTGAAGAAGATTTCGTCGGGTGCGCGGCCAGCGCTTCCGATGGGAGTAGCCCCCGAGGCTATGGCCGGGTGCGCGCATCCGGACATAGGCTCAAGAACTTATATACTTTGAAATTTGCTTTCTCCTGCTCAAATAAACAAACTTTTTCTATCTTTTTCTTGACTCTCTTTTTCGCATGCGATGTCAGATGATCGGATTCGATGATATGTAATGTGAATATATGCCGTCCAGCCCCCGAGCATCGGGTCGGCGAAAGTAAATGATAATCAACTTTATGTGAAATAAAGGAACACTTAGCTTATTGAGCATGACGGAGTCGATGCGCGATGAAGTCTTCGAGTGTATCGAAAAAGTCGAGCCGAAGTAGAAACCACCGAATAGCGAAAGTGGATGCCACCAAATTATTGATGAAGAAATAGCCGAGCCCCCGAGCGCTGTTGCGGTGATATTATGATTATTTCTTAGGTGCCGCGTTGCAGTTGTGACCCGGGACGAAGTTGTTGTCGAGCCCCCGAGTGTTAACCGTGACATCGGAAGAAATTAACCGAGTCGCGGCGTGATATAAGGTGAAGCCATTTAGAATGAAGCCATTGACAATAATATAATATAAATCAACTAAGATGAATCCAAGATGAGGTATTTGAGATGAATCCACATTAAATATGAAGCATATATTGAAGATGAATCCGTCGATATCGTAGAGAATGAATTCATTGACCCGAAGAAAATAAACCCAGTAATATTCATAAATCCACTGACCCGGAAATGCGTCGGGTATTATTGTATTAGAGAAAACCAATTATAACCTTATGAGATGAATCCGACGAAGATAAAATCCAATAAGCCGAAGAAGATAAATCCACTGAGCCGAAGAAGATAATTTCACTAAGCCGAACAAAATAAATCCGCTGAGCCGAAGGAGATATATGCAGAGCCAAAGAAAATAAATCCATTGGTGTATTTGCGTTAATGATGTAATGGCGCATCTCCGAGTGTCAGGTGTATTTTATTTGTGAAAATGTAATAACGCAGCCCCCGAGTATTTGGGTGTGGCGAAAGTAAATAATAGTTAACTTTTGAAAGAGGAACACTTAGCTTTATTATCGGGTGCGGCGGAGCCAACGTAAAAGCAGGTCTTGTGGTGGACGTGGTCGAAATAGTTGCGCGGCGTCTAACCGGAAGTAGCTGATGAAGAGGGCGCAGACAAAATAGTTTCGCCAGCAAAGATAGTCCATGCGGCGGGCGCCGTCGAAATAGTTGCGCCACCAAAGATAGTCCATGTGGCACCTGGCTATCGTGTCCGATGAAGAGGATGCAGTTGATATGGTCAATCCGTGGTGGGTGAGCACCCGAATATATCGAGTCCACAATGTCGGGTCCAAGTCAGGTAAGCCCCGAGTGCAACCAGTACGCGATGGCGGGCGCGATCGTTCGAGCAGAGTAGACGAAGCTTTGTTTCCATCCGCAGTTATATTGTGGCGCAAAATCATGCGCGCAAATAAAAGTAAGAGCCGAAAAATATTTGGCAAAATAAATTCTGTGAACGGTAATTAATTGAAAATATAGCACCTGATAGTCCTTGCGCCGGATGGTGAGTTGATGATGACCGGTCTGATAGACGAGGTCGTGCGATGATGTTGCGCGGAGGTTAGCTGTCTGGTTGTAGTGTTTTCGAGCCGTCCGAATAACTGAAGAGAGTCCTTGAGTTCTTCCAAGTTAAGTGAAAGAGATTAGTAGTTTTCTTCTTCTTTTTGAAACTTGGAAAGCAACAGCCGTTTGTTCTGGCACTTCTTGATGGTGACGGTCGCGGATGCAGACCCGTCTTATTCCTTGCTGCGATTTAATTCGTGTGCTCAGCCTGAAAAGCAAGCATGTACGTCTATTGCGCCAACCCTCCACTACATCTTGGATCAATCCATTGACCTATTTTGACGCGAAACTTTTAGATGCGTCCCGCCGATGGCTGGTCAGATATGATCTGCCGGTTGGAGACATGGTGCGGGGCATTTCTTGATTTTTCTTTGATCCTTGCTGACAAATAGTGCAACTTCTGCTGCTCCTTTACGGAAACTTGCGGATGCTGACCGATATTGCTGATCGACCCGACCGGACAAACCGCCGATCTAACCACCATGGGCAGATTCGTTTAAGCGATGCTCCATGAAGATAAGGAAGATCTAGTAGTTCCGTTGTTGAAGAAGATGATGATCCCACCCGAATAACAAAATCTAGTCGTCACGATTCCCACAGACGGCGCCAATTGACGAGGGATCACCTCGCCAATGCCTACATATTGTAGACTTGGGTTTTGGGAGAGAGCGACGATGGAGATTCCGGGAACGAGATTGGGCACACGATATACCCAGCTTCGGGTCCCGTCGGTGGAAGATCCCTACGTGCTGCTAGCAATCCAGTATATAATCATAGGTATGTTTACAGGGTGCCGCCGTAGCGGAGCTATGATGTCTATCTGTTGTCTATCTGTTGGCCTCCCCTCTATCGGGTGCCCTGGCTGGCTTTATATATGCAACCAGCTTAGGGTTTTACAAGAGTCCTAGTCGACTACTTCTTCGGGTTGCCTTGTTGGGCCTTCTCCATATTGGGCCGAGCCGAGCCAGGTATACTAATAATGGGTACCCGAAGGGTATACCCATGTCAAGGGCTCAACGGATGGGGAACCTTTGTAGAAGAAGACCCCTTAAATAGTCGGACGATAGTACCGCTCGGTGTTACTGTTGCCTTCGAAATGAGTGAATACATACTAGGTATTACTATTGGTAATGCACCAATGGTAGCTCATCAAAAAAGAGTGGTGCTTCTAGGCCACTAAGGCCATATTACTACACCCTATACCATGGTGGTGGCAACCCTTAGGCTGGCCATAGTGCTAGTATCATAAGTAGTATCATGCATCATAGACCTATAAAAATGATGATGTAGAATCTAATTAACGAGAAGAGATAGGATTAGAGTAACATAGGTAGATACTGTATCATAGCGCACGGTACGAGAAAAGTAAATACCAAATAAATCTTGTACATAGATTTACATTGGGATTCTACAAAATAATAAATTTACAAGTTTATGATACTACACTATAATATCACCCACTATAGAGATAGTATCATAGACAAGTATCATACGCATGATACTAGTATATGATATTATGCACTATGACCATCCTTAGTGGTAGTGGCACGTGAGTGAGTGCGGTATGACTGCTACTAGCGGTAGTACTGCAAAGACTCCATCATTACCACACTACTGTGGGACGGAGACCAATGGTGCCGCTCCTAGAAAGGGTCAGTACTACCGCTAGCCACATCGGTACTACCAGATCTCGGATTTTTTGTAATGATAACGACAAGTAGTAATCTTAAACACTAAACAAGGACAAACTACCAAGTAGATGGTGGAGGGAACCTCCCTAAGCGTTGCAAACGGTAAAAAATATAACTAAAAAACTTAACAAGTTTTTCACGCGGAATCTGTTTTTTATGAGCTCGAGCTTTTCAAGAGGATAACCATAAGCTCCAAATCCTCATATGGATAAAAACAAATAACAGTCAAGAAATATGGTGTCAATGATGTAAAATTTTGATCACTTTTTTCAAACATCTTATATTTAAGTTCTAAGGCCATGGTTTTGTAGCCCTCGTCCATACGAGTTCAACGAGCCGAACAGCACCTAAAACGGAGTCCATATGAAGAAATGGCGAACAAAATACGAAAGCAACAAAAGGTTTGGCGACCATCAGTACGGGCAGACCTCGCCCATACCGTACGGCCGCACGGACCTCTGTTGGCAAACGGAACAACATTTATGAAGGCTCGATGGGCATATTCGGCCCCTAGCTCCGTCGATTCGCGAAACCGAGCTCCAAAGTGCCTATTTAAGGAGGGGAGGGACCAAGGAGGAGCAGACATCCATCCACTTCCTAGGGGCAGAGCCCTGCCACCGCTGCCATCTCCATAGCCACCGCCTCCGTCACCATCTCCACCAACACACAAGAGGAAGAGGGGACTAGGATCTCTAAGGGCCACACATCGATCTCCATCATCATCATCATCATCATTAGCGTCTCCATCGTTGATCCCCTTTGTCTACTTGGTTGTGATCCGAACTCTATATTCACACGTGTATACAATTGTACCCTCATATTCAATCCATAGTATTTTCATGATGTTGATCCTCTTCATGTATGAGTAGTTCCTTTGTTCTTGGGGAGATAGAGAAACCCTAGTAACATTATGATGTGAAATGAAAGTAAATTATAACTTTGATTTATTAATTATGTGTTAGTTCTCTCTCTTGATGTTATGTAAAGTGCACCACATAATATTTGCCTTGTGGACTAGATAGGGAACTACCCTTGGAAGGATGATAAAATGTCCGACGAGAAGTGACATTACCTTACGACACTTTACCATATGGAAGAGGGGGATAAAGGGAGATTCACTAAGTTCTATCGATAACTATGGGGAAACCTTTAATTGTGGTAATCAATATGTGGTTTGCAGAAGAGTAGTTGATGTGGTTATTTAGAGATGCGATGACCGATGGGTTTCTGAGCGCATCTTATCACGGAGCTCTTTCCACACATGACATAAATGAAAGATATGGGTTCATCCTAATCATAAGTAATACCAATACTAGTGGTGGAACTTACACTCCTTGAGAATCCCTCAACCATATCAGAAACACACTCTCTTGCTTTAGTTTACTTTTATTATTTACTTTTCCTTTAGTTACTTCAAACTCTCAAACATTACCACTTTAGTAACTTATAAAATAGGCTATTTACAAACCACGGTTTGGGTGCGAACGTGGCTACGCTGTGACAACGTGGTTGCTGGGTTGTGTGATTGCCGTTTGCAAAGCTTCCAAGGAACGAACTTATATGAATAAAGTACCGCAATAACTCTGTTATTGATCGCATGAACCCAGGTGCCTCCCCTGGCCCTATTTATAGCGGCCGACGAGTGGGGGATGTGGGCAGCGACGTGGGATTAACTGCGCCCATGATCCCCACTAAGGCCTTACGTTACTGATACGCGTGAAGCACACGTCCGTTGGGAACCCAAGAGGAAGGTGTGATGCGTACAGCAGAAAGTTTTCCCTCAGTAAGAAACCAAGGTTATCAAACCAGTAGGAGTCAAGGATCACGTGAAGGTTGTTGGCGGAGGAGTGTAGTGCGGCGCAACACCAGGGATTCCGGCGCCAACGTGGAACCTGCACAACACAATCAAAGTACTTTGCCCCAACGTAACAGTGAGGTTGTCAATCTCACCGGCTTGCTGTAAACAAAGGATTAAATGTATAGTGTGGAATATGATGTTTGTTTGCGAAGAACAGTAAAGAACAATGTTTGCAGTAGATTGTATTCAGATGTAAAATAATGGACCGGGGTCCACAGTTCACTAGTGGTGTCTCTCCAATAAGATAAATAGTATGTTGGGTGAACAAATTACAGTTGGGAAATTGACAAATAAAGAGGGCATAACAATTCACATACATATCACGATGACTACTATGAGATTTAATCAGGGCATTACGACAAAGTACATAGACCGCTATTCAGCATGCATCTATGCCTAAAAAGTCCACCTTCGGGTTAGCATCCGCACCCCTTCCAGTATTAAGTTGCAAACAACAGACAATTGCATTAAGTATGGTGCGTAATGTAATCAACACAAATATCCTTAGACAAAGCATTGATGTTTTATCCCTAGTGGAAACAGCACATCCACAACCTTAGAACTTTCTCGTCCTTTGTCCCAGATTCAATGGAGGCATGAACCCACTATCGAGCATAAATACTCCCTCTTGGAGTTACAAGTATCAACTTGACCAGAGCCTCTACTAGCAACGGAGAGCATGCAAGAACATAAACAACACATATATGATAGATTGATAATCAACTTGACATAGTATTCCATATTCATCGGATCCCAACAAACACAACATGTAGCATCACAAATAGATGATCTTGATCATGATAGGCAGCTCACAAGATCTAACATGATAGCACAATTAGGAGAAGGCAACCATCTAGATACTGCTATGGACCCATAGTCCAAGGATGAACTACTCACACATCAATCCGGAGGCGATCATGGTGATGAAGAGTCCTCCGGGAGATGATTCCCCTCTCCGGCAGGGTGCCGGAGGCGATCTCCTGAATCCCCCGAGATGGGATTGGCGGCGGCTACGTCTCTGGAAGATTTTTCGTATCGTGGCTCTCGGTACAGGGGTTTTCGCGACGGAGGCTTTAAGTAGGTGGAAGGGAAGGGTTGGAGGAGTCACGATGGGCCCACACACTAGGGCTGCGCGACCCCCTCCTTGGCCGCGCCGCCTTGGTGTGTCGCCACCTCGTGGACCCACTTCGTATCCTCTTCGGTCTTCTGGAAGCTTCGTGGAAAAATAAGACCCTGGGCTTTGATTTCGTCCAATTCCGAGAATATTTCCTTTGTAGGATTTCTGAAACCAAAAACAGAAGAAAACAACAACTGGCTCTTCGGCATCTCGTCAATAGGTTAGTGCCGGAAAATGCATATAAATGATGTAAAGTGTGTATAAAACATGTGAGTATCATCATAAAAGTAGCATGGAACATAAGAAATTATAGATACGTTTGAGACGTATCAAGCATCCCCAAGCTTAGTTCCTACTCGCCCTCGAGTAGGTAAACGATAACAAAGATAATTTCTGAAGTGACATGCTATCATAATCTTGATCAATACTATTGTAAAGCATATGAGATGAATGCAGTGATTCGAAGCAATGGTAAAGACAATGAGTAAACAACTGAATCATATAGCAGAGACTTTTCATGAATAGTACTTTCAAGACAAGCATCAATAAGACTTGCATAGGAGTTAACTCATAAAGCAATAGATTCTTAGTTGAAAGTTTTGAAGTAGCACAAAGGAAGATATAAGTTTCAGCGGTTGCTTTCAACTTCAACATGTATATCTCATGGATAATTGTCAACAAAAAGTAATATGATGAATGCAAATAAGCAAGTATGTAGGAATCAATGCACACAGTTGACACAAGTGTTTGCTTCTAAGATAGAAAGAAGTAGGTAAACTGACTTAACATAAAAGTAGAAGAAAGGCCCTTCGCAGAGGGAAGCATGGATTACTATTTTTGTGCTAGAGCTTTTATTTTTTGAAAACATAGAAACAATTTTGTCAACGGTAGTAATAAAGCATATCTGTTATGCATAAGACATCCTATAAGTTGCAAGCCTCATGCATAGATTACCAATAGTGCCCGCACCTTGTCCTAATTAGCTTGGATTTACATGGATTATCATTGCATAACATATGTTTTAACCAAGTGTCACAAAGGGGTACCTCTATGCCGCATGTACAAAGGTCTAAGGAGAAAGTTCGCATTGGATTTCTCACTTTTGATTATTCTCAACTTAGACATCCATACCGGGACAACATAGACAACAGATAATGGACTCCTCTTTAATGCATAAGCATTCAACAACATATAATATTCTCATAAGAGATTGAGGATTGTTGTCCAAACTGAAACTTCCACCATGGATCATGGCTTTAGTTAGCGGCCCAATGTTCTTCTCTAACAATATGCATACTCAAACCATTTGATCATGATAAATCACCCTTACTTCAGACAAGACGAACATGCATAGCAACTCACATGATATTCAACAAAGTGTAATAGTTGATGGCGTCCCCAGGAACATGGTTACCGCTCAACAAGCAACTTATAAGAAATAAGATACATAAGTACATATTCAGTACCACAATAGTTTTTAAGCTATTTTCCCATGAGCTATTGATGCGGGGTGGCCTTCGGACACCTCCACACCAAGACCAACAAGTCCCCCAAGTGGACCAATGATGCGAGCTCGGGTTAAAGCTCTACATGATGAGGTGAACTCGCTCCTCACCACCCTTGATCTTGGTACCCCTTTGGACGGAATGCTACCTCATGCCAATGTGCTATGTGTCATTAGGTACAAGGCGCATCAAGACCCCGGAGAGGAGGACACGCCAAGGTCAAGGGAAGGAGAGGAGCAGTGGGACATGGAGATGATCACGAAGATGAACTCGACGTCGCTCGAACCGCTCAAAGGAAGAGAAGGGAGCTGGCCGGCCCAGGACCCGGTCAGACCGGCCCCACAACCGGGCCATCCGGTCCCAGGCCCGGTCAACCGGGCGCCCAACCGGATTCCCTGCATCGTACCGGAAGGAAACCGGAAAACCTCGCAAGTTCCCGGTTGGCGCCCGGTCGACCGGACCCAGGACCGGACCACCCGGTCATAGGCCCGGTCTGACCGGATTCCAAACCGGATTTGACGGGAATGCTCCACCAAACTGCCTAAGTTATCCATTCGCGTACCTTTTCGCCCTTGATGGCCATGTATGCCTATATAAGTAGCCTGGACCCCTCCTTTACCCCTGAGACTTGTTTTGAACTCAAACCTTACTTTGAGCTTAGTCTCCCTAGGGTTACCATCCCTCTGTAATCAAGGCATCCTGGTTGTTGATTTGGATATTGTTGAGTGAGATTCTAGTACAAGCTACTCTCTCTCCCTCATCAATCTCTTCTTCTCCAACCCCAATCTCTCTCCGGGAATTCTGCCGCGTGCCTCTTCCAGGAGATTCTATTGGCGTGGTCCATCGAGCCACGGGGGTAAGTATCGGGTGTATCGGGTTGGTGTGCGTGCGTGAGTACCGGCGTTCTTCGTGTTCTTCGTGTTCCTCGCGTTCTCCTACCTCTTCCTTTGGTCTTTGGGGTCAAGTCGCGAGATCGGGCCACTCCCGGGATCTTAGATCTCATCATATGGTATCAGCAGCTTTTGGTTACCGTGATTTTGACCCTCCACCCACCCGATTTCGTTTCTAGAAAATTTTCCACAAAATCCCCAAAAATAGCCCCAAAGTGCCTCTTGACCGATCTGTGATTTGGTTGCGTTTTGAGTGGTTTTGGTCCGTGGATCTGGTGTTTTTGTGCTTGATCTACTATTTCCCCAACTTTGAGCCTCCAATTCCATCGTTTCCCGTCGATTTGCTCTTTTGGTTTTGGTTTGGGGAAGAACAGGAGAGAGAAACGCGAAACCCGGTTGAGAAACCCGGTCAACCGGACCCCAGACCGGACCAGCCGGCCCAGCACCCGGTCAACCGGGCGCCAACCGGACCCGCCGGTCCACAGTCCGGTCCAACCGGATCCAAACCGGGCGCAGCTCCGCGCCCTTCTCCGAGCTCGATCTTCGGCTACCACCACCACCACCACCACCATCATTGCAGGTATAACTTGCAGTTTTCCCTTGTAACCCTCTTCCTTTTGCGATCTATCCCATCGAGCATTGCTTGTTTAGTGTTGCGAGACATTGCACGTGGCCCCGCATTGTGAGGTGTGTGTGTGTCGTGTTGAGTAAAGCATCCAAGCAAACACTCGTGTGGCAAGATAGCAAAAGCGAGGCTAACGCTAACATAGTGTGTGAAAAAGCCCCAAAAACACAAAAAGAGTGCAAGTAGCACCATATATCCATCCATCTATACATCCATATATCCATACATACAAAAGTGTGCAAGTGCCACCAAAGATACAAAAGAGTGTGAGTGACACCGTGTACAAAAGAGTCATAAGCTTTTAAGAAAAAGAGAGAAGAGAAGAGAGGCCGCGTGTGAATCTTGTTGTCTCTTCCTTTGCAACCAAAGCTTTGGCTCTCCTTGTGTTAGTGTGACACCGAGCACCTTTACGTACATACACTCTTCCGCTCACTTTTGGTTGCACTAACCCCGCTTATCCCGTGTGTGTGTTCCACAACTTTTCCGTGTTTATAGTGATCTTCACATTGACATTTGGATTTTTGGACCTCACCAACTTTTAACAACATACTCGATCTTGGATTTGTCTTTTGGCTTTCCACAACACTCGCCTAACACCATATTTGCTAGCTTTTGCGTGTGGTTTTGCGTGTGTTCCCGATACACTTGATCTTGCTTTTGGCTTGGTTGATTGCCTCAATAATATCTTACCTTGGTAAGAGTGCGAGGTAGTCTCCTTCCACTAACATACACAACATAGTTCTTGTCTTGCCATCATGGATAGGAACGGAGATGACTCAAGGGATGGAGAAGTCCTCCGCAACACCGAGAGGTTGGCTACTCAACACAACCTATGGACACAACGCCAAGAGTTCAAGGAGCAACTCGCCCTCTTCGAGACGTGATGCGTGTGGTTGGCACGTCCGTTGGGAACCCCAAGAGGAAGGTGTGATGCGCACAGCGGCAAGTTTCCCTCAGTAAGAAACCAAGGTTTAATCGGACCAGTAGGAGTGAAGAAGCACGTTGAAGGTTGATGGCGGCGAGATGTAGTGCGGCGCAACACTAGTGATTCCGGCGCCAACGTGGAACCTGCAAAACACAACCAAAGTACTTTGCCCCAACGAAACAGTGAGGTTGTCAATCTCACCGGCTTGCTGTAACAAAGAGTTAACCGTATTGTGTGGAAGATGATTGTTTGCAGAAAACAGTAGAACAAGTATTGCAGTAGATTGTATTTCAGTAAAGAGAATTGGACCGGGGTCCACAGTTCACTAGAGGTGTCTCTCCCATAAGACGAACAGCATGTTGGGTGAACAAATTACAGTTGGGCAATTGACAAATAAAGAGAGCATGACCATGCACATACATATCATGATGAGTATAGTGAGATTTAATTGGGCATTACGACAAAGTACATAGACCGTCATCCAACTGCATCTATGCCTAAAAAGTCCACCTTCAGGTTATCATCCGAACCCCCTCCAGTATTAAGTTGCTAACAACAGACAATTGCATTAAGTATGGTGCGTAATTTAACTAGTGACTACATCCTTGAACATAGCACTAATGTTTTATCCCTAGTGGCAACAGCACAACACAACCTTAGAACTTTACATCACTTTGTCCCGGTGTCAATGCGAGCATGAACCCACTATCGAGCATAAGTACTCCCTCTTGGAGTTAATAGCAAAAACTTGGCCAGAGTATCTACTAGTAACGGAGAGCATGCAAGATCATAAACAACACATAGCATAACTTTGATAATCAACATAACAAGTATTCTCTATTCATCGGATCCCAACAAACGCAACATATAGAATTACAGATAGATGATCTTGATCATGTTAGGCAGCTCACAAGATCCGACAATGATAGCACAATGGGGAGAAGACAACCATCTAGCTACTGCTATGGACCCATAGTCCAGGGGTAGACTACTCACACATCACACCGGAGGCGACCATGGCGGCGTAGAGTCCTCCGGGAGATGATTCCCCTCTCGGCGGGGTGCCGGAGGCGATCTCTGGATCCCCCGAGATGGGATCGGCGTTGGCGGCGTCTCTGGAAGGTTTTCCGTATCGTGGCTCTCGGTACTGGGGGTTTCGTCACGGAGACTTTTTATAGGCGGAAGGGCAGGTCAAGAGGCGGCACGGGGGCCCCACACCACGGGGCCGCGCGGCCAAGGGGGGCCGCGCCGCCCTATGGTGTGGGCCCTCCGTGGCCCCTCTTCGTCTCTCCTTCGGACTTCTGGAAGCTTCGTGAGAAAATAGGCCCCTGGGCTTTGATTTCGTCCAATTCCGAGAATATTTCCTTACTAGGATTTCTGAAACCAAAAACAACAGAAAACAGCAACTGGCACTTCGGCATCTTGTTAATAGGTTAGTTCCAGAAAATGCACGAATATGACATAAAGTGTGCATAAAACATGTAGATAACATCAATAATGTGGCATGGAACATAAGAAATTATCGATACGTCGGAGACGTATCAGCATCCCCAAGCTTAGTTCTGCTCGTCCCGAGCAGGTAAAACGATAACACAGATAATTTCTGGAGTGACATGCCATCATAATCTTGATCATACTATTTGTAAAGCATATGTAGTGAATGCAGCGATCAAAACAATGTATATGACATGAGTAAACAAGTGAATCATAAAGCAAAGACTTTTCATGAATAGCACTTCAAGACAAGCATCAATAAGTCTTGCATAAGAGTTAACTCATAAAGCAATAATTCAAAGTAAAGGCATTGAAGCAACACAAAAGAAGATTAAGTTTCAGCGGTTGCTTTCAACTTGTAACATGTATATCTCATGGATATTGTCAACATAGAGTAATATAATAAGTGCAATAAGCAAGTATGTAGGAATCAATGCACAGTTCACACAAGTGTTTGCTTCTTGAGGTGGGGAGAAATAGGTGAACTGACTCAACATTGAAAGTAAAAGAATAGTCCTCCATAGAGGAAAAGCATCGATTGCTATATTTGTGCTAGAGCTTTGATTTTGAAAACATGAAACAATTTTGTCAACGGTAGTAATAAAGCATATGCATCATGTAAATTATATCCTATAAGTTGCAAGCCTCATGCATAGTGTACTAATAGTGCCCGCACCTTGTCCTAATTAGCTTGGACTACCGGATCATCACAATGCATTGTTTTTACCAAGTGTCACAAAGGGGTACCTCTATGCCGCCTGTACAAAGGTCTAAGGAGAAAGCTCGCATTGGATTTCTCGCTATTGATTATTCTTCAACTTAGACATCCATACCGGGACAACATAGACAACAGATAATGGACTCCTCTTTTATGCATAAGCATATACCAACAATTAATAATTTTCTCATTTGAGATTTGAGGATTGTTGTCCAAAACTGAAACTTCCACCATGGAGCATGGCTTTAGTTAGCGGCCCAATGTTCTTCTCTAACATATGCATGCTTAACCATATGGTGGTAGATCTCTCTTACTTCAGACAAGACGGACATGCATAGCAACTCACATGAAATTCAACAATGAAAAGTTGATGGCGTCCCCAGTGAACCATGGTTATCGCACAACAAGCAACTTAATAAGAGATAAAGTGCATAATTACATATTCAATACCACAATAGTTTTTAAGCTATTTGTCCCATGAGCTATATATTGCAAAAGTGAATGATGGAATTTTAAAGGTAGCACTCAAGCAATTTACTTTGGAATGGCGGAAAATACCATGTAGTAGGTAGGTATGGTGGACACAAATGGCATAGTGGTTGGCTCAAGTATTTGGATGCATGAGAAGTATTCCCTCTCGATACAAGGTTTAGGCTAGCAAGGCTTATTTGAAACAAACACAAGGATGAACCGGTGCAGCAAAACTCACATAAAAGACATATTGAAAACATTATAAGACTCTACACCGTCTTCCTTGTTGTTCAAACTCAATACTAGAAATTATCTAGACCTTAGAGAAACCAAATATGCAAACCAAATTTTAGCATGCTCTATGTATTTCTTCATTAATGGGTGCAAAGCATATGATGCAAGAGCTTAATCATGAGCACAACAATTGCCAAGTATCACATTACCCAAGACATTTATAGCAATTACTACATGTATCATTTTCCAATTCCAACCATATAACAATTTAACGAAGGAGAAACTTCGCCATGAATACTATGAGTAGAAACCAAGGACATACTTGTCCATATGCTACAGCGGAGCGTGTCTCTCTCCCATAAAGTGAATGCTAGGATCCATTTTATTCAAACAAAACAAAAAACAAAAACAAACCGACGCTCCAAGAAAAAGCACATAAGATGTGATGGAATAAAAATATAGTTTCACTAGAGGTGACCTGATAAGTTGTCGATGAAGAAGGGGATGCCTTGGGCATCCCCAAGCTTAGACGCTTGAGTCTTCTTGATATATGCAGGGGTGAACCACCGGGTGCATCCCCAAGCTTAGAGCTTTCACTCTCCTTGATCATGTTGCATCATACTCCTCTCTTGATCCTTGAAAACTTCCTCCACACCAAACTCGAAACAACTCATTAGAGGGTTAGTGCACAATATAAATTGACATATTCAGAGGTGACACAATCATTCTTAACACTTCTGGACATTGCATAATGCTACTGGACATTAATGGATCAAAGAAATTCATCCAACATAGCGAAAGAGGCAATGCGAAATAAAAGGCAGAATCTGTCAAAACAGAACAGTTCGTATTGAAGAATTTTAAAATGGCACCAGACTTGCTCAAATGAAAATGCTCAAATTTAATGAAAGTTGCGTACATATCTGAGGATCATGCACGTAAATTGGCTTAATTTTATGAGCTACCTACAGGGAGGTGGACTCAGATTCGTGACAGCAAAGAAATCTGGAACTGTGCAGTAATCCAAATCTAGTACTTACTTTTCTATCAACGGCTTAACTTGGCACAACAAAACACAAAACTAAGATAAGGAGAGGTTGCTACAGTAGTAAACAACTTCCAAGACACAAAATAAAAACAAAGTACTGTAGGTAAAAACATGGGTTGTCTCCCATAAGCGCTTTTCTTTAACGCCTTTCAGCTAGGCGCAGAAAGTGTGTATCAAGTATTATCAAGAGACGAAGTGTCAACATTACCTTGGGCTTTACCCTTACCTTTCTTATTGTTTTTCTTTCCCTTTGGTTTAGGAAATGTATGAGTTTCCCCCGGTATAGAGGTGAATTTCAGAGTGCCTTCTCCAACATCAATGACTGCTCCCAATAGTTTCAGCAGGGATCTTCCGAGTGTGAGTTTTCCTGTTTCAACAACAAGATAATCAATGGATATTGTTCTTCCAAGAATGGTTGTATGCACACCTGCGGCTATTCCTTTAGGAATTATAGTAGAGTTATCAATGAGAGTTATTTCTTCTCCTCCTTCCTCGACTCCCCAAAGTTTCAAATATTTATAAATACTTTCAGGCATAAGGCAAAATTCATACATAATATCACACAGAGGCGTGGAGAGTTCGATCACCGATGACAATTTTAACAGCAGGATCCCACATTGAGAGTTTAGAGTTCACTAAGACTTGTTCAAGACGATTACGAACGTGGCAATAATTATCATTCAAGCGAGATGTACTTATCTCGAGATTATTTAATCTACTATAAATGCTAGTGAGGACTGAATCAAAGTTATTAGCTGAATCATGTGATGCAACCAACTTCTTTATGGCATTAAAAGCTTGATCCCCATTGCAATGAAGGAAATCTCCTCCCACTAAAGTATCCAAAGCATATCTATAGCGAACCATAAGACCAAAATAAAAATTACTGAGGAGCAAACTTAGAGTCATTTGAGGTTCAGTTTTACGATAAGAAGTAAAAATTCTAGACCAAGCATCCTTAAAACTCTCCTCATCCCCTTGTTTAAAAGTGAAGACTAATTCTTCAAAGAAGAAGTAACAGGTTCAGAGCTAGACATGGTAACAAAAGTAACTAATTTTTTTTGTATTTTAATATAGAGTGCAAGACAATAAAGCAAACTAGATAAGGTAAATGCAAGTAAACTAATTTTTTTGTGTTTTAGATATAGCAAACAAGATAGCAAATAAAGTAAAACTAGCAACTAATTTTTTTGTATTTTGATTTAGTGCAGCAAACAAAGTAGTAAATAAAACTAAGCAAGACAAAAACAAAGTAAAGAGATTGAGAAGTGGAGACTCCCCTTGCAGCGTGTCTTGATCTCCCGGCAACGGCGCCAGAAATTTGCTTGATGCGTGTGGTTGGCACGTCCGTTGGGAACCCCAAGAGGAAGGTGTGATGCGCACAGCGGCAAGTTTCCCTCAGTAAGAAACCAAGGTTTAATCGGACCAGTAGGAGTCAAGAAGCACGTTGAAGGTTGATGGCGGCGAGATGTAGTGCGGCGCAACACTAGTGATTCCGGCGCCAACGTGGAACCTGCAAAACACAACCAAAGTACTTTGCCCCAACGAAACAGTGAGGTTGTCAATCTCACCGGCTTGCTGTAACAAAGAGTTAACCGTATTGTGTGGAAGATGATTGTTTGCAGAAAACAGTAGAACAAGTATTGCAGTAGAGATTGTATTTCAAGAAAGAGAATTGGACCGGGGTCCACAGTTCACTAGAGGTGTCTCTCCCATAAGACGAATAGCATGTTGGGTGAACAAATTACAGTTGGGCAATTGACAAATAAAGAGAGCATGACCATGCACATACATATCATGATGAGTATAGTGAGATTTAATTGGGCATTACGACAAAGTACATAGACCGTCATCCAACTGCATCTATGCCTAAAAAGTCCACCTTCAAAGTTATCATCCAAACCCCTCCAGTATTAAGTTGCTAACAACAGACAATTGCATTAAGTATGGTGCGTAATGTAACTAGTGACTACATCCTTGAACATAGCACTAATGTTTTATCCCTAGTGGCAACAGCACAACACAACCTTAGAACTTTCTGTCACTGTCCCAGGTGTCAATGCAGGCATGAACCCACTATCGAGCATAAGTACTCCCTCTTGGAGTTAATAGCAAAAACTTGGCCAGAGTATCTACTAGTAACGGAGAGCATGCAAGATCATAAACAACACATAGCATAACTTTGATAATCAACATAACAAGTATTCTCTATTCATCGGATCCCAACAAACGCAACATATAGAATTACAGATAGATGATCTTGATCATGTTAGGCAGCTCACAAGATCCGACAATGATAGCACAATGGGGAGAAGACAACCATCTAGCTACTGCTATGGACCCATAGTCCAGGGGTAGACTACTCACACATCACACCGGAGGCGACCATGGCGGCGTAGAGTCCTCCGGGAGATGATTCCCCTCTCCGGCAGGGTGCCGGAGGCGATCTCCTGGATCCCCCGAGATGGGATCGGCGTTGGCGGCGTCTCTGGAAGGTTTTCCGTATCGTGGCTCTCGGTACTGGGGGTTTCGTCACGGAGACTTTTTATAGGCGGAAGGGCAGGTCAAGAGGCGGCACGGGGGCCCCACACCACAGGGCCGCGCGGCCAAGGGGGGGCCGCGCCGCCCTAGGGTGTGGCCCCTCCGTGGCCCCTCTTCGTCTCTCCTTCGGACTTCTGGAAGCTTCGTGAGAAAATAGGCCCCTGGGCTTTGATTTCGTCCAATTCCGAGAATATTTCCTTACTAGGATTTCTGAAACCAAAAACAGCAGAAAACAGCAACTAGCACTTCGGCATCTTGTTAATAGGTTAGTTCCAGAAAATGCACGAATATGACATAAAGTGTGCATAAAACATGTAGATAACATCAATAATGTGGCATGGAACATAAGAAATTATCGATACGTCGGAGACGTATCAAGACGCGCATCGATGAGCAATACGATGAAGTGGCTCACAACTTCTCCGCTGTGAACCAAGACTTGGCTCTTCTTCGTGAAGCTACGGACAACTTGAATGGCCAAATGGCGGCCAATGATGCAAACATGGAGCGGCGCATGGATAGCCTCGAGCGCGCCATCACCAACTTGGGTCGCCATCGCCGACACCGCTCTACTTCATCATCCTCAAGCTCGCCACAAGATTACTACTCTCATGGTGGCCTTTCGTCCTCAAGCTCTTCCTCAAGGCATGAAGACCATCAGCGACCTCATCGCCCACATGCTCGTCATGAAGACTCTCGCTCCAACTCTAGGCGTGGAGAAATACATCGCCATGCTCGTCCACTTGAGCGACCTCCACAAGACCAAGTCCTTCAACAAGATCGTCACCAAGCGGATCGCCATGCCCACCATGGGCGTGACGACCAACCCCAAGACCAAGGTCCTCAAGATCCACCTCGGCGAGATCTCCGACGTCACCCTCGCCATGACCAACGTGGGAGAGGAGACCCACAACATGATCAAGATGAGAGGGCCAACAATGAGCATCGTCAACAATCTCGACAAGATCTTCAACAACATCATCACCGTGAACCAAGTGAAGCTAGTGTCCACCCTCAACGCCAACCCAATGCTATGGTTGGCCGTAGAAGACCTCCTATTCCTCCTCAAGCCGCAAGAGATGAAGGCGCCCCTCCTCGTCGAAGAAACTTGGAGGACGAAGAGAACATGTTTGGAAGGCTCAAGTTCACCATGCCGAAGTTCAAGGGTGAAGAAGATGCCGAGGCCTACCTCTCATGGGCACTCAAGGTTGACAAGATATTCCGCATCCACAACTACTCCGGTCCGAAGAAAGTGGCTATGGCATCACTTGAGTTTGAGAATTACGCCAACACTTGGTGGGAACAAGTCCTCAATCTAAGGGAAGAAAAGGGTGAACCTCCAATTGACACTTGGGAAGAGATGAAGAAAGAGATGCATGCTCGCTTTGTCCCAACGCACTACATGACCGACCTCTTCAACAAGCTACAACAATTGAAGCAATGAACCAAGACCGTTGAGGAGTTCTTCAAGGAGATGGAGCTCACTATGATGCGAGCCAACATCCAAGAGTCCGAGGAACAAACCATTGCTCGTTTCTTCAATGACCTCAACTACCCCATCAAGAGAATTGTGGAGTTCCAACCATACTCCAACTTGGTTGAGTTGGTCCACCAAGCATCCAAGGCCGAGCGCCAAGTGATTGAGGACATCAAGTACTCCAAGCCCAAGACGTACTTCGCCTCCAAGCTCGCGACCTCAACTCCTCCTACTACAAGTGTCAAGCCCGACGCGTCCTCTACATCATCCAAGAAACCGACTATTCAAAGTCGCATGAAGCAAACGGTGTCCTCCACCGCCTCCTCTAAGGCATCTACGGGACCCTCTAATGTCACTTGCTTTAAGTGTGGCACCCAAGGCCACAAATCGTTTGAGTGCAAGAACACCAAGGTTATGATCACTATGGAGAATGGTGACATTGAGACGCTAGATGAGGATGAATACGAGGCCCTTGTGCAAGCCGCCGTGGAACGTGAAGAAGCTTATGAGGAAGAAAGTGGAGAAGACCCTCTCTTATGCGAGCATGACCCGAGTCCCTCACTTGTGGTCACAAGGGTGCTAACAACACAACCTCAAGCTATGGAAGACCAACGGTGCAACATCTTCCAAACCCGTGCCGGAATTGGTGGCAAATCGATCAAGGTCATCATCGATGGTGGAAGTTGCCATAACCTTGCAAGCACCGAGTTGTGTGAGAAGCTCAACCTCACTCTCCGCAAGCATCCTCACCCTTACCATATCCAATGGTTGAGTGACAAGGGCAACGTAAAGATACAACATACCGTCACCGTCACCTTCAAGATTGGACCTTATGAGGACACTATTGAGTGTGACGTGGTACCCATGACGGTGTGCCACATGTTGCTTGGCCGCCCTTGGCAATTTGACAAGAAGGCTATACATGATGGACTCTCCAACACATACACCTTCAAGGTCAAGGACAAGAAGTTCGAGTTGCGCCCGATGACTCCTAGCCAAATCATCGCGGATAATGCGAAGGCTTTAGCGAGGGCTCAACTCCGCACCCACCATAGTGAGATGAGAGGAGAGGGAGCGACCCACCACAAAGATAGTGAGCGCCACAAGCCATATATGAGTGAGACCAAGAGTGTTCTCCTAGCCACCAAGAGTGAGTGGAGAGAGGTCCAAGAGAACCCATCCACCATATTGCACTACGTGCTCATATGCAAGGGACCATCATCGGCGACTAACGACTTAACCAACATTCATCTGTCTTTGTTGTCTCTTTTGCAGGAGTTTCAAGACGTCTTCCCCGACGAGCTCCCTCATGGACTACCACCACTTCGAGGCATAGAACACCGCATCGACCTCATACCGGGCTCTCCGCTTCCAAAACATGCCGCCTACCGCACCAACCCCGAAGACACAAAGGAGATACAACGCCAAATACAAGATCTCCTCGCCAAAGGGTACGTTCGCGAAAGCCTTAGCCCTTGTGCGGTTCCCGTGATTCTTGTGCCTAAACCGGATGAGACGCAACGGATGTGTATGGATTGTCGCCCCATCAATGCCATTACCGTCCTCTACCGCCATCCCATTCCGCGTTTAGATGACATGCTTGATGAGTTAAGTGGAGCCAGGATTTTCTCTAAAGTCGATTTGCGTAGTGGCTACCACCAAATTCGCATGGCCATTGGTGATGAATGGAAAACGGCATTCAAGACCAAGCTTGGTCTCTATGAATGGCTCGTTATGCCTTTTGGTCTTTCCAATGCTCCATCCACTTTCATGCGTCTTATGAATCACATCTTGCGTCCTCTCATTGGCAAGAGTGTGGTTGTCTATTTCGATGATATTCTCATTTATAGCAAAAATCTCGAGGACCATGTGCAACATGTGAGAGAGGTATTGTGCATCTTGCGCCATGAAAAGCTTTATGCTAACCTCCCCAAGTGTACCTTTGCTCAAAACAAATTGGTTTTCCTTGGCTTTGTGGTTTCCGCTAATGGGATTGAAGTTGATTCTTCCAAGGTGGAGGCCATCCACAATTGGCCCACTCCTACCAATGTTGGTCAAGTCCGAAGTTTTCATGGACTTGCCGGTTTCTACCGCCGCTGTCAAAACCCGGATTTTTTAAGTCCGAATGCCTATTATGTCATACATCGCAATCCCAGGAATATTGTTGTTGCGAGGCATAATAGTTAAGTATCACAGTCATCATTCATTACAAACCATAAGTCTTACAAATTTGGAATCACATGATCCATATTACACGAATAGTTGATCTATCGATCAACGAACAAACACAAGTTCATAGTTCAACATAGCGGAAGCGTAAGATACAAGGACTCTCGAGTCCACAGGCCAACGCTTGACGTCGGAAGGCGCTTAGTTGTCGTAGGCGTCCTGTTGGTCATCTTCTTGCTCATCTTCATACTCTGGCCATTTGAATAGCCAGGGACAAAGCCGTGAGTACTTTAAGTACTCGCAAACTAATACTAATGTAAGTGCTAGACATTCTAGTATGGTTGGCTAAGCTCTAGTTTATTTGCATAAGGCTAGTTTTAGTTCACAAAGTTTGAGAAAAGCTTGTTCAAGTGCTAACTAACTCAAGTGGGAACATTAGTGTCATTCCCACCATTCAAGTGGTGATTTAAATTCAATTCACCACAAGTCATTTCACCATCATCTTTCAACATCATTTTCAAAGATATGACATCAGAAACTGTATGGCCTTTCCAACCGTCCGTAACCGTGGACGCGGCTATTCGAATAGGTTTACACTCTGCAGAGGTTGCACACTTGTGCCACAACATTTGATTTCATCCGTCGGGATTACCCCGAATCATCGTAACACAGTACGCGAATCATCAACCATAACCTTTCACTTACAAATCCTAGTATGAGCACCTCTCCCCATGAGCTTGGCCTCCCAGTGAAGACCAACTGTCAACCTGGGAACTGCACAGGGCTTGGCCGTACAATTCACCTCAATTTCACATCATTTCTCAACAACGGAGGCAGCCTCAAGCGTAACCCCTATGACGTGTGTTCAGAGGGAACCCATATTAAGATGCATAAACTTCCAGTTAAGCCCTACCCATAATCAGGTATTGTGGGGGTACTTACTAATTGGAAAGGTATCGCATTCAAACCAACATCATTGTTTTATCAAAAATCACCATCTTCTCTTGTTCATATTCACCTTCAAAAATCATTCAATGGAATGCGTCATCATTCCAAGGTTTCAAATTCATTTCAAATTCACATTGTTCCCATCTAGAGTAGTCAAGTTTTATTTCATTAGCACTAGCTCTAAATCATGAGGGGTGCTATCTTGCTTTTCTTGATTTAGACCAACTCCACTACTCTAGTAACCAACTTGTACTTTGACCAAAGTTAACTATAAAAGTAACTCATTGAGAAAACAAGTAAAAACTTGTAAGGTAAAAACTTGGGATAGGCTTATGTAAGATAAGATAAGAATCATGGTGCCTTGCCCCAAGGGGCTTTGCATTTTGCAAGAATATTAGCTTGCCTTGGTAGTTCTCAAACTGTTCCTCCTCCTCCTCTTAGTAGCAACCTTCTTCTTCGGCGTACTCTCCGGTGCTACCGTCTAAATTTGAATACGAGTATAATTACTCACTAATTCAATGGCTATTCCATACATCACATATAAGCACACAAACTGTTCTATGCACACAAATAATCTACTTAGGGTGCATGGGTTGTGTTGTTTAAATAGAATTCACTTCTTTGTATTGAATATGTAAATGATAGTTTCCATAGGGTTCTTGAGGAATAATTTCCTCTCATTGAGATCTTCTTAAGATTTAATTTCTCAAACAATCATGAATGAACTCATATTGACCTAAGTCAAATGTTCATCATCATCATTTGTGAAAATGATTTAAATGGGGTAGATCACCTCATATCATTTAATATCACTACATATGATTTAAATCTCAAGTAATTCATATAAGAGAGTTTGGGACCAGGGGTCCAAATATCCCATGAATTCATATGAGACAAGTTTAAATGAAGTACAAGACTCCACATAATTTACTTTAATAGTTTTGGACAATATCAACTAGTTAAACTAGTCAAATGCTCCATTAATTAAACTAGGGCATGATCATGCAAGATGACCACACCATTTTATTGCAGAAACAATTAGTGTAAGTCAAATGTGAGCTATTAGAGTTGGAATTAATTTAATATCTATGTTGGTTGATTTTTAATAATTATTTGAATAGGGAAACGTCACTGCCTTGTTATTTTTATCACATTAATTCTACAAAGAATCTGGTCATGGGACCAGTGGCATTTGATAGATAATTTCTCCAGCTTTCCAACAATATAAAGTTCAACAAATTTGGTTTAGCCAATTCAACTCTATTGAATTTCAAAGTGGAAGCAGTATTCAAAATCATTTGAATTAATTAAATCCAGTTTGAATTAAAAGGCCGGCGGGAAAAGCTAGCTGGGCCCAAAGGTTTAAAAACGGCCCAAAGCCAGCCCAGCTACGGTCCAGTGCCGCGCGGGCTGCCTGACAGTGGGGGCCACCCATCAGTGGGTGTTTAAACCCGAAACGGTATGGGCGAAGCTGGGGCGTTGGATTAGATCGAGGATCTACGGCCGTGGTTCATCGTCGTCTCCGACGAGAA
This sequence comes from Lolium perenne, assembly GCF_019359855.2. Classification (NCBI taxonomy): domain Eukaryota; kingdom Viridiplantae; phylum Streptophyta; class Magnoliopsida; order Poales; family Poaceae; genus Lolium; species Lolium perenne. The sequence goes on from NC_067245.2 coordinate 96,819,003, forward strand.
CCCGACAATGCGGCGGTGGCAGTAGGGGGTCGGCGGGCTAACTAGTGCTCCAGCGAGGGATGGCAGTATGCGTGGTGAAGTTGTGGACGACGGCGGAGCTCCTGGTACCGGCGGCTCCTCCTGGAACAGCTCCAATCGACGGCGGCGACCTCCGGGTACTGGCGGCGTCGATCTTCAAATTGGAGCAGCTCCGGCGATGATTTGGTGAGTGGTGGAGTGGTGGAGAGGCAGTGAAGGGTGGTGAGTGCGGTGGTGTGCTCAGTTGCTTCCAGGGAACGTGCTATTTATAGGATTGAGAGAGGGTGGCGGGGCAGTGATGCGGGCGACCATGGCGCGGCTTCTCCAGCGAGCTATCGAGCTAGGCGAGGGTGTAGAGGTGTTCTACGTGTCCAGGCGAGGCGAATGGTGGCGACAGCTCGGTCGGGGAGGGCCTGGTTGTGTCGCATTGCTTCCAGGTCTGTCGCGCCCGCGGCGGAGCAGGGTTTCCTTCTCCGGCGGCGGTGGGCGCGGGTCGTGGTCTGGCGGTTGTCTGGCGGCGTCCAGGTGTCGTGAGGATGCTCAAGGCGTCAAGAGCGGGTCCAGGGCGAGCGCAGGGTGGCGGCGCGGCGCGTGGCCAGTGACGTCTGCGCGCATGTCCATGCGCGACGTCATCGGCATGGTGAGCGCGCTCTGGGCGCGCATCGTCCGGCGTGTGTCGTCGCTCTCCTCGACAACGGCGGTGCTAGGCAGGGCTAGGGTGGTGTGCTGGTGCGGTTTGGCACGGTGGCCATGGCCAGGGAAGAAGAAAGGGAGGGGGAGCTCGACGTGTGTGTCATGGCCGGCATGGCCATGCCCTAGCTTGCTCTCTCTCTCCCTAGCATGCTATTTGGCATTGATTTGGTTTAAGGGGACCAGGGGACAATGTAGATTAGATTTGGAGTAGATTAGGTTGTGTAGATCACTATTTGCAATAGTTGCAAATAGTGCCCGATTTTGTAATTTGCAAAAATATCCAAATTTGAAATAATTCAAATGGTGAATCTTTTTGAAATGTGTGTACCTAGATAAGTTGTATTTGACCAGAGATGAATAGAGGTGGTGGTGGAAAGGTAGAATTCAAGAATTGGCAAAAATGGCTAAGTGGAGAATGTTGCATATGTGAAAAAGTTGTGACTTTGGATGAGCCTTGCTCATGATCCAAGATGATTTTGGCATGGTGATCTTTACCAAAGTTGTTCACCTTGATGTTGACTTTGAAATGGTGCAAAGAGTTAGCAAGAGTTGGTTTGGGAAAATTGAATGGCAAGGGCTCAAAGTAGTGATCAGACTATAATTGTCAAATTTGACCATTATCATATGTGAGCTAGTTTTGGGTTTGAATTTCATTTGAATTGTGATCCTTTGATTCCAAAAGTTGTAATAAGTGTTTAATAACATTATTCAACTAATGGTGAAGACCAAATAAGTCTAGGGTTAAAATTTATAAAAATGCCATAGGGCATATGTGAGGGTTTTTAGGGTTTTTCATTTAGTGGAATTTCTCCCTCTTTGATTTATTTGGTTGGTGATCTTAATATGATCACATTAGGGTTTTAGAGCATATCAAATACAAGTAATAACAATCATCATGGCATATCAATCAAATGCACAAGTCCTATGCATGGTGCTATATGCAAAATTAAAAAGTTTTTGTTGGTTTGAAATTTTGCTTTCTGGAATTCTCTAACTTTCTTTTATTGAAATTTGGGGTGTTACAAACCCTTCCCCCTTACAAAAGATCTCGTCCCGAGATCGAAAAGAAAGTTAGGTACTAAAGAGATCTGGGTACTCCTTCTTCATGAAGTCTTCGCGTTCCCATGTGGCTTCATCCTCGGTATGATTGCTCCATTGTATCTTCAGAAACTTGATGCTTCGGGTGCGGGTGGTTCGGTAAGCTTCCTCCAGGATGCGAATCGGCACTTCGCGGTAAGTCAGATCCGTGTTGATATCCACCGATCGGTGATCGATGTTCTTGAACACTTCGGTCTTCTCCGGGACTTCAAGGCACTTCCGGAGGAGTGAGATGTGAAACACGTCGTGCACAGCCGACATCTCTTCCGGTAGCTCCAGTTGATAGGATACTTCTCCTCGGCGGCTGAGGACTTTGAAAGGTCCGACATATCTGGGTGCAAGCTTTCCTTTCAGTTGGAATCTCTGCATTCCTTTCAAGGGGGATACCTTGAGATAGACGAAGTCTCCGATCTCGAAGGTCATCTCCCGACGTCTCTTGTCGGCGTAGCTCTTCTGTCTCGATTGCGCCGTCTTGAGGTACTCGCGGATCTTGTGTACTTTCTCTTCGGCTTCACGAAGAACATCTGGGCCAAAAACTTGGCTCTCACCGACTTCCGACCAGTTCAGAGGGGTACGGCACTTCCTTCCGTACAAGGCTTCAAAGGGGGCCATCTGTAGGCTGGCTTGATAGCTATTGTTGTAAGAGAATTCTGCGTAAGGTAGGCAGTCTTCCCACTTGGATCCGTATTCCAGTACGCATGCTCTAAGCATGTCCTCCAGTATCTGGTTTACTCTCTCAGTCTGTCCGTCGGTCTGAGGGTGATAGGCGGTGCTGAAATTTAGGCGAGTGCCTAGTCCTTTATGCACTTTCTGCCAGAACCTTGAGGTGAACTGTGATCCTCTATCTGACACTATCGATTTGGGGGTTCCGTGCAGAGCGACTATTCTGGAGATGTATAGTTCAGCTAACTTTGGGCCTTGATAGGTGGTTTTGACGGCGATGAAATGGGCGACTTTGGTCAATCTATCGACAACTACCCATATTGAGTCATTGCCTTTGCTGGATTTGGGCAGTCCAGTGATAAAGTCCATTCCTACGGAGTCCCATTTCCATTCCGGAATCTGGAGTGGCTGTAACAGTCCGGCGGGTCATTGATGTTCTGCCTTGACTCTCTGACAGATATCACACTTGGCGATATAGCTACCGATCTCTCTCTTCATTCCGTGCCACCAAAATTGTTCTTTTAGGTCCTGGTACATCTTGGTACCTCCGGGGTGGATTGAATAAAGGGTGTCATGGGCTTCTTGCAGGATGACTTGTTTCAAGTCAGAGTCCGATGGTACGCAGATACGTTCTTTGTACCAAAGAACTCCGGCTTCGTCTATGGTGAATCCGGGGGCTTTTCCTGCGGCTATCTGTTTCTTGATTCCGTCAATGCTAGCGTTGTCCTTCTGGGCTTCCTTGATCTGGCTAACCAAGGTGGGTTGCAGTTCTATGCTGGCTAGGAATCCTTCACTAACAAGTTCAAGTCTGAACTGTTCAAACTCTTGATGCAAGCTGGGCTGTTCGGTTGCGAGCATGGAGTTCAACCGACACGGCAGTCGACTCAAAGCATCCGCTACCGCATTGGCCTTGCCGGGGTGGTAGTGAATCTCCATGTCGTAATCCTTGATCAATTCGATCCATCGGCGTTGTCTCATGTTTAGCTCCTTCTGGGTGAATATATATTTGAGGCTTTTGTGGTCGGAGTAGATCCCGCATCGATTACCCATGAGGTAATGACGCCAAACTTTCAAGGCTAAGACCACGGCTGCAAGCTCGAGGTCATGGGTTGGGTAGTGTTGTTCATGTTGCTTGAGTTGTCTTGAAAGGTAGGCTACAACCTTGCCTTCTTGCATAAGTACACATCCAAGACCAGTCTTGGAGGCATCGCAATATACGTCAAAGGGCTTTGCGATATCTAGCATGATCAGGATTGGGGCTGTTGTCAGTCTACTCTTGAGCTGTTGAAAGCTCTCTTCACATTTCTCGGTCCACTCAAACTTTCTGTCCTTTTTCAGCAATTGGGTCATTGGTCGAGCGATGCTCGAAAAACCTTCTACAAATCTGCGGTAGTATCCGGCTAATCCAAGAAAAGCGTGGACCTCGGTTTGTGTGGTTGGGGCTTGCCATTCCATAACGGTTTTGATTTTGGCGGGATCTACGGCAATTCCTCCTGCAGACAAGATGTGTCCCAGGAATCCAACTTCTTCCAGCCAAAATTCACACTTGCTGAACTTGGCATACAACTTGTGTTGTCTAAGAGTTTCTAGGACAATCTTCAAATGTTGTTCATGTTCCTCTTCGGACTTGGAGTATACGAGAATGTCGTCGATGAAAACAACGACAAACTTGTCCAAAAAGTTCATGAAGATCTTATTCATGAGATTCATGAAATAAGCGGGGGCATTGGTCAGTCCAAACGACATGACGTTGTACTCATACAACCCATATCTGGTGGTAAAGGCAGTTTTTGGAATGTCGGTGGCTCGGATTTTCAGCTGATGATATCCAGTTCTAAGATCTATCTTGGAGAAAACCCGGGATCCGGTGAGTTGATCGAACAAGTCTTCTATCTTGGGTAGGGGGTATTTGTTTTTGATGGTGACATCATTAAGCTTACGATAGTCCGTGCATAAACGATTTGCACCATCTTTCTTGTCCACAAACAAGACGGGTGATCTCCAGGGGGATGCACTCGGTCTAATCAGACGTTTGGCCAACATATCATCTATCTGCTTCTTCAGCTCCACAAGCTCGGTTGCGTTCATGATGTAGGCTCTCTGGGCTATGGGTCCAGTTCCGGGGATTAACTCGATGATAAACTCGATATCCCTATCCGGGGGCATACCGGGTAGATCATCCGGAAACACATCGGGGTAGCGACAAACGACCCTGATTTGATCCAGAGTTGGCTTGTACACTTTGGTTGCAGGTGAATTTCCTGGGTAGTTTTTCAGAGACGTGCTCTACTACGATACCGGTGCTGCTAGTCATGGTTATGGCTTTCTTGGCACAGTCTATCAATCCATTGTGTTTTGACATCCAGTCCATTCCTAGGACAACTTCCAAACCTTTGGTTCCAAGAATGATGAGATTGGCATAGAAATCTACATCATGGATTTTGATTGGTACATTTTTGCAAAATTTTCTGGCTTTGGTGGTTGATCCGGGGATTTGAACTATCATAACATGCTTCAAACTGAGGGGTTGAATTTTACTTGTTGATGCAAAGTCTTCGGTGACAAAAGAATGAGATGCTCCGGAATCAAACAACACTCTGGCAGGGATGTGGTTGACAGAAAACATACCCAGTACAACATCTGGTGCTTCCTGGGCTTCTTCAGCGTTCATGTGGTAGAGGCGGCCGTTGCGGTTTTTGGGGTTGTTGGGGGCGAACTTCTTTCCGGTGGAGACACGGCGTTGCTGCTGAGCAGGTGCAGCGGTGTTGCCGGCGAGCTTGGCAAGACGCTTGGGACACTCGTTGGAGTAGTGCCCCACTACACCACACTCATAACAAGTGATAGTGGTCTTGTCCTGCTTGTTCGCAACGGGAACGGCATTGCTTCCGGTTCTGGGAGTGGTGTTGGTGTTGTTGTTGTTAGGGGCTCGGGGCGGAGCGCGGTTGTAGTTGTTGTTGTAACCTCCTGACTTGGAGTTTCCTCCACTCCGGTTCTGATAACCGGGGCGAGAGTTCTGCATCGGGGGTTTGTTGTTTCTCGGAGTGAAACCTCCGCTTGAGCTAGGGCGAAACTTCTGGGGGTGGCTTGATCCACTCTGATTCGCCATGCGGCGCTTGCGGTTCTCATTGGCTTGGTTTAACTTGCCCTCCATCTGGATGGCGGAGTCAACAAGGGCTTCGAGGTTGGCGAAGGGGATGTTGACGAGGACAGTCTGCATCTCATCATGCAGTCCGTTCAGGAATCTCTCCTTCCTCTTCTCAACGGTGTCGGTCTCATCAGGGGCATACCTCGACAATGTGAGAAACTTGTCGCGGTATTCAACCACCGTCATGCGACCTTGTTTCAGCTCACGGAATTCATCCCTCATCTTCTTGATAAGACCCGGGGGTACATGGTACTTGCTGAACTTGAGTTTGAAATCCTCCCAAGTCATGAATTGACCTCCGTTCATGGCACGGGTGCTTGTCCACCAAGTGCGGGCTGGTCCAGCGAGATAGTGAGTGGCGAACAAGACTTTCTCATTGGCTTCCACTCCGGCTACCTCCAGATTGTTCTCCATAGTCTGGAGCCAATCGTCGGCGTCGAGGGGCTCCTCGGTCTTGCTAAACACCAGGGGATTGGTGTTTTGGAAGTTCTTGAGCTTGGATCCGGGGTGGTCATGATTTCCATGGCCTTGGTTGGCGATGTTCTGCAAGGCGACAAGGTTGGCTTGGCGTTCGGCTCTTTCTGTTTCCCGGTCGGCAAGCATGGTCTGCAGCAGTTGCAACATCGTGTCGTTGGTGCGATTTGGAGGGGCCATCTGAAGATATAGAAGATCATGAGATAAGAGGGAACATTCTATGGTTCATTTTGGTTAAGTTTGAAAACAGTTTGAAAATTTGTAATCTTTTCATGACAAACATAACATTCATTCATTCATTCCACACATGATACAAACTAACACACATACTCCAATGGTTTTAAGAACCATTCTCATGCTACGATACAAGGGGCGGGATACAACTCACACCTACATAAGTGAGACTAGTGCAACTACTCCTCATCCTCGACATCGATCGGGACGTAGTCGTCGGGTCCTGCCTCCAGGAACTCGTAGTCCTCCTCCTCGGTGTTCTCGTCCTCCTCAAAGTCGTTGTCGTCGCTCAGGAAGGCGTCTCCTCCCTGAATGTCGATGCCTCCGTCGTCATCCTCCAGCTGACGAATCTGATCCTCCTGGGCCTTGACAGTGGCCTCAAGTGACGCGATCCGGGCGCGAAGGTGACGAATCATAGCGTCCTTCTTGGCACGCTGCTGGCGAAGGCTCTTGCGGTCGTTGTTGAGTAGCTTGATCGCCTCACCCTGCTCAGTGATGTGAGCATGGGTCTGGTTCGCGTAAGCGCGAGTGGCGTCAAGGTCCCTCTGAGTCTGGTAGAGCATGAAGTCCAGGTGCTCAGCATGGTGCCTCAACTCCGGGTGTGCCTATTATGTCATACATCGCAATCCCAGGAATATTGTTGTTGCGAGGCATAATAGTTAAGTATCACAGTCATCATTCATTACAAACCATAAGTCTTACAAATTTGGAATCACATGATCCATATTACACGAATAGTTGATCTATCGATCAACGAACAAACACAAGTTCATAGTTCAACATAGCGGAAGCGTAAGATACAAGGACTCTCGAGTCCACAGGCCAACGCTTGACGTCGGAAGGCGCTTAGTTGTCGTAGGCGTCCTATTGGTCATCTTCTTGCTCATCTTCATACTCTGGCCATTTGAATAGCCAGGGACAAAGCCGTGAGTACTTTAAGTACTCGCAAACTAATACTAATGTAAGTGCTAGACATTCTAGTATGGTTGGCTAAGCTCTAGTTTATTTGCATAAGGCTAGTTTTAGTTCACAAAGTTTGAGAAAAGCTTGTTCACGTGCTAACTAACTCAAGTGGGAACATTAGTGTCATTCCCACCATTCAAGTGGTGATTTCAATTCAATTCACCACAAGTCATTTCACCATCATCTTTCAACATCATTTTCAAAGATATGACATCGGAAACTGTATGGCCTTTCCAACCGTCCGTAACCGTGGACGCGGCTATTCGAATAGGTTTACACTCTGCAGAGGTTGCACACTTGTGCCACAACATTTGATTTCATCCGTCGGGATTACCCTGAATCATCGTAACACAGTATGCGGATCATCAACCATAACCTTTCACTTACAAATCCTAGTATGAGCACCTCTCCCCATGAGCTTGGCCTCCCAGTGAAGACCAACTGTCAACCTGGGAACTGCACAGGGCTTGGCCGTACAATTCACCTCAATTTCACATCATTTCTCAACAACGGAGGCAGCCTCAAGCGTAACCCCTATGATGTGTGTTCAGAGGGAACCCATACTAAGATGCATAAACTTCCAGTTAAGCCCTACCCATAATCAGGTATTGTGGGGGTACTTACTAATTGGAAAGGTATCGCATTCAAACCAACATCATTGTTTTATCAAAAATCACCATCTTCTCTTGTTCATATTCACCTTCAAAAATCATTCAATGGAATGCGTCATCATTCCAAGGTTTCAAATTCATTTCAAATTCACATTGTTCCCATCTAGAGTAGTCAAGTTTTATTTCATTAGCACTAGCTCTAAATCATTAGGGGTGCTATCTTGCTTTTCTTGATTTAGACCAACTCCACTACTCTAGTAACCAACTTGTACATTGACCAAAGTTAACTATAAAAGTAACTCATTGAGAAAACAAGTAAAAACTTGTAAGGTAAAAACTTGGGATAGGCTTATGTAAGATAAGATAAGAATCATGGTGCCTTGCCCCAAGGGGCTTTGCATTTTGCAAGAATATTAGCTTGCCTTGGTAGTTCTCAAACTGTTCCTCCTCCTCCTCTTGGTAGCAACCTTCTTCTTCGGCGTACTCTCCGGTGCTACCGTCTAAATTTGAATACAAGTATAATTACTCACTAATTCAATGGCTATTCCATACATCACATATAAGCACACAAACTATTCTATGCACACAAATAATCTACTTAGGGTGCATGGGTTGTGTTGTTTAAATAGAATTCACTTCTTTGTATTGAATATGTAAATGATAGTTTCCATAGGGTTCTTGAGGAATAATTTCCTCTCATTGAGATCTTCTTAAGATTTAATTTCTCAAACAATCATGAATGAACTCATATTGACCTAAGTCAAATGTTCATCATCATCATTTGTGAAAATGATTTAAATGGGGTAGATCACCTCATATCATTTAATATCACTACATATGATTTAAATCTCAAGTAATTCATATAAGAGAGTTTGGGACCAGGGGTCCAAACATCCCATGAATTCATATGAGACAAGTTTAAATGAAGTACAAGACTCCACATAATTTACTTTAATAGTTTTGGACAATATCAACTAGTTAAACAGGTAAATGCTCCATTAATTAAACTAGGGCATGATCATGCAAGATGACCACACCATTTTATTGCAGAAACAATTAGTGTAAGTCAAATGTGAGCTATTAGAGTTGGAATTAACTTAATATCTATGTTGGTTGATTTTTAATAATTATTTGAATAGGGAAACGTCCCTGCCTTGTTATTTTTATCACATTAATTCTACAAAGAATCTGGTCATGGGACCAGTGGCATTTGATAGATAATTTCTCCAGCTTTCCAACAATATAAAGTTCAACAAATTTGGTTTAGCCAATTCAACTCTATTGAATTTCAAAGTGGCAGCAGTATTCAAAATCATTTGAATTAATTAAATCCAGTTTGAATTAAAAGGCCGGCGGGAAAAGCTAGCGGGGCCCAAAGGTTTAAAAACGGCCCAAGGCCAGCCCAGCCACGGTCCAGTGCTGCGCGGGCTGCCTGACAGCGGGGGCCACCCGTCAGTGGGTGTTTAAACCCGAAACGGTATGGGCGAAGCTGGGGCGTTGGATTAGATCGAGGATCTACGGCCGTGGTTCATCGTCGTCTCCGACGAGAACCCGACAATGCGGCGGCGGCAGTAGGGGGTCGGCGGGCTAACCAGTGCTCCAGCGAGGGATGGCAGTATGCGTGGTGAAGTTGTGGACGACGGCGGAGCTCCTGGTACCGGCGGCTCCTCCTGGAACAGCTCCAATCGACGGCGGCGACCTCCGGGTACTGGCGGCGTCGATCTTCAAATTGGAGCAGCTCCGGCGATGATTTGGTGAGTGGTGGAGTGGTGGAGAGGCAGTGAAGGGTGGTGAGTGCGGTGGTGTGCTCAGTTGCTTCCAGGGAACGTGCTATTTATAGGATTGAGAGAGGGTGGCGGGGCAGTGATGCGGGCGACCATGGCGCGGCTTCTCCGGCGAGCTATCGAGCTAGGCGAGGGTGTAGAGGTGTTCTACGTGTCCAGGCGAGGCGAATGGTGGCGACAGCTCGGTCGGGGAGGGCCTGGTTGTGTCACATTGCTTCCAGGTCTGTCGCGCCCGCGGCGGAGCAGGGTTTCCTTCTCCGGCGGCGGTGGGCGCGGGTCGTGGTCTGGCGGTTGTCTGGCGGCATCCAGGTGTCGTGAGGATGCTCAAGGCGTCAAGAGTGGGTCCAGGGCGAGCGCAGGGTGGCGGCGCGGCGCGTGGCCAGTGACGTCTGCACGCATGTCCATGCGCGACGTCATCGGCATGGTGAGCGCGCTCTGGGCGCGCGTCGTCCGGCGTGTGTCGTCGCTCTCCTCGACAACGGCGGTGCTAGGCAGGGCTAGGGTGGTGTGCTGGTGCGGTTTGGCACGGTGGCCATGGCCAGGGAAGAAGAAAGGGAGGGGGAGCTCGACGTGTGTGTCATGGCCGGCATGGCCATGCCCTAGCTTGCTCTCTCTCTCCCTAGCATGCTATTTGGAATTGATTTGGTTTAAGGGGACCAGGGGACAATGTAGATTAGATTTGGAGTAGATTAGGTTGTGTAGATCACTATTTGCAATAGTTGCAAATAGTGCCCGATTTTGTAATTTGCAAAAATATCCAAATTTGAAATAATTCAAATGGTGAATCTTTTTGAAATGTGTGTACCTAGATAAGTTGTATTTGACCAGAGATGAATAGAGGTGGTGGTGGAAAGGTAGAATTCAAGAATTGGCAAAAATGGCTAAGTGGAGAATGTTGCATATGTGAAAAAGTTGTGACTTTGGATGAGCCTTGCTCATGATCCAAGATGATTTTGGCATGATGATCTTCACCAAAGTTGTTCACCTTGATGTTGACTTTGAAATGGTGCAAAGAGTTAGCAAGAGTTGGTTTGGGAAAATTGAATGGCAAGGGCTCAAAGTAGTGATCAGACTATAATTGTCAAATTTGACCATTATCATATGTGAGCTAGTTTTGGGTTTGAATTTCATTTGAATTGTGATCCTTTGATTCCAAAAGTTGTAATAAGTGTTTAATAACATTATTCAACTAATGGTGAAGACCAAATAAGTCTAGGGTTAAAATTTATAAAAATGCCATAGGGCATATGTGAGGGTTTTTAGGGTTTTTCATTTAGTGGAATTTCTCCCTCTTTGATTTATTTGGTTGGTGATCTTAATATGATCACATTAGGGTTTTAGAGCATATCAAATACAAGTAAGAACAATCATCATGGCATATCAATCAAATGCACAAGTCCTATGCATGGTGCTATATGCAAAATTAAAAAGTTTTTGTTGGTTTGAAATTTTGCTTTCTGGAATTCTCTAACTTTCTTTTATTGAAATTTGGGGTGTTACAAACCCTTCCCCCTTACAAAAGATCTCGTCCCGAGATCGAAAAGAAAGTTAGGTACTAAAGAGATCTGGGTACTCCTTCTTCATGAAGTCTTCGCGTTCCCATGTGGCTTCATCCTCGGTATGATTGCTCCATTGTATCTTCAGAAACTTGATGCTTCGGGTGCGGGTGGTTCGGTAAGCTTCCTCCAGGATGCGAATCGGCACTTCGCGGTAAGTCAGATCCGTGTTGATATCCACCGATCGGTGATCGATGTTCTTGAACACTTCGGTCTTCTCCGGGACTTCAAGGCACTTCCGGAGGAGTGAGATGTGAAACACGTCGTGCACAGCCGACATCTCTTCCGGTAGCTCCAGTTGATAGGATACTTCTCCTCGGCGGCTGAGGACTTTGAAAGGTCCGACATATCTGGGTGCAAGCTTTCCTTTCAGTTGGAATCTCTGCATTCCTTTCAAGGGGGATACCTTGAGATAGACGAAGTCTCCGATCTCGAAGGTCATCTCCCGACGTCTCTTGTCGGCGTAGCTCTTCTGTCTCGATTGCGCCGTCTTGAGGTACTCGCGGATCTTGTGTACTTTCTCTTCGGCTTCACGAAGAACATCTGGGCCAAAAACTTGGCTCTCACCGACTTCCGACCAGTTCAGAGGGGTACGGCACTTCCTTCCGTACAAGGCTTCAAAGGGGGCCATCTGTAGGCTGGCTTGATAGCTATTGTTGTAAGAGAATTCTGCGTAAGGTAGGCAGTCTTCCCACTTGGATCCGTATTCCAGTACGCATGCTCTAAGCATGTCCTCCAGTATCTGGTTTACTCTCTCAGTCTGTCCGTCGGTCTGAGGGTGATAGGCGGTGCTGAAATTTAGGCGAGTGCCTAGTCCTTCATGCACTTTCTGCCAGAACCTTGAGGTGAACTGTGATCCTCTATCTGACACTATCGATTTGGGGGTTCCGTGCAGAGCGACTATTCTGGAGATGTATAGTTCAGCTAACTTTGGGCCTTGATAGGTGGTTTTGACGGCGATGAAATGGGCGACTTTGGTCAATCTATCGACAACTACCCATATTGAGTCATTGCCTTTGCTGGATTTGGGCAGTCCGGTGATAAAGTCCATTCCTACGGAGTCCCATTTCCATTCCGGAATCTGGAGTGGCTGTAACAGTCCGGCGGGTCGTTGATGTTCTGCCTTGACTCTCTGACAGATGTCACACTTGGCGATATAGCTACCGATCTCTCTCTTCATTCCGTGCCACCAAAATTGTTCTTTTAGGTCTTGGTACATCTTGGTACCTCCGGGGTGGATTGAATAAAGGGTGTCATGGGCTTCTTGCAGGATGACTTGTTTCAAGTCAGAGTCCGATGGTACGCAGAGACGTTCTTTGTACCAAAGAACTCCGGCTTCGTCTATGGTGAATCCGGGGGCTTTTCCTGCGGCTATCTGTTTCTTGATTCCGTCAATGCTAGCGTTGTCCTTCTGGGCTTCCTTGATCTGGCTAACCAAGGTGGGTTGCAGTTCTATGCTGGCTAGGAATCCTTCACTAACGAGTTCAAGTCTGAACTGTTCAAACTCTTGATGCAAGCTGGGCTGTTCGGTTGCGAGCATGGAGTTCAACCGACACGGCAGTCGACTCAAAGCATCCGCTACCACATTGGCCTTGCCGGGGTGGTAGTGAATCTCCATGTCGTAATCCTTGATCAATTCGATCCATCGGCATTGTCGGGGGGAAGACCCCGGATAGGGCAATGGACGCGGAGCAGCCGGCTGGCCACTGGCCGGCTCGCGGCAAAGGCCGGCTGAGGAGCAGCCGGCTGGCGCCGTGGCCGGCTGGTCTGGAAGCCGGCTGGCTCTAGGTCCTAGTCGGCCTGGCTACGGCCGCCAATGCTGTGGCTGGGCCGGCTTCTACAAGCCATATCCGACTGGGGTTTGTACCTCAGACCGACTCGAGGCTGGCGAGTCTTGCACTGGAAGGAACCGGGTTGGTGATCCGGGTTCCTAAAGTCCACGCTGACTCCATCTTCCGTAAAGTGCGGGGCACTGTGGAGCAATAGTGCCGCGCGCCGGACAGGCCGTCAGGGCTTACGACGATCCGTACCGGCTACAGTGGCTGACGACGACAGGGACAGCTCCTCTCCATACCGCTGACCGTGGCAGCCGGATGGGACAGGCCACGATGCCTTAACCACTCCTGACGTCACCGCCTCGGGAAGGAGCGGAAGCCGAAGCCGGCCCAGCCGGCCAGTAAACTATAGGGTCTTATATGTAAAGTGCCGGTGCCTATATAAGCCGCACTACCCCCTCTCGTGCAGGGGATCGATCATTTATTGCTTTCACCCACCTACAGAGCTGCCCTGTGAGAGAGACCATCGTCTCCCTTAGCCTCTCAGGAGCAGCCGGACACAGCTCTAGGAGCACCATTGTACTGTGTGATCATCACATACACTCATAGCAGGAGTAGAGGTTTTACCTCCATCGGAGGGCCTCGAACCTGGGTACGTCGCCGTGTCGCTCGTGCCCATACCCGCATCCGGATACCGCCGTGAGATCCCTCAGGAACCACTTCGATTAGCCACCCTATGGCATATGTCGTGACGATACGACGACATTTGGCGCCCACCGTGGGGCCTTCAGCATCCTCGGCCGGTGTCTTCATCCGGACGGGCCTCACCACCACCACCGGCGAGCGAGTCGCTTCAGGCTTGATCTGGAGATTCGGCTCCCTCGACTGCGTCAGCGACAACGCTGGCTGCTTCGCTGACCGGCCCTTCCCAGCCGGCGGCAGCGTCATCTCCTTCGGCGGCTTCGACGTCTACGTCACCACCGTCGCACCGCCGCGCTACCCGCGGTAGGTGCTGCGCTGCGCTAGCCCTCCTCCGCGAGCCGGCAGCAGTGCTCCCGCCAGCCCCGCCGTCGTGCAAGTCATGATGGCTGGCGACGAGCTCCCCACCAAGAACCCGCGCATGCGCGGCCCCAACCTGGAGCGCAACATCGACCCCAACGCCTCCGGCTCGGGCCCGAAAGCGCCACCACCACCGTCCCGGCTGGATGCAGTCCGGGCAAAACTGAGCACCCCACTCACGCCTGGTGCCGACCCCACCGCCATCGAGGCGGACTTGGAGGCGCACCGCCAGCTCCTCCTCAAGCAAACCGAAGAGCTGGCTGCTGCTAAGCGCCAGATGGAGATCACCCGGCGCGAGTACAACCGCGCCCACGGCCTCACTCCAGGCGGCGACGAGCCAAGCCGAGCTAGCCACATCCGCCGCAGGGGCCGCGACCTTGGCGCTGAGATCGCCCGCGACGGCGCTCCTTCGCCGGCTCCGTCCGCGGAGCTCCCCGTCTACAACACCCCCGACAAGAACGTGCGCGCGGCAGAAGCCGCCGCAGAAGAGCTGAACCGCCTCGAAGGCGAAGAGTTACGCCGCCGGACCAGGCGGGTGGCGAAGCTGCTCAACGCAGCCAACAGCAGATCGCCGACCCCCGGGTATGTCAATGCCCCCGGAGCTTCTCACGCTCGTGGAGCTGCAGGCAACGACAGGGAAGGCGCCAGGGACACGGCCGAGTCCTCCTCCCCAGCACCAAGCCGGCGCCATGATTCCCGGGCCACGCACAGCTCGGGCCGGCCAAGCCACCAGCCGAGCGGCAGCAGCCGCAGCCGGCCCCCTCCAATCCGGAACCAGGAGCAAGACTCCGGGCCCCGCCGTCATCACCGAGCGGCTCCAGAAGCAAGCGGCGCGCGCCAGCCGGCACACTCCCGGCTGGGCCCGCGCATCGAGCCCGCCGACGCCCGAGATCGCCTCGACCGGCTGGTCGAATCCCGCATTGCGGAAGAAGAAGCTCCAGCCGGCCCAAAGTGCTTCGGGCCCCGCATCGCCAACGAGCCCACGCTCGAAGGCTTCACGCTCCCCCGTGACACCCCCAAGTACGACGGCACCGCCAAGCCGGAGGACTGGCTGCAGGACTACTCCACCGCAGTCGGCATCGCCAAAGGCAACAAGCGCTGGGCCGTGCGCTACTCCCCCCTGATGCTGGTCGGCTCCGCCCGCACATGGCTCAACAACCTGCCAGCCGGCAGCATAAACGGCTGGCTCGACTTGAGCGGCCTTCATCAGCAACTTCACCGGCACCTATCGCCGGCCGGGTCGCCCCCAGCAGCTCGAGATGTGCAAGCAGGGCCCCGACGAGACGGATCGCGCGTACCTGACGCGTTGGTGCGAGATGCGCAACTCCTGTGAGGGCGTGCACGAGATCCAGGCCATCAGCTTCTTCATGGGAGGCTGTCGGCCCAACACCATGCTGTGGCACAAGTTGCGCCGCAGTGACCCCAAGTCGATGGCCGCCTTGATGGCCATCGCCGACAAGTACGCGCTGGCTGAGGAAGCCGGCAAGGCGCCGGCTGACGTTTCGCCGGCCCCCACCAGAAGGGACAACAACAAGCCGGCCGAGGGCGCCTCGCACGGCAGCCGGCGGGACAACTACCGCGGCAAGCGTCACAGCGACCAGCCGGACCGCCGGTACGGCTCCGCCCACGTGGCCGCCGTGGCGCACAACGCGGCAGCGGCAGCCGCCGCCGAAGCAAGACCGGCAGTGGAAGCCGAAGTACACCTTCGAGCAGATGCTCGACTCGCCGTGCAAGTACCACAGCGGCAAGAACCCCTCCAACCACACCACCCGCGACTGCCACTTCATGAAGCGGCTGACAAGCGGTGAACCTCTACCGCCTCCACCCCCGCCTCCACCAGCCGGCGGGCCGGGAGGACAAGCCGGCGCAGAGAACGCCAACCTCGAGCACCACGAGGCTAACCAAGTGCACCATGGCGGCCGATATCTGGCCGAAGACGCCACCTACATCATCTTCACCTCCGAGCCCGAGGACAGGACGAGCCAAGAGCGCCGTTCCCTCGAGGTCAACGCGGTCATACCGCCGGTCCCCCAAGACGAACTGGTCGAGCAGGCCATCACTTTTGATCGCCGCGACACACCGGCTGTCCTGCCGAAGCCGGGCAGCTACGCCATGGTCCTCGACCCCACCATCGGCACAACCCGGCGCAGCGTGCGTTTCTCGCGCGTCCTCATCGATGGCGGCAGCAGCATCAACATCCTCTACCGCGACACCGCCCGCAAGCTGGGCATCCAGGAGGCCGAGTTGCGCCCCACCCCCACCGTCTTCCATGGCATCGTGCCAGGCCATTGCTGCCAGCCGATCGGCCGGATCACGCTGGAGGTGATGTTCGGGAAGCCGGACCACTTCCGCACCGAGAGAATCGAGTTCGAGGTGGTGGACCTCGTGAGTCCCTACCACGCGCTCCTGGGCAGGCCGGCCCTGACCAAGTTCATGGCGGTGCCCCACTATGGGTACCTGAAGATGAAGCTGCCTGGCCCCAAGGGGGTCATTACCGTAGCCGGCGATTATCGCCGCTCCATGGACTGCGCCACGCAGAGCTCCAAGATGGCCCAGACGCTGGTCATCGCCACCGAGAAGCAGCTCATCCACGACGCCGTCGCCCTCGCCAAAGCCGCGCAGACATGCCGGCTGCGGGCAACCCGGCTGGGACGACTCACTTCCAGCCGGCCGACAACACCAAGAAGATCCTGCTGGACCCGGCGCAGCCGGACAAGTTCGTCACCATCGGTGCCGGCTTGAACAAGAAATAGGAAAGCGAGCTCACCAGCTTCCTCCGTGAGAATCGGGACATCTTCGCGTGGACTCCAAGAGACATGCCGGGTGTGCCGAGGGAGTTAGCTGAGCACCACCTCCACGTCCGGCCTGAAGCCAAGCCGGTGAAGCAGCCTCTCAGGCGCTTCACCGAAGAACGAAGGAAGGCCATCGGTGAAGAAATCGCCCGGCTCCTAGCTGCCGGCTTCATCATGGAAGTGCTGCACCCGGACTGGTTGGCGAACCCGGTCCTGGTTTTGAAGAAGAACGGCTCCTGGCGCATGTGTATCGACTACACCAGCCTGAACAAGGCGTGCCCGAAGGATCCCTTCCCCCTGCCGCGCATAGATCAAGTCATAGACTCGACTGCCGGCTGTGAACTGTTGTCTTTCTTAGACGCCTATTCAGGCTACCACCAGATTCCTTTGAATCCGGCTGATCAAATAAAGACTTCGTTCATTACCCCGTATGGGGCTTATTGCTACACGACTATGCCGTTCGGCTTGAAAAATGCAGGCGCCACCTACCAAAGGTGCATGCAAAAATGCTTGCAGGATCAAATCGGCAGAAACGTTCACGCATATGTGGATGATGTCGTTGTAAAGACCAAGGAGACGACTACCCTCCTTGATGACCTGAGAGAAACCTTCACCAATTTGAGAAGATTCCGGATGAAGCTCAACCCGGCCAAGTGCACATTCGGCGTGCCGTCTGGCCAGCTCCTTGGCTACCTCGTCTCTCAGCGAGGGATCGAAGCCAACCCGGACAAGATCAGTGCCCTGGAGAAGATGGAACTGCCGCAGTGCCTCAAGGACGTCCAGAAGTTTGCTGGCTGCCTGGCCTCCTTGAGCCGCTTCGTCAGCCGGCTGGGGGAGAAGGCACTGCCCTTGTATCAACTAATGAAGAAGGCGGACAAGTTCGTCTGGTCACCGCAGGCGGATGAGGCCTTCCGTGACTTGAAGCGCGTGCTCTCAACCGCGCCAATCCTTGCAACGCCGGCTTCAATGGAGCCGATGCTGTTGTACATCGCAGCCACCAACCGAGTGGTTAGCGTTGTCCTGGTGGTGGAGCGCAAAGAAGCCGGCAACAGGGAGCAGCTGGTTCAGCGCCCAGTCTATTACCTTAGCGAAGTGCTCTCCCAGTCGAAGCAAAATTACCCCCACTACCAAAAGGTCACCTACGGCGTCTACATGGCGGCCAAGAAGCTCAAGCATTACTTCCAAGAGCACCCCATCAGGGTGGTTGCCACAGCGCCCTTGGCAGAAATCATCGGCAGCAAGGATGCCAACGGCCGGGTTGCCAAGTGGGCCCTGGAGCTAGCCGCCCACACCATCCTCTACGAGCCACGCACAGCCATCAAGTCGCAGATCCTCGCGGACTTCTTCGTCGACTGGGCTGAGATGCAGTACCTGCCGCCTGTGCCGGATTCCACACATTGGAAGATGCACTTCGACGGCTCGAAGATGCGCAACGGCTTGGGAGCCGGCATCGTCATCACCTCTCCCAAGGGGGACCGGCTGGACTACGTCCTGCAGATCCACTTCGCCGCATCCAACAATGTGGCGGAATATGAAGCGCTCATTCATGGGCTGAAGCTGGCCAAGGAGATTGGCGTGCGTCGCATACTCTGCTTCGGCGACTCCGACTTGGTTATACAGCAAGCATCGGGCGACTGGGACGCGAAGGACGCCAACATGGCCTCATACCGCTTCCATGTCCAGCAGTTATCCGGCTTCTTCGACGGCTGCGAATTCCACCATGTGCCACGAGCAAACAACGAAGCGGCTGATGCCTTATCCAAGATTGGCTCAACCCGGCAAGCCATTCCACCGGGTGTCGCCTTGGCGGTTCTCAAGAAGCCGTCCATCATACCGTCACCAGACTCGGATTCAATATTCGTGCCGGCTGACCCGGGGGCTGCTCAGCCGAACCCGGGGGCTTCATCGCCCAAGTCGGGGGCTAACAAGCCAAACCCGCCGGCTAGCATGCCGAACCCGGGGACTTCTCAGTCCAACCCGGGGGCTTCATCGCCAAACTCGGGGGCTAGCAAGCCGAACCCGCCGGCTAGCAAGCCGAACCCGGCGACCATGCAGTCGAATCCGGAAGCTCCCACGCAGGAGGCCCTGTTGGTCAGCGTATTCGAGATAAGATGCGTACCTTCATGGGCACAAGAATTCCTCTCCTACCTCACCGACGGTGTGCTGCCTGATGAGAGAGTCCAGGCCAGGCAGATTGAGAGAAGGGCCAAGGCCTATACCATCATCAACCACCAGCTGTACAAACGCAGCGTAAGTGGGGTGTTCCAGCGGTGCGTCGAGCCGGCTGAAGGGATTGAACTCCTACGGGAAATCCATCAAGGAGAGTGCGGACATCACGCCTCATCCAGAGCCATAGTGGCCAAAGCCTTCCGGCACGGTTTTTATTGGCCGATCGCGCTCGAGACGCAGAAGATTTGGTGAAGAAGTGCAACGGCTGTCAGCGCTTCGCAAAGCAAAGACACCAGCCGGCTTCCGCCTTGAAAACCATCCCCATCACATGGCCATTTGCCGTATGGGGCTTGGATATGGTAGGCCCATTCAGAACAGCGCGAGGCGGCATGACACACCTCTTGGCGATGATTGACAAATTCACCAAGTGGATCGAAGCCAAGCCAATCAAGAAACTGGACGGGTCCACAGCCGTCACATTCCTCAAGGAAATCATTGTGAGATTCGGCTACCCCCACACCATCATCACCGACAATGGCACCAACTTCTCCCAAGGCATCTTCTCTCGCTATTGCGGGGAAATGGGGATCCGGATGGCCCTATCTTCTGTGGCACACCCAGAGTCCAACGGACAAGTGGAAAAGGCTAACGGCTTAGTCCTAGCCGGCATCCGGCCCCGGCTGGTGGAGCCGCTCGAGCGAGCAGCCGGCTGCTGGATTGAAGAACTGCCCAATGTGCTGTGGAGCCTGCGCACAACTACAAACCGCTCAGTCGGCTTCACACCATTTTTCCTCGTATACGGGGCCGAAGCCGTCTTGCCGACTGATATCGAGCATGACGCGCCAAGGATCAAGCTCTACACAGAAGCCGAAGCCAAAGAAGCTCGCGAAGATGGAGTTGACCTGGTCGAAGAGGCCCGGCTGCTGGCTGAGTCTAGATCTACTATCTACCAGCAAAGCCTCCGACGCTATCACAGCCGGAAGGTCCAGCCCTTAGCATTCCGAGAAGGAGACCTAGTGCTCCGGCTGATCCAGAGGACAGCCGGACAGCATAAACTGTCATCCCCATGGGAGGGTCCCTTCATCGTGAGCAAGGCAGTAGGCAATGATTCCTACTATCTCATAGATGCCCAAGAGGCTAAGAAAAACAAGCCGGACAAGGCTGACGAGGAGACTAAACGTCCCTGGAATATCAGGTTACTCCGCCCATTTTACACATGAGAGCAGGAATGTATGTATCCCTTGTATCCCTTTTGTGAGTTATGAAAAAGCTTGCGCCAAGAGCGCCGTTTCCGACAAGTTTTTCGCGCACTTTACCTCTGTTTCGCCAATTGGCTTGAACCCTCTCACACGGTCGGCTCAGTAACGTGATCCGGTTTCCGACAGCCGGCTTCCGATCCAGCTACAGACCGCAACCCGGCTGTCCGGCTGGCGGGAGTAAGGCCTAGGGAGCCGGCACGCGAAAAACGACTAAGGAAAAGAGTAAGAGCGAGTTGACTTGCAACTTTTCATAAAAGTGCCGGATTGCCGAATTCAGCTCGTTCGACTGAAATACTGTCGGCCTCACCCAGCGGCCCGCTCTTGATCCGGCGATGGATCGCAAGTCGGACGTACGACCGGCAAGAGCACAGCCGAAGAGTGGGGCGGATGGGAAAAAGCGAACGAGTCGAAAGAAAGCAACTCGGCACACAAATGATTAACAAACATATTAAAGTGTGACATAATTAAAGGGCGATAATATTCATACATGTGCACCCGGCATCCCGGGGATTTAATAAATTGTCTTGGCAAAAGAACAGCTGGAAAGCAGGAAATCTAAGCCGGAGGGGCATCAGTGGAGCCGGCTGCCGGGTCGTCCTCAGGCACGTCCTCCGCCTCCTCATCGTCCATGTAATCTCCATCGGATGGAGGAGGGTTCGGGTCCGCGACGAAGAGGGTCTTGTCGACGAAATCGGCGATGGTGCTGGCTCGAGCAAGACGGGCGGCCTTGAGTTCGGCCGGGAGCTTGTCCTCCACGCCGGCTCGCCGGAACTCAAGCTGCCCCAGGTCCACCTCGTTGTACCAGGAGAGGACGAAGGACAGCGCCATGTCGGCACCGGCGCGCGTGGCCGACTCCTTCCAGTCGAGGAAGCGGTCCGGCGCCCGCTCCATCGCGGAGATGAGGCCGGAGATATCTTGCGGCGCCGCCTCTCCAGGCCACAGCATGGGCACCAGCTCTTCAGCCGCCTTCCGCAGCTCCCAGCCGAGCTTGGTGACGGGCTCGATGCGGGCAGCCATGGACGCCAGGTGGTCCTCCATGGAGAAGTACTCCGAGCTGCCCTCGCCGGTCTCCTGCCTCCTGGAGTCGCGCGCGACGCCAACGGCTGCCAAAGCCGCGTCCTGCGTCTCCGGGAAGGCCGCTGCAAGAAGAAGAAGCAAGTCAGAAACCATCAAAGCCGAAATAAGCTGAAAAATGCAAATTTTCGAAGCCCTAAGCCAAAAGGAAAAGCCTGGCGGCAGCCGGCAAGAACCGACTGTCGCCAGCCCGAAGATGAGGATAACGAAGAAATCAGAAGTTTCTGCTGCCGGCTGCCAACGAAAGCCGGCAGTCGACAGCCGAAAGCCGGCAAAGGGAAAGGAACATAGAGATGTACTCACCCGCCAAGCCGCGATCAAGCGCGCTAAAATCGTCGGTCCAACGCTTGGCGGTAGCCGTCAGCTCTGTGGACTTGGCGGTGACCTCCTCCTGCAGCGCAAGCCGCTGCTTCTCCACCTCCGTCAGCCGCCGGCTCAGATCATCCACCTTCTCCTTCTCCGCCGTCCTGAGGGAGTTGAGCTCGGTGAGATGGTTCTGCTCCAGTAGGCGCAGCCGCGTCAGCTCCTGCTCAGCCAGCTTGAGCTTGCCGGCGGCGGATCGGCCCGCCTCCTCGCTCTCGGCGCACTGGGCGCGAGCGGCCCGGAGATCCGACTCCAGCTGCGGGACCTTGGCGGCTTCAACTGCAAGGCAGCCGGAAAGAAACGTCAGCCAACGAAGATTCAAAAGAAAATAAGACGTCGAGTCGAAAGAAGCAAGAGCTTACCCTTGGCGGTTTCCAGCTCGCGGGCCAAGTCGGCCCGGTCCAGCTTGGCCTTGTGGTAATGGGTAACGGCGCGATTGTACAAAGTGGTGCGCCGATCCATCACGGCCTAAGGAAAAGAGAAAGTCAGTCAGCTAGGCGAAACCCGGGCCGGCTCCAAGCAGCCGGCCCATGCCTCGGAGGGCTACCAGGATGATAACCAAATCAAAAAACAGATAAAGCTTACCTTGCCGGCTTCCTCCACCTTGGCAACGCTGGCCGCGGTCTCGGCAGCCCTGGCCTTGAGGTGGGCCTGCAGGCTGGAGAAGAACATCTCCACCGATGCTTGGCCAGGGTTCCCCTCCCGGCTGGTCACCTCGTAGGAGTCGGCGTGGAGCCACGCCTGCTCCATGGTGGCAGCCGAGCCGAGGCTGGAGTCGGAGGCGGATGGCACCTGAAGAAGAAGTGCGCCCTTGGCCACGTGCAGGCCTTGCGGTGACGCCGATGGGGTCCCCGTCCTCACCAGCGCGCGCGAGTCGGCGCCCTCCATGCGCGCCGGCTCGTCTCTCGCCGGCTCCTCTGTCGTCGGCTGCGGCGGCGGCGTCGCTCCGGGCGCAGCGGATGGCCCAGCCGGCCCAGTTGTCTCCGGCGCCTGGGGCGCCCCCTCCGGGCTCTCGTCCAGCTCCACCACGGTGGGCCTGGTGCCGGCTCCGACCGCGGGCGGCGCAGCCCTGCCAACGCCGGTTTGAGGAGCAGCCCTGCCGGCTCCGGCTCCGGTTGAAGGCGGCATGCCCCGCCCGGCCCCAGCGGCTGGGTCCGTAAGAGGTGTCCGGCGCGGGAACATGTCGTCCAGCGTCGGCTGCCGCGTCGGCTCGACCCGCGTGCCGCGATCAGGCGCTGAGGCCAGCGGCACAGCGAAGGAAGGCGCCCCGGCGGCAGGCGGCGGCGGCGTAGGTGCGCGCGAGGAAGGCTGCGGCGTCTGCTCCCTCCTCTGGCGGGGAAGCGGCGACACAACGCGCGGAGCTTGCCGGGAGCCGCCGCCCTGGGCAAACTTGATAGGGGCCCTAGCCGGACAAACAGAAAGACAATAAGCATGAAAGTAAGGAAAGAAAAGGAATCAAACAAGAAAAAGAAAGAGAACTCACCCGGCCTGCTCCGGGACCTTCTTCGGCTGCTGCCGGCGCTGCTTCTTCGCCTTCGCCTCCCAGGCGGCGGTGGAGCCGGCTCGCTTCGTGCCCTTAGGCGCCGAAGTCGCCGTGGTGCTTGGCGGCCTCGTACGCAGAGGCACGGCGGGGATTGGCCCCGTGCCGGACGTCGCCGGCTCCTCCTCCTCCTGCTGCTCTGGTGAGGGGGGCGGATTGTGCTCCCCCTGGCCGCCTAGATCAGGCGCCTGCGGCAGGTCGTCGTCGCCGGCATGGTCGCCGGCTTGGTCAGCCGGATCGACGTGATCCGGCGTCCACCTCCTCGTCGCCAGGTCGCCGTCCTCGGCGTTCTGGCGCTCAAAAAGCTAGAAAGACAGAGAAAACATAAGCATATGACAAGCCGGAAGTCGGCAGAAGAAAAAGGAAGCCGGCCTCGCAGCCGCAAGCCGGAAAATGGCAAAGACACGAGGCTTACCCGCGCCGGTGGACGGTCCCTGTCGCAGGGCACCAGCCCGTAACTCCAGTCCTCCGACAGGTTCGCCTTGGTGATGTGGTTCACCCGGCTGGCCACCTGGGCCTTGGTGAGCGGCGCCTTGGACGTCCGGTTCGGATCGAACCGGCCGGACATGTGCCCGATCTTGTGGGTGCGCATCTGGAGCGGCAGCACCCGGCGCTCGGCGATGGTGCAGAGGAGATCTTCGGCAGTCAGCCCGCCATCGGTGGCTGTCGCCAGGAAGTCCCAAAGCAGGTTCACCTCGGCGTTCTGATCCGACGAGCGGGCGTTGTGGCTCCAGTTGATCCGGCCGACTGGAGGGGCCGGGTTGAACTCCGGCAAGTTGATCCGGTCGACGAGCTCCCCCTCGTTGCGCACGTAGAAGAACGACATCTACCAGTTCTTCACCGAGTCGACGGTGGGGATTTTAGGGAAAGGCGTACCAGGCCGGGTGTAGATCGAGGCGGCGCCGCAGGCTCGCAGGCGGCCGTCGTTGGTTTGCGCCTTCAAGAAGAAGAGCCGACTCCAGAAGTCGATGTCGGGCCACAAGCCGGCGTAAGCCTCCATGAACGCCACGAAGCAGCTCAGGAGGACGCACGCGTTGGCCGGCAAGTGATGCGGCTGAAGGCCGAAGTGGTCGAGGAACTGCCGGAAGAACGTCGAGGCCGGCAGGCCTAGCCCGCGATCCAGATGCGCGCCGAAGACGACGCGCTCGCCGGGCCGCGGCTCGGGCTCCACCTCCTCGCCGGGCACCCGCGTGATCACCGACTGCGGGATCCGCCGGAGGCGCACCAGTCGTTCGACGTCGTCCTCCCGCATGTAGGAGCCCCTCCACGATCCGCTGGGGGACGCCATTGACGAGGTCGAGGAAGAAGATGACCAGGAGAGACTAAACGGCGAGGAAGAACCTTGCGACCGCGGCGGCGACAACGGCGGCTGAGGACGCTCCGTCGAGATGCGTGGCCCCGTGGCGCCGGATTGACGGAGTGGCGGCGGTGGATCGGTGAAGATTCTCCCGCCGGAGTTCGCCAGCGGGAGGCGTTCGCCGGGGCAACAGCGAGCTCGAGCGCGCAGAGAGCGATGGAAGCAGGGGCGTGAGGAGGAAGAGAATGGCAAGTGGCCGCCTCGACGCCTCCCCCGCGGCATTTATAGCCTCCTGCCGCGGGCGGTTGGCCTCCAAGTGGCAGTCGTGGGCCACGTCCCCGGATTTACTGCGCCGTAACTCCTCCCACGTCCACGACGGTTTTCGGAAACGGCCACACCACGTCGCCCACTACCGCACCGGATCCGGGGGGACATTGATGTGACCAGACGAACCGACCGCCGGGCCAGGCGTCAGACCAGTCAAGTCGGGCGCAGGACCCGAGGCGGCGGAGACTCCGGCGCGCCGCAAGCTGGAGCCGGACAATAAGTTCCACCCAAGCCAAAATTCATCAGCAAGGCGGAGGCGCCATCAGATCTTGCGAGAAAGCAAAAACTGTACAAGTGTAAAAAGCGGCCGGCTAGAAGCAGCCGGCAGGAACGAGCCGGATGAGGACGCAGCCGGCTGAATGGAAATTCTCATTCGGCCCCTCCAAGTGCCGTCTAATATATTCGAGAAGCCAGGAAAACCTGCCTAGGTCCTTCTGGACGCAGGACCTTGCCAGCTTCGGGGGCTAATGTCGGGGGGAAGACCCCGGATAGGGCAATGGACGCGGAGCAGCCGGCTGGCCACTGGCCGGCTCGCGGCAAAGGCCGGCTGAGGAGCAGCCGGCTGGCGCCGTGGCCGGCTGGTCTGGAAGCCGGCTGGCTCTAGGTCCTAGTCGGCCTGGCTACGGCCGCCAATGCTGTGGCTGTGCCGGCTTCTACAAGCCATATCCGACTGGGGTTTGTACCTCAGACCGACTCGAGGCTGGCGAGTCTTGCACTGGAAGGAACCGGGTTGGTGATCCGGGTTCCTAAAGTCCACGCTGACTCCATCTTCCGTAAAGTGCGGGGCACTGTGGAGCAATAGTGCCACGCGCCGGACAGGCCGTCAGGGCTTACGACGATCCGTACTGGCTACAGTGGCTGACGGCGACAGGGACAGCTCCTCTCCATACCGCTGACCGTGGCAGCCGGATGGGACAGGCCACGATGCCTTAACCACTCCTGACGTCACCGCCTCGGGAAGGAGCAGAAGCCGAAGCCGGCCCAGCCGGCCAGTAAACTATAGGGTCTTATATGTAAAGTGCCGGTGCCTATATAAGCCGCACTACCCCCTCTCGTGCAGGGGATCGATCATTTATTGCTTTCACCCACCTACAGAGCTACCCTGTGAGAGAGACCATCGTCTCCCTTAGCCTCTCAGGAGCAGCCGGACACAGCTCTAGGAGCACCATTGTACTGTGTGATCATCACATACACTCATAGCAGGAGTAGAGGTTTTACCTCCATCGGAGGGCCTCGAATCTGGGTACGTCGCCGTGTCGCTCGTGCCCATACCCGCATCCGGATACCGCCGTGAGATCCCTCAGGAACCACTTCGATTAGCCACCCTATGGCATATGCCGTGACGATATCACGACAGGCATTGTCTCATGTTTAGCTCCTTCTAGGTGAATATATATTTGAGGCTTTTGTGGTCGGAGTAGATCTCGCATCGATTACCCATGAGGTAATGACGCCAAACTTTCAAGGCTAAGACCACGGCTGCAAGCTCGAGGTCATGGGTTGGGTAGTTTTGTTCATGTTGCTTGAGTTGTCTTAAAAGGTAGGCTACAACCTTGCCTTCTTGCATAAGTACACATCCAAGACCAGTCTTGGAGGCGTCGCAATATACGTC
The DNA here is from genome assembly GCF_019359855.2 of Lolium perenne. NCBI lineage: Eukaryota > Viridiplantae > Streptophyta > Magnoliopsida > Poales > Poaceae > Lolium > Lolium perenne. The sequence goes on from NC_067245.2 coordinate 96,845,509, forward strand.
AAAGGGCTTTGCGATATCTGGCATGATCAGGATTGGGGCTGTTGTCAGTCTACTCTTGAGATGTTGAAAGCTCTCTTCACATTTCTCGGTCCACTCAAACTTTCTGTCCTTTTTCAGCAATTGGGTCATTGGTCGAGCGATGCTCGAAAAACCTTCTACAAATCTGCGGTAGTATCCGGCTAATCCAAGAAAAGCGTGGACCTCGGTTTGTGTGGTTGGGGCTTGCCATTCCATAACGGTTTTGATTTTGGCGGGATCTACGGCAATTCCTCCTGCAGACAAGATGTGTCCCAGGAATCCAACTTGTTCCAGCCAAAATTCACACTTGCTGAACTTGGCATACAACTTGTGTTGTCTAAGAGTTTCTAGGACAATCTTCAAATGTTGTTCATGTTCCTCTTCGGACTTGGAGTATACGAGAATGTCGTTGATGAAAACAACGACAAACTTGTCCAAAAAGTTCATGAAGATCTTATTCATGAGATTCATGAAATAAGCGGGGGCATTGGTCAGTCCAAACGACATGACGTTGTACTCATACAACCCATATCTGGTGGTAAAGGCAGTTTTTGGAATGTCGGTGGCTCGGATTTTCAGCTGATGATATCCAGTTCTAAGATCTATCTTGGAGAAAACCCGGGATCCGGTGAGTTGATCGAACAAGTCTTCTATCTTGGGTAGGGGGTATTTGTTTTTGATGGTGACATCGTTAAGCTTACGATAGTCCGTGCATAAACGATTTGCACCATCTTTCTTGTCCACAAACAAGACGGGTGATCTCCAGGGGGATGCACTCGGTCTAATCAGACGTTTGGCCAACATATCATCTATCTGCTTCTTCAGCTCCACAAGCTCGGTTGCATTCATGATGTAGGCTCTCTGGGCTATGGGTCCAGTTCCGGGGATTAACTCGATGATAAACTCGATATCCCTATCCGGGGGCATACCGGGTAGATCATCCGGAAACACATCGGGGTAGCGACAAACGACCCTGATTTGATCCAGAGTTGGCTTGGTACACTTTGGTTGCAGGTGAATTTCCTGGGTAGTTTTTCAGAGACGTGCTCTACTACGATACCGGTGCTGCTAGTCATGGTTATGGCTTTCTTGGCACAGTCTATCAATCCATTGTGTTTTGACATCCAGTCCATTCCTAGGACAACTTCCAAACCTTTGGTTCCAAGAATGATGAGATTGGCATAGAAATCTACATCATGGATTTTGATTGGTACATTTTTGCAAAATTTTCTGGCTTTGGTGGTTGATCCGGGGATTTGAACTATCATAACATGCTTCAAACTGAGGGGTTGAATTTTACTTGTTGATGCAAAGTCTTCGGTGACAAAAGAATGAGATGCTCCGGAATCAAACAACACTCTGGCAGGGATGTGGTTGACAGAAAACATACCCAGTACAACATCTGGTGCTTCCTGGGCTTCTTCAGCGTTCATGTGGTAGAGGCGGCCGTTGCGGTTTTTGGGGTTGTTGGGGGCGAACTTCTTTCCGGTGGAGACACGGCGTTGCTGCTGAGCAGGTGCAGCGGTGTTGCCGGCGAGCTTGGCAAGACGCTTGGGACACTCGTTGGAGTAGTGCCCCACTACACCACACTCATAACAAGTGATAGTGGTCTTGTCCTGCTTGTTCGCAACGGGAACGGCATTGCTTCCGGTTCTGGGAGCGGTGTTGGTGTTTTTGTTGTTAGGGGCTCGCGGCGGAGCGCGGTTGTAGTTGTTGTTGTAACCTCCTGGCTTGGAGTTTCCTCCACTCCGGTTCTGATAACCGGGGTGAGAGTTCTGCATCGGGGGTTTGTTGTTTCTCGGAGTGAAACCTCCGCTTGAGCTAGGGCGAAACTTCTGGGGGTGGCTTGATCCACTCTGATTCGCCATGCGGCGCTTGCGGTTCTCATTGGCTTGGTTTAACTTGCCCTCCATCTGGATGGCGGAGTCAACAAGGGCTTCGAGGTCGGCGAAGGGGATGTTGACGAGGACAGTCTGCATCTCATCATGCAGTCCGTTCAGGAATCTCTCCTTCCTCTTCTCAACGGTGTCGGTCTCATCAGGGGCATACCTCGACAATGTGAGAAACTTGTCGCGGTATTCAACCACCGTCATGCGACCTTGTTTCAGCTCACGGAATTCATCCCTCATCTTCTTGATAAGACCCGGGGGTACATGGTACTTGCTGAACTTGAGTTTGAAATCCTCCCAAGTCATGAATTGACCTCCGTTCATGGCACGGGTGCTTGTCCACCAAGCGCGGGCTGGTCCAGCGAGATAGTGAGTGGCGAACAAGACTTTCTCATTGGCTTCCACTCCGGCTACCTCCAGATTGTTCTCCATAGTCTGGAGCCAATCGTCGGCGTCGAGGGGCTCCTCGGTCTTGCTAAACACCGGGGGATTGGTGTTTTGGAAGTTCTTGAGCTTGGATCCGGGGTGGTCATGATTTCCATGGCCTTGGTTGGCGATGTTCTGCAAGGCGACAAGGTTGGCTTGGCGTTCGGCTCTTTCTGTTTCCCGGTCGGCAAGCATGGTCTGCAGCAGTTGCAACATCGCGTTGTTGGTGCGATTTGGAGGGGCCATCTGAAGATATAGAAGATCATGAGATAAGAGGGAACATTCTATGGTTCATTTTGGTTAAGTTTGAAAACAGTTTGAAAACTTGTAATCTTTTCATGACAAACATAACATTCATTCATTCATTCCACACATGATACAAACTAACACACATACTCCAATGGTTTTAAGAACCATTCTCATGCTATGATACAAGGGGCGGGATACAACTCACACCTACATAAGTGAGACTAGTGCAACTACTCCTCATCCTCGACATCGATCAGGACGTAGTCGTCGGGTCCTGCCTCCAGGAACTCGTAGTCCTCCTCCTCGGTGTTCTCGTCCTCCTCAAAGTCGTTGTCGTCGCTCAGGAAGGCGTCTCCTCCCTGAATGTCGATGCCTCCGTCGTCATCCTCCAGCTGACGAATCTGATCCTCCTGGGCCTTGACAGTGGCCTCAAGTGACGAATCGTAGCGTCCTTCTTGGCACGCTGCTGGCGAAGGCTCTTGCGGTCGTTGTTGAGTAGCTTGATCGCCTCACCCTGCTCGGTGATGTGAGCATGGGTCTGGTTCGCGTAAGCGCGAGTGGCGTCGAGGTCCCTCTGAGTCTGGTAGAGCATGAAGTCCAGGTGCTCAGCACGGTGCCTCAACTCCGGGTGTGGCTGCAGCTCCATGGGCACTCCCGCAGCATAACGCCTCACAAGGTGGGCGTAGCGAGAGGCGAGGATGCGCACCACGTTCTGTCCACAGAGGCGCGCAAGCGCCTCCTGAAGGCCACGTGCGAGTCCGTCGAGCCAGTTGCTCTCGCGGAAGGAGAAGAGGATCCTCTCCGAGGTGGGAGGCTCCATCTTGCCCCTCAAGTCGGCAGTGATCACCCACTGCAACTCTCCTCCGGGCGTGTCGTCCAGCTGAACCCCGTGAAACTCAGGGTGTGGGCGCCCAAGGAAGTCAGAGACAGCGTTGAGGTCGTGCTCGAAGATCAAGCTCCCTCCGTTCCCAAGCTGATAAAACTTGGTGTTGATGGGTTCATTCGGCTCCATCTGAAAGAGAATTGGATCAGTAAGTTAGAGAGTGTAAAGTGTGGCAAAATTTTAAGTTGATTCAAATAAGATAGAACATGATTCCTCAAATTTTGGCAAAGTCTCAAAGACAAGAGTGTATTAAATTTTCACAAATATTTTCTTTCATTTGATTTCAAAGTTAAGTTTTTCAGAACGCCCATTCTAACTAAGGTCTTCTAAGGTCAAACAATGGCTCTGATACCAACTTGTCAACACCCGGATTTTTAAGTCCGAATGCCTATTATGTCATACATCGCAATCCCAGGAATATTGTTGTTGCGAGGCATAATAGTTAAGTATCACAGTCATCATTCATTACAAACCATAAGTCTTACAAATTTGGAATCACATGATCCATATTACACGAATAGTTGATCTATCGATCAACGAACAAACACAAGTTCATAGTTCAACATAGCGGAAGCGTAAGATACAAGGACTCTCGAGTCCACAGGCCAACGCTTGACGTCGGAAGGCGCTTAGTTGTCGTAGGCGTCCTGTTGGTCATCTTCTTGCTCATCTTCATACTCTGGCCATTTGAATAGCCAGGGACAAAGCCGTGAGTACTTTAAGTACTCGCAAACTAATACTAATGTAAGTGCTAGACATTCTAGTATGGTTGGCTAAGCTCTAGTTTATTTGCATAAGGCTAGTTTTAGTTCACAAAGTTTGAGAAAAGCTTGTTCAAGTGCTAACTAACTCAAGTGGGAACATTAGTGTCATTCCCATCCATTCAAGTGGTGATTTCAATTCAATTCACCACAAGTCATTTCACCATCATCTTTCAACATCATTTTCAAAGATATGACATCGGAAACTGTATGGCCTTTCCAACCGTCCGTAACCGTGGACGCGGCTATTCGAATAGGTTTACACTCTGCAGAGGTTGCACACTTGTGCCACAACATTTGATTTCATCCGTCGGGATTACCCCGAATCATCGTAACACAGTACGCGGATCATCAACCATAACCTTTCACTTACAAATCCTAGTATGAGCACCTCTCCCCATGAGCTTGGCCTCCCAGTGAAGACCAACTGTCAACCTGGGAACTGCACAGGGCTTGGCCGTACAATTCACCTCAATTTCACATCATTTCTCAACAACGGAGGCAGCCTCAAGCGTAACCCCTATGACGTGTGTTCAGAGGGAACCCATACTAAGATGCATAAACTTCCAGTTAAGCCCTACCCATAATCAGGTATTGTGGGGGTACTTACTAATTGGAAAGGTATCGCATTCAAACCAACATCATTGTTTTATCAAAAATCACCATCTTCTCTTGTTCATATTCACCTTCAAAAATCATTCAATGGAATGCGTCATCATTCCAAGGTTTCAAATTCATTTCAAATTCACATTGTTCCCATCTAGAGTAGTCAAGTTTTATTTCATTAGCACTAGCTCTAAATCATGAGGGGTGCTATCTTGCTTTTCTTGATTTAGACCAACTCCACTACTCTAGTAACCAACTTGTACTTTGACCAATGTTAACTATAAAAGTAACTCATTGAGAAAACAAGTAAAAACTTGTAAGGTAAAAACTTGGGATAGGCTTATGTAAGATAAGATAAGAATCATGGTGCCTTGCCCCAAGGGGCTTTGCATTTTGCAAGAATATTAGCTTGCCTTGGTAGTTCTCAAACTGTTCCTCCTCCTCCTCTTGGTAGCAACCTTTTCTTCGGCGTACTCTCCGGTGCTACCGTCTAAATTTGAATACGAGTATAATTACTCACTAATTCAATGGCTATTCCATACATCACATATAAGCACACAAACTATTCTATGCACACAAATAATCTACTTAGGGTGCATGGGTTGTGTTGTTTAAATAGAATTCACTTCTTTGTATTGAATATGTAAATGATAGTTTCCATAGGGTTCTTGAGGAATAATTTCCTCTCATTGAGATCTTCTTAAGATTTAATTTCTCAAACAATCATGAATGAACTCATATTGACCTAAGTCAAATGTTCATCATCATCATTTGTGAAAATGATTTAAATGGGGTAGATCACCTCATATCATTTAATATCACTACATATGATTTAAATCTCAAGTAATTCATATAAGAGAGTTTGGGACCAGGGGTCCAAACATCCCATGAATTCATATGAGACAAGTTTAAATGAAGTACAAGACTCCACATAATTTACTTTAATAATTTTGGACAATATCAACTAGTTAAACTAGTCAAATGCTCCATTAATTAAACTAGGGCATGATCATGCAAGATGACCACACCATTTTATTGCAGAAACAATTAGTGTAAGTCAAATGTGAGCTATTAGAGTTGGAATTAACTTAATATCTATGTTGGTTGATTTTTAATAATTATTTGAATAAGGAAAAGTCCCTGCCTTGTTATTTTTATCACATTAATTCTACAAAGAATCTGGTCATGGGACCAGTGGCATTTGATAGATAATTTCTCCAGCTTTCCAACAATATAAAGTTCAACAAATTTGGTTTAGCCAATTCAACTCTATTGAATTTCAAAGTGGCAGCAGTATTCAAAATCATTTGAATTAATTAAATCCAGTTTGAATTAAAAGGCCGGCGGGAAAAGCTAGCTGGGCCCAAAGGTTTAAAAACAGCCCAAGGCCAGCCCAGCCACGGTCCAGTGCCGCGCGGGCTGCCTGACAGCGGGGGCCACCCGTCAGTGGGTGTTTAAACCCAAAACGGTATGGGCGAAGCTGGGGCGTTGGATTAGATCGAGGATCTACGGCCGTGGTTCATCGTCGTCTCCGACGAGAACCCGACGATGCGGCGGCGGCAGTAGGGGGTCGGCGGGCTAACCAGTGCTCCAGCGAGGGATGGCAGTATGCGTGGTGAAGTTGTGGACGACGGTGGAGCTCCTGGTACCGGCGGCTCCTCCTAGAACAGCTCCAATCGACGGCGGCGACCTCCGGGTACTGGCGGCGTCGATCTTCCAATTGGAGCAGCTCCGGCGATGATTTGGTGAGTGGTGGAGTGGTGGAGAGGCAGTGAAGGGTGGTGAGTGCGGTGGTGTGCTCAGTTGCTTCCAGGGAACGTGCTATTTATAGGATTGAGAGAGGGTGGCGGGGCAGTGATGCGGGCGACCATGGCGCGGCTTCTCCGGCGAGCTATCGAGCTAGGCGAGGGTGTAGAGGTGTTCTACGTGTCCAGGCGAGGCGAATGGTGGCGACAGCTCGGTCGGGGAGGGCCTGGTTGTGTCGCATTGCTTCCAGGTCTGTCGCGCCCGCGGCGGAGCAGAGTTTCCTTCTCCGGCGGCGGTGGGCGCGGGTCGTGGTCTGGCGGTTGTCTGGCGGCGTCCAGGTGTCGTGAGGATGCTCAAGGCGTCAAGAGCGGGTCCAGGGCGAGTGCAGGGTGGCGGTGCGGCGCGTGGCCAGTGACGTCTGCGCGCATGTCCATGCGCGACGTCATCGGCATGGTGAGCGCGCTCTGGGCGCGCGTCGTCCGGCGTGTGTTGTCGCTCTCCTCGACAACGGCGGTGCTAGGCAGGGCTAGGGTGGTGTGCTGGTGCGGTTTGGCACGGTGGCCATGGCCAGGGAAGAAGAAAGGGAGGGGGAGCTCGACGTGTGTGGCATGGCCGGCATGGCCATGCCCTAGCTTGCTCTCTCTCTCCCTAGCATGCTATTTGGCATTGATTTGGTTTAAGGGGACCAGGGGACAATGTAGATTAGATTTGGAGTAGATTAGGTTGTGTAGATCACTATTTGCAATAGTTGCAAATAGTGCCCGATTTTGTAATTTGCAAAAATATCCAAATTTGAAATAATTCAAATGGTGAATCTTTTTGAAATGTGTGTACCTAGATAAGTTGTATTTGACCAGAGATGAATAGAGGTGGTGGTGGAAAGGTAGAATTCAAGAATTGGCAAAAATGGCTAAGTGGAGAATGTTGCATATGTGAAAAAGTTGTGACTTTGGATGAGCCTTGCTCATGATCCAAGATGATTTTGGCATGGTGATCTTCACCAAATTTGTTCACCTTGATGTTGACTTTGAAATGGTGCAAAGAGTTAGCAAGAGTTGGTTTGGGAAAATTGAATGGCAAGGGCTCAAAGTAGTGATCAGACTATAATTGTCAAATTTGACCATTATCATATGTGAGCTAGTTTTGGGTTTGAATTTCATTTGAATTGTGATCCTTTGATTCCAAAAGTTGTAATAAGTGTTTAATAACATTATTCAACTAATGGTAAAGACCAAATAAGTCTAGGGTTAAAATTTATAAAAATGCCATAGGGCATATGTGAGGGTTTTTAGGGTTTTTCATTTAGTGGAATTTCTCCCTCTTTGATTTGTTTGGTTGGTGATCTTAATATGATCACATTAGGGTTTTAGAGCATATCAAATACAAGTAATAACAATCATCATGGCATATCAATCAAATGCACAAGTCCTATGCATGGTGCTATATGCAAAATTAAAAAGTTTTTGTTGGTTTGAAATTTTGCTTTCTGGAATTCTCTAACTTTCTTTTATTGAAATTTGGGGTGTTCAGACGCTTTGTGAAAGATTTTAGCACCATTGCTTGCCCTTTGAATGAGCTTACCAAAAAGAATGTTCCGTTTGTTTGGGGCAAGGCCCAACAAAATGCTTTTGATGAGTTGAAGAAACGCCGTACCGAAGCTCCCCTTCTTGTCCTTCCAAATTTTGCAAAAACTTTTGAGATTGAGTGTGATGCAAGTGGACTCGGTATTGGTGGCATTCTTATGCAAGAGGGCAAACCCGTGGCATAATATAGTGAGAAGTTGGATGGCGCACGCCTCAACTATCCTATATATGACAAGGAGCTCTACGCTTTGGTTCGTGTTCTTGAAGTTTGGCAACACTATCTTTGGCCAAAAGAGTTTATCATTCATTCCGACCATGAGTCCTTGAAATATTTGAAAAGCCAACACAACTTGAACAAACGACATGCAAAATGGGTCGAGTTCATTGAGTCCTTCCCATATGTAATCAAATACAAGAAGGGCAAGGACAATGTTGTGGCGGATGCTCTTTCCCGCAAAAACACCCTTTTGCTTGCCTCATCAGTGGCGCACGAAAATGGGCTTCTGTGGCGCACGGGTGGTGCGCCACAGAAACGTCGCCACAAAAATAAGGTTTCTGTGGCGCATCTTGCTGTGCGCCACAGAATTAAGGTTTCTGTGGCGCACTGGGTCCTGTACGCCACAGAAATAAGTAGTTCTGTGGTGCATGCGACGTAGCTGCGCCACAGAAATAGGTGCGCCACAGAACTATGTTTTGGTGCGCCACAGAACAATCTACAGGTATACTCAATTTTGTGCTCCCTGGTGTATTATACAGGTTTTATACTGGTTTTATACACCGTATACAGGTTATATACTGATATAATATAGACAGATATAATATGGACATATATAATCATCACATCATCATCACATTACTTAGAGCCCGATCGAGTTATACATATAGCTCCATACAACTCATAATCCATGCAAATTAAGAAAGTTCTCATCATCTCTAGATACAAACGAAGTGACACCGGCCGCCGCCTACACTAGGATGAAATAGAGTACCGCCGCGACGATGGTGAGTAAGAGCGAGAGCACAATGAAGGTCTTCATCTTGCTCTTGTTCGCTTGGTGCGCCCTCCACTTGGCAACCGCCTCGTGTCTAGTCGGGTACCCTTTGTAGCAGTTGCCGCTGAACTTGTGCACCTGTTTCTTGCACTCCTCCCACTCCTCGTACACTCCTGGAACCCGCCCCTCGAACACGACGTAGTACGTCATCTCTATGGACACAAGGCATATTAGTATATAACGCAATGGAAAGAGTTAGAGGGTTCACATGCATACATATTCACAAGAATTAAAGCAAGGAAATAATAATAAACCTAAAACACATATAGCATCGGTATCACATAAGTAATATGGTTCCATGATAATGACTACAATAGTAATTGAAGTCCAACAACGACGACCACCATTTCGAGCAAATTAAGCAAGTTTAGTTTACAACACGGTACAAATTGTCCATCGATTCAAAGTAATGCTAGGCACACCGGCCTCGGTCAACGAGACGTCTTCTTGAGCGGCTCCGGGAACGGCTTGTACAAGTCATTCGTCGTCCACGTCCTTCCATCACCCTGCCTATGTAGGCGTTCTTCGATATCCCTCTTAGACAACCCTCTGAGTTGGTGTAAGAGCCCCGATGCGTTGGATACATCTTGTAAGATAATTTCCGAGAGCTTTACTTGGATGCGATGGAAGTCTTCTCTAAGATCATCATCATTGATTTGCCTCGACATTTTATGGGGTCTCGCTTACTAGGTGGCAAAGACATCATCTCTGCATCCTCGACAAACCCTTTAAGGTGATGGAGGACATAGAAGGCCTCCTTAATGCTGCCAGCTGGCTGCTTGACACAAGGGAAGTCGATCACGTGCTTGAACCCGGGCTTTTTAGTGTCCGGCCTGATATGTTGCCCATTCTTGTCGAAGGTGCCTCCATTTTTGGAGTAGCCAAGGATAGCCTCATAGAGAACACCCCTTATTCTCTTGTAGTCTTTCTTCGTCGTCGTACTCAATGAGTCGAAATACTGGGCTAGTGACCACTTCGGATCTAGGATGATGAGTGTGCAGTATTTGTCCCTGCTCAACACATGCAATTGAAATGGAATGTTGGAAATGATCGGCAATGGAAGAAATATATAAGAAAGCATAAGTTACGACGGCCGTGAGCGGATGTGTACTTACTCGGGAAAGACAGGCAGAAGAATGGTGTTGCTCTCTTTGTACATGAGCATGAAGTTCTGGAGGTATCGCACCGCCTTGGTCCGTGTCCTTGAGCCGTCCTGGAGCTGGCTATCGCGCATGTAGTAGGGATCCGCTACCGCTATGTGGCGGGGTCTCTCTCTGTTGATCTTCATCTGAAGATTGATCGCGTATAGGCGGACCAAGTTATAGTCGAGCCATTTCGAGTGAAATAGGTTGAAGACGTCCCCGAACGCTATGAAGAAGATATCCGCGGGGTCTTCATTGACGAAGTTCTGGTCGGACGGCACCTTGACCGAGAACACCGGGTAATTTGGATCCTTTTCTTTAAGAAGGACGCTCTCTAGATAAATAATAGTGTTCTGCAAAGGGAGCATTGGTCCACTTGCGAGGTGTTCCATGTCCGGAGGCAGTATCAGTTTACCAGCTTCATGACACCGGGGCAAGCCATCCGGTGTAGGTGGTACCATGTCGTCGGCCCGGGTCCTCTTAGGAGCAGGCTGGCTCGAAGATGTGCCCTTCTTGGCTCCTCTCTTCCTTGCCTTCTTCACCTGACCTACTGGGGGTGCTGATGGTGGTGCTTCGGGTGCTGGTGGTGCTTCTGAGGTCGCTGGGGTTGATTTGGGTGGCTCCCCGATGATCGTCTTACGCAGCGTGTTAGGGCTCAAAACGGTAGCAGGCTTGACTTGAGCTGGATTGCCAGCCTCCGGAGGAGTGTCTTGAGAAAGACCCGTGAAGACCAGGCGCTGCTTCGTCACTGTAGGGGGGCGACCAAGTTGATCGCCGTGTGTGCGGAAGGCTTGTTCATCCATAGGAGGCATGTACATATCTTGGCTGCAGGCGCCAGTGTTGATGTAGGCATCGATGTCATCATCATCATCGGCATCGTTGCCATCAAGTGGCGCCATGTCCTGGACCTTAGGTGGTGGCGGTTGCGATGCCGCCGCTTGGCGTACCGTGCGTCTAGTTGACGGTCGTTGCGGTAGCGCTCCCAACAACTGTTTGTGGCGTGTGGTGGTGGCGGCGATCGTCGGTTCCTTCCGGGTGGCGGCGGCGACCGCCGGTTCCTTCAGGGTAGTGGGGGCGGCGACCGCCGGTTCCTTAAGGGTGTCATCGGCGCTGGCGATCTTGGGCCGGATGATAGGGGAGGTGGTGCCGGTGCTTTTCTTAGCACTCGGAAGACCCCCCAGACGAATCTGGTTCTTCGGCCATTTCATAACCCATGAGGTGCAATCCCCAAGGGGCAAAACGTCGCCTTCGTCTGTGCCCGGAGGTTGAAAGGGGGGCTGATACGTCCAAAACGTATCTACTTTCCCGAACACTTTTGCTATTGTTTTACCTCTAATTTGTGTATTTTGGATGCAACTAACACGGACTAACGCTGTTTTCAGCAGAACTGTTCCGGTGTCTCGTTTTTGTGCAGAAATCCAACTTTCGGGAAAATCCTCGGAATTTATGCAGAAGGCCCTATTTTCCCAGAATACAGACGGAGCCAGAAGGACAAGTAAGGTGGAGGCCCGAGGGCCCCACACCATAAGGCGGCGCGGCCTAGGGGGGCCCGCGCGGCCCTATGGTGTGGCCCCCTCGGCCGGCCTCCGACGCCCTCCTTCGGACTACTTATTGCCTTCGACCTAAAAATGCACGGGGAGAAGTCGAAGTCGCCAGAAAGCCTCCAGAACGCCGCCACATCGCGAAACTCCGTCGCGGGAGCCAGAAGTCTCCGTTCTGGCACTCCACCGGGACGGGGAATTGGAGGAGATCATCGCCATCATCACCGCCAACGCCTCTCCATCAACCAGCCATGCTTCCCCCATCCATGTGTGAGTAATTCCCCCGCTGTAGGCCGAAGGGGATGGTAGGGATTGGATGAGATTGGTCATGTAATAGCATAAGATTGTTAGGGCATAGTGCCTAGTGTCCGTAATTGGTACTTTGATGATATTGTTGCAACTTGTTATGCTTAATGCTTGTCACTAGGGCCCGAGTGCCATGATCTCAGATCTGAACATGTTATTGTTTCATCATGATATTCATTGTTTATTGATCTTACCTGCAAGTTGTATACACATGTCGCTGTCCGGAACCAATGGCCCCGAAGTGACAGAAATCGGGACAACCGGAGGGAATGGTAGTGATGTGAGGATCACATGTGTTCACGGAGTGTTAATGCTTTGCTCCGGTACTCTATTAAAAGGAGTACCTTAATATCCAGTAGTTTCCCTTGAGGCCCGGCTGCCACCGGCTGGTAGGACAAAAGATGTTGTGCAAGTTTCTCATTGCGAGCACGTACGACTATAATTGGAACACATGCCTATTGATTGCTTTGTACTTGGACACCGTTTTATTATTATCTGCAAATGCCCTGCTATGATTATTACATGAGTTTCTCTCATCCATGCAATGCCCGTCATCCGTCCCCGTGCCTACAGTATTTTAATCCTGCTGTTTACTAAAATCACTACTGCTGTCTCTGTTACTCTGCTGCTGTTATTTCACTACTGCTACTGCTATAAAACTGTTACTACTGATAAACTCTTGCGAGCAAGTCTGTTTCCAGGTGCAGCTGAATTGACAACTCCGCTGTTAAGGCTTCCAAGTGTTCTTTGTCTCCCCTTGTGTCGAATCAATAAATTGGGTTATACTACCCTCGAAGACTGCTGCGATCCCCTATACTTGTGGGTTATCAAGACCGTTTTCTGGCGCCGTTGCCGGGGAGCATAGCTTTATTTGGAAGTTCACTTGGATTAATATTGTTCGCTGCAAACTCTCCATCATGGGTAAACCTCGCGATTCTAAAGTCGCCATATTACCATCCACTACAAGAAAAGGTACAATTCTGAGTACCTCTGCCACTCTTGATTCACCATCGGTGATAAGTCAACTTGTTTCACCGCCACAAGCTGGTACGTCTGCTGAATCTGAAAACTCTCATAATATTGATAATATTTCTGTTGTGCTTGATGATAGTGGTTCGTTGGGATCCTTTCTAGATGCTACAATTGCTAGGTCTAGACAAATTGAAAATGCTGAAACTCCTAATGAAAATGCCACTACACCTGTTAGTTCACCTGAACTTGATTATTCTAGTGATGATCCTGATGAAGATTATGTGGAGCTTAATGATGATTTTATTGATAAATGCAATTCTATTACTGATGCAAGTAAAATTAAAAAGTTTCTCGCACAATATACTATTAGACATAAGCTATCTCCTGATCCTGAATTTGCCACATCTCCTATATGCATTAAGGATAAAGATTATGATTTTTCTCTTGATCTATCTCATATAGCTATTGTAGAGAAAACACCCTTTTGTGGTACTGAAAAAGAAAGTGATGTAGAACACATGATTGAACTTTCTTCTATGAGTAGCTTGTTTTCTGATGATGTCAAGATGCGTACTTACTTTGTCGCTAAAATTTTTCCTTTCTCATTAAAGGATGATGCTAAAACTTGGTATAATAATTTGCCTCCTGGTTCTATTAAAAATCCAACTGAGTTGCGTGATGTTTTCTTTCGAAAATACTTTCCTGCTAGTGCTCAACATGCTGCTTTACAGAGAATTTACAGATTTGATCAAGGAGATGAAGAGAAATTGCCTGCGGCATGGGCAAGATTTTGTTCTCTTATTAGAGCTCGACCTGGTCATGATTTAGAAAAGAATGATCTACTTGATATATTTTATAGTGGACTAACCATTGAATCTAGAGCATATTTGGATAGTTGTGCTGGTTGTGTTTTCAGGAAAAGAACTCCAGAAGAAGCTGAAGATTTATTGGCTAGAATAAGCCGGAATCATGATGATTGGGAAACACCTGAACCAACTCCAACGCCAATATTGAAGAAGAGGGGTTTAATTGAATTGAATGATGATGATATGCGGGAAGCTAAGAAGTCTCTCAAGGAGAAAGGTATTAAATCCGAAGATGTGAAGAATCTACCTCCTATAGAAGATATATGTGAGATAATTCCCCCTTCACCCATGATTGAGGTAAACTCCCTTCAACGCTTTACTAGGGAAGATATTCCGTATTCAAAACCTCCTGCACAATGCTTAGATGAGTTTGATAATTATATTGTTAAGCAAGAAAATTTTAATATGAGAGTAGAGAATCATCTAATGGAAAATTCTCAAGCTATTAGCAATTTGCATGATATTGTGGAGAGAACCTCCAATGATGTTAAGATGCTTGTTAAACATTTTCAAATGATTCAAACTCAAATTGATCAACTCACTAAAGTGCAAAATGACTTGCTAAATAATAATTCTAAAGAGAAACATGCTTATGAAGTAACAACTAGAGGTGGTGTCTCAACCCAGGATCCTCTATATCCTGAAGGGCATCCCAAAAGAATTGAACAAGATTCTCGACGCATTGAACCTAGTGCTCATTCTAAGAAGAAAAAGAAGAAGAAACATAAAAATGTTGTAGAATCCTCTGAACCTGTTAATGATCCTAATAGTATTTCTATTTCCGATGCTGAAACTGAAAGTGGAAATGAACATGATAATGATAAGAATGATGCTTCTGATAAAGAAGAGGTAGAAGATGAACCTGAAAAGCATGATAAAAATAAAAAGTATACTAAAGAAGATTTTATTGCTAAGAAACATGGTAATGAAAGAGAACCTTGGGTGCAAAAGCAAATGCCTTTTCCTGCTAAGAAACTAAAATCAAAGGAAGAAGAACACTATAATAAATTTTGCAATTGGATGAAACCTTTATTCTTGCAAATCCCTTTGACTGATGCTATTAAATTGCCCCCTTATTCAAAGTATATGAAAGATATTGTTACTAACAAAAGGAAAATCCCCAATGAGGAGATTTCCACTATGCTTGCTAATTACTCTTTCAATGGCAAAGTTCCAAAGAAGTTGGGCGACCCAGGTATACCTACTATTCCTTGTTCTATTAAGAATAATTATGTTAAAACTGCTCTATGTGACTTGGGAGCCAGTGTTAGTGTTATGCCTTTCTCTCTTTATAAGAGACTTTATCTAGAAAAGTTGATACCTACTGATATATCTTTGCAAATGGCTGATAAATCTACTACTATTCCTGTTGGTATATGTGAGGATGTTCCTGTTCAAGTTACTACTAACTGCTTGATATTAACTGATTTTGTTGTGTTGGAAATGCCTGAAGATGATAATATGTCTATTATTCTTGGGAGACCTTTTCTTAACACCGCAGGGGCTGTTATTGATTGCAATAAAGGGAAGGTTACTTTTAATGTTGATGATAAGGAGCATACCGTCTATTTCCCCAAGAAGATTGATAAAGTATGTGGAGTCAATACTATTTCTAATGTGAGAACTATCAAAGTTGGAACTATTGATTGTCCTATATATGAGCCTAAAGAAGGTTATCAAAATCTTATGATTGGATCCATATCAATACAATTCAAGGTAACATGATTGATTTGAGGTTTATTTCTTCTTATGTTATGTAAAAATTATTCGGTGGCAAGACTTGACCAACCTTGTTAACGAATACTTTTTATATGCATAGAGGAGGTAAACAACATCTCTTTCTTCCTCCACTTGTCTTATTTGCTGTAGCACTTTTGATTTGCAAAGTTCTTTAGTTAATTAGAGTTTACAAAAAAATTCCTGGCCAGTAATAATAAACTAAATACCCAGAAATGTGCATTTTTCAAAGTTTTCAAAAATTCACAAAAATTATACCGTTGGTCCTATTTTTCGAAGAGGCACCTGGGAGCACCAGAGGATGACCTGTGGGGCACCCCAGGGTGCCACACCACAGGCCGGCGCGGCCAAGGAGGGGGGCGTGCCACCCTGTGGTGTGGGCCCCTCCTTGCCCCACTACTTCATCTCTTTCTCCCAGCATCTTCTCTCTCCCGAAAAAACTCGAACCATCTTTCTCTCACTCGCGTTTTTGCTCAAGAGCTCAGGATTTTTCGATCTCTTTGCTCAGCCCAGATTTCTGTCTGAAATTTGGCACATTTGCTCTCCGGTATGTGACTCCTCTGATTATCCAAGTAGAATTTTGTTTGGTTGAGTATATCTTGAATATTTTGCTGCTGTAGGTAACATGTTTAGTGAGCTTGCATGCTTGTTCTAAGTTGTATAAACTAGTTTTGATGCATGATTAGTACTCTAGCAAGTTCCTATAGTAGTTCCCCTTGATTATATGTCACCAAATCAAGTTTTATATCACTTGTTGAAAAATTTCAGAGAAGAAAGATGAAGAAGTTCAACTTTGGAGAATTGTTCAAGAGAGGAACAACCAGCACCGGGAGGCCTTCTAGGACCGCCACCCGACTTAGGCGATCGTACAATGAGGATATCATCGCGCCTAGCTTCGCGCCCGAAGAGGACAACGGGGCTCCTAATGCTTCGTCTTTTCCATGCTATGATTTTCTGAGAAATGCAGGGATATTGGAGGATTTCTTCACCCTTGTCAATAGGGCGGGCTTAACCACCTACGTGGGAGACGAAAGGGAGCAATACTATATGCTCACCAAAATTTTCGTCGAGAGCTTCAGGTTCAACAACACGCAATACGAGCCGACAGTTGCATTCAAGATCTATGGTAATCCTGTTACTATGGAATTGGAAGATTTTTGTCGTGCATTGGATATTGCCCCTGTAAGTACAGCAAGGAGGATTGATGACAACCCCCGGGACTTGTTGGAGCTCTATCGAGGGATCACCGATGATGATTGTCGCACCATTCAGCGTGGCAAGATAAGGAACATTCAACTCCCCGCCATTAAGTATTTTGCATATTACATTGCTACTAGCATTCTTGGTAGGGAGAACACTAGCAATATTTCTAGTTACCATCTTGCTTTCTTGAATATTGCACTTACTGGTCGGACATCTTATCACCTTGGTTCTCTTATTGCTCGCCGCCTGTCTAATAGGGGGCCTATTTTTGGAGGAACTATTGCACTGCGCGTTTTAACATATTTAAGACTTCCTCTTGATCCTAATGATGTGCCATTGACCCCTAGGAGACTCGATATTGCTGCTATGAAGAGTCATCATTTTGTTACCACTGATTCTACTTTAGATAATATGGTCTATAGAATGTTGTTTGCTGACGGGGATGAGAAGGAAATCCCTCTTCCCCAACCAGGTTTGTTCAGTATTGACAGGCAATCATGGTCGTGCACTAAGGAGGAGGTGGATGAACATATGAAGATACAATACTTCCACCAGCAGCATGACTCCGAGGACGCCGAGCCCTCCTATGACTACACCGTCACGTATCCGGGTGCTTCTTCTAGCACATGCCCGGAATATGATCCATCCTCGTCGTACTACGGAGATAATACCTCATGGTCTCGATGGGATTGAACTCCACTTAGGCCAAAAGCCTAAGCTTGGGGGGAGGTATACCGGCATCACTCATTCTTTGCATATTATGATTGCTGGATACTTGTATATACTTATTTCGTTTGTTTGAGTGGTTTTCTAATGAGAGGGAGATGATATTTGGGGAAGTGCTGCCTGAAAACAGATTCTGGACTGTTACCGAAAAAATTCTCAAAAATAGTCAGAAGAGTATTTTGCGAAGCCAATTTTTGTGCATGTTCCCCAGGTTGTTATCTAACTTTCATTAGTTGAACACTTTTCGATTTGATCAGTGTAAGAATTTATTAAAAATCGAGTACTGTACTGCTGTTAAGTTTGACGAATTTCTGCTGCTTTGTGTTTATGTGAGTTTTCTAGTTTGCTATTTCTTGTTTTTGCTTTGTTTCCTTCCCAAAACACAAAAAGACCAAAAATATTTCTGTTGTTTCTCTTCATCATTTGTTTGCTTTGGTTTCTTGCATTTGTTTCGCTTTATTTGCTATTGCTAGTTTGTTATAAGAAAACCCAAAAAGATTTTGCTTTGTTTGCTTGTTTCCTTTTGTTCTTGTTTCTAATTCGAAAACACCAAAAATATTTGCTGTTCTTCTTTGGTTTGTAAAGTTCATTATGAGTTCAATGGTCTTCGGTGGCTGGAGCGTGGTTTTCATTTCATATTATCCAAGCTGCACAAGTGAAAGGCAATAATGACGATCTACGACAATTGAATTGTGGTGAGAGGCTGGTATGAACTCTATTTGTTTTCATTTTTGTACATATACTCATCCATGTGAGCATGCTTAGTTGGTTCATGTGAGGTATATGTTATTTGAGAAAGTCTAGTAGTTCATGATCTCTCATGTTTAGCTCCAATTTATTAATATGAGTAGCATGTCATGGATGTTTGCTTACATTGTTTTATTCATAAGTAAGTATGGCATTGTGGTATCCTCCTCTGAATAATTCATTTATATCGACTTGGCACATGCTCACGCATGCATATGACTGAACCAACGTCAATTAAGCCTCGATGATTTATATTGCTTCAGAGTTTTTGTATCACTTTTATGCCTCCGTTAATTTATTTTGCCGCAAGCATGATTATGACAGTTACTGCTCTCTTGATTTGTCGCTCCCTAGTCTTTTGCTAGCCTTCACTTGTACTGAGCGGGAACGCTGCTCGTGCTTCCAAACACCTGAAAACCAAGTTGTTCCAAAGAGTCCACCATAAATACCTATGCATGGCATTTCAAACCATTCCAAGTAAATTCTCATGCGCTACCTTTAAAACCTTCAAAATATTTCTAAATTTGTGTTTATGTTTCATAGCTCATGAGGAAGTATGTGGTGTTTAGCTTTCAACCTTGTCATTTACTTTTGACGGACTCTCATATGGACTAGTGGCACATCCGCTTATCCAATAATTTTGCAAAAAGAGCTGGCAATGGGATTCCCAGTCCCGAATTAATTAACTTAAATAGACACTCCTCCATGGTTTGTGATTGTTGGACGGCACCCGAAGGATTCGGTTAGCCATGGCTTGTGTAAGCAAAGGTTGGGGGAGTGTCATCATCATAATAAAAATAAAATAAAAATGCACTCCTTCATGGTATGTGATTGTTGGCAGGCACCCGAGGATTCGGTTAGCCATGGTTTGTGTAAGAAAGGTTGGAAGGAGTGCCACATAAACATGCAAATAATTCATGGGAGCCGCTCTTGGGAGTCCGGTTGGCGAGGTAGTTGGTGTACCCATTACCATTCGTTGACAACAACAAACACCTCTCAAAATAATTTTACTCCTGATTTCAAAAATGAAAAGCTCTAGCGCATGTTAATCTCTGCTTCCCTCTGCGAAGGGTCAATCTTTTACTTTTATGTTGTGTCTCCATTATTTCTTTGAGCACTATCTTGAGAGCACAACTGTCATTCTTAGTATAATATGCTTGTCTCAAAATATGATTGATTGTGGTATAACTTTGATGCTTTTATCTTTGACAATCACTACTTCTAGTCTTTCTATGAACTCCAGAGGTGCCCGGGCATTTATGTTTTGCCAATCAAATACAGGCAAGCGAGATACCACTTTATCATACTCTCTTATGAACATTGCAATCCTGCTTACATACATGATTCATGATGCTTATTATTAATTGTTGGTACCTCTCCATGATTGACATAGCTGTTAGATGATCTTATTTGCATGTATCTCATTATGAACTGCTTAAGTATTAGCCATAGCATGAGAATATATACATCATATGAGCAAATGTGTTCGTGAAAGTTCTTTTATCGCTCAGTTGTTAACTGAATTGCTTGAGGACTAGCAATAAGCTAAGCTTGGGGGGAGTTGATACGTCCAAAACGTATCTACTTTCCCGAACACTTTTGCTATTGTTTTACCTCTAATTTGTGTATTTTGGATGCAACTAACATGGACTAACGTTGTTTTCAGCAGAACTGTTCTGGTGTCTCGTTTTTGTGCAGAAATCCAACTTTCGGGAAAATCCTCGGAATTTATGCAGAAGGCCCTATTTTCCCAGAATACTGACGGAGCCAGAAGGACAAGTAAGGTGGAGGCCCGAGGGCCCCACACCATAAGGCGGCGCGGCCTAGGGGGGGCCCGCGCGGCCCTATGGTGTGGCCCCCTCGGCCGGCCTCCGACACCCTCCTTCGGACTACTTATTGCCTTCGACCTAAAAACGCACGGGGAGAAGTCGAAGTCGCCAGAAAGCCTCCAGAACGCCGCCACATCGCGAAACTCCGTCGCGGGAGCCAGAAGTCTCCGTTCTGGCACTCCGCCGGGACGGGGAATTGGAGGAGATCATTGCCATCATCACCGCCAATGCCTCTCCATCAACCAGCCATGCTTGCCCCATCCATGTGTGAGTAATTCCCCCGCTGTAGGCCGAAGGGGATGGTAGGGATTGGATGAGATTGGTCATGTAATAGCATAAGATTGTTAGGGCATAGTGCCTAGTGTCCGTAATTGGTACTTTGATGATATTGTTGCAACTTGTTATGCTTAATGCTTGTCACTAGGGCCCGAGTGCCATGATCTCAGATCTGAACATGTTATTGTTTCATCATGATATTCATTGTTTATTGATCTTACCTGCAAGTTGTATACACATGTCGCTGTCCGGAACCAATGGCCCCGAAGTGACAGAAATCGGGACAACCGGAGGGAATGGTAGTGATGTGAGGATCACATGTGTTCACAGAGTGTTAATGCTTTGCTCCGGTACTCTATTAAAAGGAGTACCTTAATATCCAGTAGTTTCCCTTGAGGCCCGGCTGCCACCGGCTGGTAGGACAAAAGATGTTGTGCAAGTTTCTCATTGCGAGCACGTACGACTATAATTGGAACACATGCCTATTGATTGCTTTGTACTTGGACACCGTTTTATTATTATCTGCAAATGCCCTGCTATGATTATTACATGAGTTTCTCTCATCCATGCAACGCCCGTCATCCGTCCCCGTGCCTACAGTATTTTAATCCTGCTGTTTACTAAAATCACTACTGCTGTCTCTGTTACTCTGCTGCTGTTATTTCACTACTGCTACTGCTATAAAACTGTTACTACTGATAAACTCTTGCGAGCAAGTCTGTTTCCAGGTGCAGCTGAATTGACAACTCCGCTGTTAAGGCTTCCAAGTGTTCTTTGTCTCCCCTTGTGTCGAATCAATAAATTGGGTTATACTACCCTCGAAGACTGCTGCGATCCCCTATACTTGTGGGTTATCAGGGGCATGGCGTAGCGGTACTCCAGCACTACCATTACCAACTTGACCTTCGCCACGTCTTCCGCCAATCTAGCGTCGTGCATAGTGCGG
This sequence comes from Lolium perenne, assembly GCF_019359855.2. NCBI lineage: Eukaryota > Viridiplantae > Streptophyta > Magnoliopsida > Poales > Poaceae > Lolium > Lolium perenne. The sequence continues at coordinate 96,867,013 of NC_067245.2, forward strand.
GAAGCCATGACATGGCCGCTAGCAACTTCCACCAACTTGCCGCCGGGCTCCACCGCTTGCAGAAATATGCATGGTTCATCCTGAGTCAGGGGCGCCATGTTGGGCATCGTGAGATGGCAGTCACGAAAGGCATATATAGTTAAAGAAGATGACGCGAAGGAGTAACTAATGAGTTTACCTCCTTGATGGCGTCGATCTCGGCTACTGTCGATATAAGGGCGGCGGTTGGGGGCGTCGATGTGACCAGTTGGAGCTGCGGCGGCGGTTGGAGCTGCGGCGTCGGGTGGAGCGGCGGCGTCTGGTGGAGCCCCAACGCCGGCGTCGGGTGGAGCGGCACCGTCGGCGACACGTGGAAGCTTGAGTTGCTGCCGCTGATGCTGGGCACATGTATCGGCCCCACTTGACCTCCCGCATTCCAAGCAGCTAACCCCTCCATCAACCCAGGGGGATGATCTGTCGGATCTTCTCGTCCAATAACTTGTTCATCATCTCCGTGTTCTCCACAGGCTTTTCGGCCACCAGCTTCTCTAGTGACTCCACCTTCTTCTTCACCTCCTGAACCTCGGATTTATCCTTAGCCGACGACCTCCTCTCCAGCTTTCTCGTCTTGGCATCCGATCCGTAGTACTCGGATAGCTTCATACTTGTGCCAAAGCCAGACACACGGCCACCCGACGTCGGTGGCTTGTCCAGCTCCCTCTCCTTGTATTTGTTCATCGCCCTGTTGAAAGGCGTGTCCCACGGTTCCGTCGACCCCTGGGACGACGGGCCAGCCTTCGTCAACTCTTCATCCTTCAGACAAATGAACTTAAGGTTAGCCCATTTGGCTTCATTGCCTGATAAGATGAGCGAAATAATATAGAACTATCCTTACCAGGTACTTCTCGAAATCCCTCACGTCTTCGTGATCCGTAATAAATTCCCCCGTCTTCCAGTCTAAGTAGTAGCGGGACCGGACAAAGTTCCTAGCCTGTTCATCCTGGATTTTGTGCCAGGGGTTTTCTTTCCCCAGACGTACCATCTCGGCATCCTCCTTGTCCCAAGTGGGCTGTTTTCCTCGGTAACCGCCGCTTCCGCAATGGTGGGTCCCTAAGTTCAACTCCCGCATTTTCTTCCCCCAGGCGGTCCATTTTTTAACACTGTCACTCTCTAAGTAAGACTTGAATGCATTAAAGTCTTCTAAGGAGATCGACGGGTCTTTGGTACTTATCCTCTCCCAGCTTTCACCGGCATCGATCTTTTTCTTCAGCCGGTTCTTCCAGCTGCTCAAGGCGGTGCTCATCTTCGTGAGAGCTAAAGAGTCCACCTTCTTATTGAACGGCTCCGGGAACGTGTATCGTTGGTGAAGCTTCTGGAGGAGGGATTGGGCGAGAGCCTCGTTCTCCTTGCTTCTGAGGTCCTGAGTTAGGATCGGCACGGTTTCACGGACGATGCACCCTAGTTGCATGCCGTACCATTTGGCAACCCACGAAGGCTCCAAGGGTAGGCCACTTTCGGAGACTACCGTGAAATGATCGGTGACGTTGGCGAGTACTTGCGGCCTCCGATCCCTCCTTGGCCTCCTCGCCGTCCTCTTCTTCTTACCCTCCTAAGGGTTGCCGCCGCTATCACCTTCCGTGCGGTTGGCCGCGTTCTCTTCACCGGTCTCGGTGGCGGCGTCCCAGTTATCGTCATCGTCGCCGGTGTCGGCGGCGCCCCCCGGCCCTCTCCCTCGGAGGCGGCGTCCCGGCCCTCGTCGGTGTCGTCGGCGGCCTCCTGGCCCTCTCCCTCGGAGGCGGCATCCCGGCCCTCTTCCTCATCGCCGGGCGACTCGGCGGTGGCCTTCCGGGGCTGCTCGTAGCCCTCCCAGAAGTCCTTGTTGGCCTCTCTCGCTTCTTCGTTCTGGCTCCTGGGCTTAGAAGTGCTGCCCGACATGTTTATTTGCACTTCGTTAAAAAAAGGCAACAAGTTAGTACAAAAGTCAACCAAAAAATTCGGTATGACTTTTGCTAATTTTTCTACGTAGGAGTGCCTATTTCTCAACCGAAACGGAAGTTAATCAACGCTTCGGGAGAAATGGGCAACTCAATGAAATCCCTGCAAAAATATCCACCATATACACCATATATCCAACATATCCGCCATATATCGACCATACAAAGTTGCCCATCTACAATACATCAAACAAAAGCCAACATAAACCTGGAGCATCTATTTCAGCATATTTTTTAACCTGGAGCAGTACAACAACAATGACTTTCTTAACCTGGAGCATCTACCACCTGGAGCACTACCACCTGGAACACTACACAATCTGGAGCACTACACAACCTGGAGCACTACAAAAACCAGAGTACATTAAAGCTAGCACTTCAAACCAGAGAACTGCACTTCAAGTTTTTAGCTAACATTAATTCATTATATATGGGCAGTACCATTGGTACAGCATATAGAGAACTGCACAAAAGCATATACAAGATAATGAGCATGAGCATGAGCATGATCATTTCATAAATGAATTCAAATAGTAGCATTTCATGTACTAGTAGCATTATATGCTTCTTCATAACCAATAGCTATGCAACTTGGTTATAGAGCATAAACAAGCATACAAGCTTATAGAGCAAGCCAACCAGTAGCTACTGCCAACATGTGACTTCAAATGAAAATGCTATTATTCCAGATATAATTAAATAGCGTGCTTGAGCATCATATGGAAATGCTAGTGACTTCAAATGAAAATGCTATTACTCATAAATATACATTACAAAAGGCAGTAGCTAGTGACTTAAATTTTTTATAAATTCAAATAGAATTATACCAATAGCTAATCAAATTTTAGTAGATAATTACTTAAATTTAAAAAGGCAGTATAGAGCAAGCCAACCAGTAGCTACTGCCAACATTTGAGCATGTGCATCATTTAACCTTACAATACATACATTATTTCCTACCATCTGCATAGAAGCATTACATAAACCCTTTTATTCATCATTGCATGGAAGCATTACATCAACCCTTACATTACATAATTATTCAGACAACCTAGGACACACTAAAACTAGATGGCTGAAACTACAACAAACTAGGATAACAAATCTTTGATTTTTTTCATGCCCTTCCTCAGCCAGCACAAGATAACTCCAGCTTTAACCTTTTCTTCAAGATTTGGTTCTACATAGTAGGGCAACACCTCTGTGGGTCCTCCTTCCCTCAACTGATGCTTATACTTTTTCAGTTTGATCATGCCCTTAGGTCTGGATTTTGGAACTGGGAGAACTTGTGTAGTGTATGTGAACACACCTAGCTGGTTCAAGCCATCTGCTGCTTCTTCTTCCCTGAACCTGGCAGCAGAAGCTTCCCACTCTTGCACACTTCTCCTACGATACACTAGCAACTCCTTGTCTGCCCTACCCATAGAAAAAGTCTTGGAAAGAGTGGCATCCCTAGAGCCAGAGGCACCAAGGGAGCCAGTGCTCCTCCTCTTTGCACTCCAGGACAGGTTGTCCATGTTTGGTGTGGTTTTCAGGTTCACTACACTAGGCATTTATATAGGATGGAGGGCATGCACAAAGGGTATGAGAACACAAGCTGAACAGTTGTGTTACATAGGACAATGCCATTAGTTTCTTTTTTTGAATTGTGATGTCAATCCACAAGAGGGAGAATATTCTCCAAAATGGGTCAGAGACAAGCCATTGGGAATATTCCCCAAAATGGGTCAGGAGAGCCTGTCCATTTTTGGTTCAGAAATATTCTTCAAAATCTGTCATATTTGGTCAGGAGAGACAATGCATGTACTGATGGTTCTTGCTAGGCAGAGGCATTTTTGGTTCAGAGGAATATTCTTGCTAGGGCAGAGGTGGCCAGAGGTGAACTAAATCCTAGGCAGTAGTAATTGGCAGAGACAGAGAAACAACAACAACATTAGCTTGTTCATTTTTATTTTTATTCCCAAATAGTAGGTTGTAGCTTGTTCATTCAAATAGTAGGCAGTAGCTTCTTTATCTCTAAATTCAAACAGCAGCATTTCATGTACTAGTAGCATTATTATCTTGAAACCCCAAGCAGTAATGGTATATCATGACATGTGACCAGTAGCTACTGCCAACATATTCATGAAAGCATCATCCACTGCATTATTTGGGGGAAGCAAAATTGGGCTGCTATAGGATCATAGGCATTCATAGGTTTGGGAAGTGGCCCCTAGCATCACCAAGCTATTAAACCACAACCAAAGCATCAATCATCATAATCTTCTCAACTAACACAGTTCATATATACTATATATACTGTATATATACTGCAACCATCTATGCATTTAATCATGTATTTAATCAGTGGTCATATGTGAACTAAAACCATCTATTTAATCAGTGGCCAAAGGTGAACTAAAACCATCTATGCATTCTTATCTTGCAACCAGGAAGCATGAGCATGATCATTTCATAAATGAATTCAAAACATAAAATGGCAGCAGGAGACACAAGTGATTCACTAGCACATGCAACACACACATGATCACTAACTCTCACCCTAATTCTGTTCTTACTAAATGACAAGATTAATATCTACATTTCTCTGCCTAAATCAACCAATTCACTAACTACATTCACTAACCAATTTGTATCTGCCATTTGAGCAATCCATAGCAGCATTGCAAGGAGATGCACATTTGAGCAATCCATAGCAACATTGCAAGCAATCCATAGCAACTAGGCTAGCCAGAGAGGGAATTCGAAGCAGCATTACAAGGAGAGCATTCACTGGGGAGGTGAGAGGGGCAGGGGACAGGGGAGTGGGGAGGACAGGGGAGAGGAGCTCTCACCGAACGGGTGGCGGTGGCGGGGATCAAGCGGTGGTGGTGGCGCTATCCTCCTCCTCCTCGGCGACGGCGGCTCGGGTGTCCTCCTCCTCCTCGGTGGCGGTGGCGGCTCGGGCGTCCTCCTCCTCCTCGGTGGCGGCGGCGGCTCGGGCATCCTCCTCCTCCTCGGTGGCGGCGGCGGCTTGGGCGTCCTCCTCCTCAGCAGCGGCGGCGCTAGGCGGTGGCTCTAGGCGGTGGCGACGGCGCTAGGCGGTGGTGACGGTTGCGCGAGAGAAGTGTGGCGCTAGGGTTAGTAGTGACTGAGTGGGGAAGAAACCCCTGGATCGAGTTATTTCACTAAGTGTCCAAATTCTGTGGTGCATCCCTCTCAGTGCGCAACAGAATTAACTTTCTGTGGCGCATCTGCACTGACGTGCGCCACAGAATTCCTTATTTCTGTGGCGCACCTAATGGGGAGTGTGCCACAGAATTTAGACACTTAGCAAAACAAAACGGTTTACTGCTGTGTCCTGACAGATACATAGCACTAGTCTAGTGGTTAAGGCCAATGTTAGGCAGTTAGTAGCCAGGTTCGAACCCTGGCTGCCACACAATTTTTGTTCCTTTTTTCATATTTTAGTTACATTTCAATAAATACAATAAATAACACAACATTATTTAGTAATTAGTAGAGAATTATAAATTACTTGTCTCATACAAACATGTTCTTGTTTCTCTCACACACACATGCATGTACTTGTCTAACACACACACTCACACATATGTGATAGACCAAAAAAAGATCTTCTTCGTCCCGGCTCCGAGCTCTAGCGTCTCTTCGCAATCTTCTTGCCCTTTCGGTTGTTGGCGGTTGAATACTTTATGCCGGCCACCTTGAGATTTCTTCGCGTGAACGGACAACCTTTAGAGGGTAGGGAGGTCTTCCTTCTTACTTTACTAGTAGTAGGCATGCCGAAGTGCCTGTCGAATTCCTCCTCCATCTTCGGGTCACCGTTCTTGTCCAAGTCTTCCTCATTGGCGTCTCCTTGCATTCCTATGATGCTCCTCTTGCCCCTCCTCACGACAACACGGCTAGGCCTCGACGGATCGGTGATGAAGAAGCATTGGTCAACTTGGCTACCGAGTACCCATGGCTCATTTTTCGCGGATGCTTTCTTCGATTTTGCATCGGGTATAACCATGGTTGTGAAATATCGGCCTTCTTTTTCGACCTTCTTGGCCCATCTCACACGAAACATTGGCACCGTCTCTCCACAGTAATTGAGCTCCCATATCTCCTCGATCCTTCCAAAAAATCTTTCCTTGACATTAGTCTCGTCATCGGCGTATGACAGCATAGTTACTCCTGAGTTTTGATTTTCACTATTTCTATCCTTTTCCTCGGTGTAGAATCTGTAACCGTTGATGTCGTACCCCTGATAGGTCCTTACGTTATGCGCGGGTCCCTGTGATAAGGTGTATATGAGTTTTTCATCTTCGGTAGAAGGCCTTTTTCTCTGTGCTTCAACCAGTTGAGTTTGCTTGAACCAACACGTGAAGCTGGAGTTGTGCTTTTTGGTTACGTCTCCCATCTTCCTCGGCCGGCCCATATCGATGTAATTCTGCTCGACCATGCTTTTGTGCTCTTGCACGAAAGGTTCGATCAGTTTTAAGTGTTGTAGCGCGACCCAGTGAGCCCTGTCAAAGTCATCGCGTCGATTTTCAATGCCGACATGGACTGAGCGGTAGCCCTCGCGGTGACCGACTCCAGCGAGCCTCCTGAGGTGCGTCCTGGGGGGTAGACCAACATGATCCTCGTCGTCCTCGGTGCTTAGATAATTCTGGCAGAAGGAGATGCACTCGTAGGTTAGAAACCCCTTGGCCATGCTTGCGTCTGGACGGGCCCTATTGCGAACGTATCCTTTCATGACACCGTTCTGCCTTTCGAAAGGCATCATGTTGTGGAGGAACGTTGGGCCGAGCTGCTTGATGTCTTCAACGACATGGAGAAGGAGATGGACGCATATATCACAGAATGCAGGCTGGAAGTAAATCTCGAGCTCACATAGTATCACCACGATCTCATCCTGTAGCATCTTGAGCTGCCTCACGCCGATCGACTTCCTGGTGATAACGTCAAAAAAGTTGCAAAGGCCAAACAGCGTATCACGGACGTGCTCGTCCATTATGCCTTGGCTCGCAACGGGAAGTATCTGCGTCATTAGCACGTGGCAATCGTGAGACTTCATCCCGGTAAACCTCTTCTTCGCTACGTCCAGATATCTGCTTATATTCCCCGAGTAACCGTGAGGAACTTTCACTCCTAGGAGGCACCTGAAAAACTGCTCGAGCTCCTCCGGACTCGTTGTGAAGCAGGCAGCGGGAAGCTGCACCGCGTTCTTCTTAGCCCTTTTGCGGAGACGTTGAGTCCCTTCCATCTGATCATCATCATCATCATCATCGTCGTCGTCAGTATCGGGGGCTTGAAGATCTTTCCTGATGCCAAAATGTTTAAGATCGTATCTTGCTTTCGGTCCATCCTTGGACTTTTCTGAGTTGCAAAGAGTGCCAAGCAGACTCTCGGTAACGTTCTTCGTAATGTGCATGACATCGAGGCTGTGGGGCGTGTGGAGGACCTTCCAGTACTCCAAGTCGTGGAAAACAGACCTCGCTTTCCATACACCGAGCAGCGGCTCTGGCTTCGGTCGCTTCTTTCCCGGCGCTGGGCACTCCTTCCAATTTTTCAGAAGATCATCGATTTCTGCGCTGCTCCTCGGGCGTGGGGGTCCATCGGGCTCATCTTTACCATTGAACAGATCACCGCGTTTTCTCCATGGGTGATCCAAGCGAAGCCACCTTCGAGCACCTGGGTAGACGGTTTTCGAGGACCCGGGATCCCTTGGTAGTTGTAGATGCGGGGTATCGTCCATGCACTTCACACAGCCGTTGAATCCGTGGCCGACCTGGGCAGATACATATGCGTAACCAGGATAGTCCATGACCGTCGTGATCAACGCGGCTCTCATATCGAAATAAGTTCTAGTGTAGGCGTCCCACGTACGGGGTGGCGTCTTCCACAACGTGTCTAACTCCTCTTTCAGCAGCCCGAGATACAAATGCATGTCGACACCTGGTTGTTTCGGCCCCTGAATGAGAATACTTAGGTGTATGTACCTTTGCTTGGTGCACAACCACGGGGGTAGGTTGTAAGGCCATACAAACACAGGCCAGGTGCTATGCGTGCTACTCTGGTTGCCGAACGGATTGAGTCCATCGGTGCTCATACCCAGCCTGATGTTCCTTGCGTCGCCCCCGAACCTAGGGAAGGCGATGTCCAATGCTTGCCACTGTCCAGCGTCTGAAGGGTGTGTCAGCATATAGCCCATCTCCGGATCTTCTTCGGGCTTCTGCCTTTCCGCGTGCCATTGCATGAGCTTTGCTTCCTTAGGGTCCACGAAATACCGCTGCAGATGGGGAGTGATAGGAAAGTACCATACCACTTTTCGAGGTACCTTCTTGTTCCCAACCTTGTACCGTCCGTGGCCACACACTGGACATGTGGTTCTGTCCTTGTACTCGCACCTATAAATCACACAATCATTAATGCAGGCGTGGTATTTTTCGTGCGGTAGGTCAAGGGGACACACGACTTTCTTGGCCTCCTCGGTGCTACTTGGCAATGTGTTCCCCTCCAGGAGACGATCGTGCCAGAATTTTAAGTTCTTGCTGAAGCTGGAATCGGTCCACTTGTTCTGCGTCTTCATCTGCAGGTAATCAAGCGTTACATGCAAGCGCGTATCCTGCGGACGACACCCAGGAAAGATAGGAGTCATCCCGTCTTTCTCCATTTGCGACAGCTTGGCTCTCTCTCTAGCTGCAACTCTATCGTTGCTCGTCTCCTGGAGGAGAAGATCTTGAACATGAGAGTCCCTCAAGGCCGAAATTAGCGGGGTCGCGCCGGAATCTTCTTCTTCATCATGATGATGTTCTCCGCCAGCATCTTCTTCTTCATGATGATCTTCTCCGCCGACCTCTTCTTCATGATGATAGTCCCCGTCGGCATGATGATAGTCTTCTTCATGATGATAGTCATCTCGCTCGACCTGGTTGTCTTGCATGAAACCGCGCCTCAGCAGCTGCTCCTCCAGTTGTCCGAAATCAGGGTTGATCCAGCGCTCAAGTTTGCATGATCGACACGGACATCTTATCTGGCGCCTATTGTTCCGAATCATGTCCTCCTTCGCGTCTATCTTGTATCTAGAGATTCGAGCGGAACTCATCGAGAGGACCATGCTTGCCTGCAAATGGTATACATAGAACAGGAAATTAGAACCGCACCAAATGCACACACATGCATGGGCCGTACCTCTCCTCAAGGTATTACATGGAGCGGAAAAATTCGGCATGACCTGTCCTCAAAGTAGGACATATGGGTAGTGCAAAATTTGCCGAAACAGAAATGAATCAACATTTCGGCAAACATCCATGCACCACACCGGCACACACACAAGCGCTTCACCTGCAACAAGCATCCATACACACGACGGCCACACAAGATCTACAAGCATATGCATGTCTCCTCCAAGCATATGCATGTCTCCTCCAACTACTCACCTTCTAGATTCGATACCGAGACGAGACCGCGATCGATGAGTTCGAGAGGAGGAGAGAGTATGGAGAGCCTTCTCCTCAACTCCAATTAAGTATCAACCAAAGTAAGTGCAATAAATACCCAAGCAAGTGAAAAGTAGAGTCAAAATGGTATGAGAGAGAAGGGGGGACGAGCTAGATGGAGGAAGAAGAATGGCTTGTGTAGTGTGGTAGGTGGGAGGTTGGCTCACTTTTGTAGATCTGGTTCGCTAATTCTGTGGCGCACCGAAAACAATGCGCCATAGAATACCTTATTTCTGTGGCGCACCAGGCAAATTGCGCCACAGAATAGCTTATTTTTGTGGCGCACATTTGCAGTGCACCACAGAATAGCTTATTTTTGTGGCGCACTGTCACCGTGCACCACAGAATAGCTTATTTTTGTGGCGCACTAAGGTACGTGCGCCATAGAAATAGTAAAACCAATGATTGGGGGTGACAGCTTGTGGGGCCCACCAAGTTTTTGTGGCGCACGGTTCGCTGGTGCGCCACAAAATTATGCTATTTTTGTGGCGCACCTTGCCTGGTGCGCCACAAAACAAATTTCGGTGGCGCATGTTTCGAGGTGCGCCACAGAACTAAGCTCCGCCTATAAGGGTTTTCCTACTAGTGTGTTTTGGGACTTGAAGAGATCAAAGAACTCTATCCTTCCAATTCTTTCTTTGCTCCAATTTTTGAGAAGTGTTCCATTGAACGAGGAGTGGATGATTTCTATTTGCATGATGGCTACTTGTTCAAAGCTAACAAGATTTGCATTCCCGAGTCTTCCCTTCGAAAATTGCTTTTGCAAGAGTCACATGGAGGTGGTCTTATGGGACGCTTTGGTCGAGAGAAGACATATGCCATGCTCTCAACCCACTACTATTGGCCAAGAATGTACCGCGACGTGGAACGCCTTTGCCGCCGGTGCACAACTTGCTTACAAGCTAAGTCTACCTCCAACCCTTATGGTCTTTACACACCATTGCCTATTCCATATGCACCATGGACCGATATTAGCATGAATTTCGTTCTAGGATTGCCTCGCACTAAGCATGGTCATGATTCCATATTTGTGGTAGTGGATAGATTCTCTAAGATGGCTCATTTCATACCTTGCCATAAGAGCGACGATGCTTCACACATTGCTTCATTGTTTTTCAGGGAAATTGTTCGCCTACACGGAATACCAGCAAGCATTGTGTCGGATCAAGACGTCAAGTTCATGAGCTATCTATGGAAGTCGTTCATGGAAAAATTTGGAGTGAAGCTTTTGTTCTCATCATCCTCGCACCCGCAAACGGACGGCCAAACGGAAGTGGTCAATCGAAGCCTCTCCACTCTCCTACGCATCCTCGTGAAGAAGAACTTGAAGTCATGGGAGGAGTGCCTTCCACACGCGGAGTTCACCTACAACCGCGCCAAACACTCGACAACATCAAGGAGTCCCTTCATGGTCGTCTACGGTTTCGAGCCGCTCACGGCACTCGACATACTACCACTTCCCCTTCATGAGCGGACGAACATGGACTTCGACAAGCGCACCGCCGCCATGAAGAAACTACATGAAGAAACAAGAGCTACCATTCAAGAACATGTGCTTCGTCAAGCTACCCGCCTCAACGCCAAGAAGAAGGAACGCATATTTCAAGAAGGCGACCTCGTTTGGATCCACCTCCGGAAGGAAAGATTCCCTCATGAACGCAACTCGAAGCTCAAGCCAAGAGGAGATGGCCCCTTCAAGGTCCTCAAACGCATCAACAACAACGCTTACGTCATCGACATCCCAACCTCCAAGTACTTGGTGAGCAACACGTTCAACGTTGCGGACTTATCGCCATATCATGAAGATGAGGAGGCACAAGAGTCGAGGGCGACTCTTTCCCAAGGGGGGGGAGAGGATGCGGGGTGGCCTTTGGACACCTCCACACCAAGACCAACAAGTCCCCCAAGTGGACCAATGACGCGAGCTCGGGTTAAAGCTCTACATGATGAGGTGAACTCGCTCCTCACCACCCTTGATCTTGGTACCCCTTTGGACGGAATGCTACTTCATGCCAATGTGCTATGTGTCATTAGGTACAAGGCGCATCAAGACCCCGGAGAGGAGGACACGCCAAGGTCAAGGGAAGGAAAGGAGCAGCGGGACATGGAGATGATCACGAAGTTGAACTCGACGTCGCTCGAAGCGCTCAAAGGAAGAGAAGGGAGCTGGCCGGCCCAGGACCCGGTCAGACCGCCCCCACAACCGGGCCATCCGGTCCCAGGCCCGGTCAACCGGGCGCCCAACCGGATTCCCTGCATCGTACCGGAAGGAAACCGGAAAACCTCGCAAGTTCCCGGTTGGCGCCCGGTCGACCGGACCCAGGACCGGACCACCCGGTCATAGGCCCGGTCTGACCGGATTCCAAACCGGATTTGACGGGAATGCTCCACCAAACTGCCTAAGTTATCCATCCGCATACCTTTTCGCCCTTGCTGGCCATGTATGCCTATATAAGTAGCCTGGACCCCTCCTTTACCCCTGAGACTTGTTTTGAACTCAAACCTAACTTTGAGCTTAGTCTCCCTAGGGTTACCATCCCTCTGTAATCAAGGCATCCTGGTTGATGATTTGGATATTGCTGAGTGAGATTCTAGTACAAGCTACTCTCTCTCCCTCATCAATCTCTTCTTCTCCAACCCCAATCTCTCTCCGGGAATTCTGCCGCGTGCCTCTTCCAGGAGATTCTATTGGCGTGGTCCATCGAGCCACGGGGGTAAGTATCGGGTGTATCGGGTTGGTGTGCGTGCGTGAGTACCGGCGTTCTTCGTGTTCTTCGTGTTCCTCGCGTTCTCCCACCTCTTCCTTTGGTCTTCGGGTTCAAGTCGCGAGATCGGGCCACTCCCGGGATCTTAGATCTCATCAGCTATATATTGCAAAGACAAAGAATGGAATTTTAAAGGTAGCACTCAAGTAATTTACTTTGGAATGGCAGAGAAATACCATGTAGTAGGTAGGTATGGTGGACACAAATGGCATAGTTTTTGGCTCAAGGATTTGGATGCACGAGAAGTATTCCCTCTCAATACAAGGCTTAGGCTAGCAAGGTTGTTTGAAGCAAACACAAGTATGAACCGGTACAGCAAAACTTACATGAGAACATATTGCAAGCATTATAAGACTCTACATTGTCTTCCTTGTTGTTCAAACACCTCACCAGAAAATATCTAGACTCTAGAGAGACCAATCATGCAAACCAAATTTTAACAAGCTCTATGGTAGTTCTTCATTAATAGGTGCAAAGTATATGATGCAAGCGCTTAAACATGATCTATATGAGCACAAAAATTGCCAAGTATCAAATTATTCAAGACATTATACCAATTACCACATGAAGCATTTTCTGTTTCCAACCATATAACAATGAACGAAGTAGTTTCAACCTTCGCCATGAACACTAAAAGTAAAGCTAAGAACACATGTGTTCATATGCAACAGCAGAGCGTGTCGCTCTCCCACACAAAGAATGCTAGGATCCGATTTTATTCAAACAAAAACAAAAATAAAAACATACAGACGCTCCAAGTAAAGCACATAAGATGTGACGGAATAAAAATATAGTTTCACTAGAGGTGACCTGATAAGTTGTCGATGAAGAAGGGATGCCTTGGGCATCCCCAAGCTTAGATGCTTGAGGATGCCCTTGAAATATGCAGGGATGAACCACGGGGGCATCCCCAAGCTTAGACTTTTCACTCTTCTTGATCATATTGTATCATCCTCCTCTCTTGACCCTTGAAAACTTCCTCCACACCAAACTCAAAACAAACTCATTAGAGGGTTAGTGCATAATCAAAAATTCACATATTCAGAGGTGACATAATCATTCTTAACACTTCTGGACATTGCACAAAGCTACTGAAAGTTAATGGAACAAAGAAATCCATCAAACATAGCAAAACAGGCAATGCGAAATAAAACGGCAGAATCTGTCAAAACAGAACAGTCCGTAAAGACGAATTTTTCTGGGGCACTTCACTTGATCAGATGAAAAAGCTCAAATTGAATGAAAGTTGCGTACGTATCTGAGAATCACGCACGTAAATTGGCAGATTTTTCCAAATTACCTACAGACGGGGCTGCTCAATTTCGTGACAGTAAGAAATCTGTTTCTGCGCAGTAATCCAAATCTAGTATCAACCCTACTATCAAAGACTTTACTTGGCACAACAATGCAATAAAATAAAGATAAGGAGAGGTTTCTGCTGTAGTAACAACTTCCAAGACACATCAAAACAGTAGCAAAATAAAACATGGGTTATCTCCCAAGAAGTGCTTTCTTTATAGCCATTAAGATGGGCTCAGTAATTTTAATGATGCTCTCGCAAGAAATAAGAGTTGAAGCAAAAGAGAGCATCAAAAGCAAATAAGAAACACTTTTAAGTCTAACCCACTTCCTATGCATAGGAATCTTGTACGCAAATAAATTCATGTAGAACAAAGTGACAAGCATAGGAAGATAAAACACAAGTAACTTCAAAATTTTCAACATGTAGAGAGGTGTTTTAGTAACATGAAAATTTCTACAACCATATTTTCATCTCTCATAATAATTTCCAGTACCATCATGAACAAACTCAACAATATAACTATCACATAAAGCATTCTTATCATGAGTCTCATGCATAAAATAATTACTACTCCCAACATAAGCATAGTCATTCTTATTAATTGTAGTGGGAGCAAATTCAACAAAGTAGCTATCATTATTATTCTCATCACCATAACCATCATATATAGGAGGTAAAGTATCATCAAAGTAAATTTTCTCCTCCATGCTTGGGGGACTAAAAATATCATGCTCATCAAAACCAGCTTCCCCAAGCTTAGAATTTTACATAGCATTAGCAACAATGGTGTTCAAAGCATTCATACTAATAACATTGCCATTAGCATGCATATAAAGTTCCATAGGTTTTTTAATTTTCTCTTCAAACACCTCATGTCCTAACTCAAGATAAATACTAGATCTCTAATATTTTTGTTGTTTTCCATTAAGCCTAACTAGTGAAATCACACAACTTAGTGTTCTCAGGAGTACCCATTTTAGCAATAGTAAATAAAGCAAACTAAAGAAAGTAAATGCAAGTAACTAATTTTTTTGTGTTTTTAATATGGAGAACGCAAACAAGATAGTAAATAAAGTAAGCAAGTAAATATTTTTTTGTATTTTTGATATAAAGAGCAAACAAAACAGTAAATAAAATAAAGTAAAGCAAGACAAAAACAAAGTAAAGAGATTGGATGTGGGAGACTCCCCTTGCAGCGTGTTTTGATCTCCCCGGCAACGGCGCCAGAAAAAGAGCTTGATACGCGTGAAGCACACGTCCGTTGGGAACCCCAAGAGGAAGGTGTGATGCGTACAGCAGCAAGTTCTCAGTAAGAAACCAAGGTTATCGAACCAGTAGGAGTCAAGGATCACGTGAAGGTTGTTGGCGGAGGAGTGTAGTGCGGCGCAACACCAGGGATTCCGGCGCCAACGTGGAACCTGCACAACACAATCAAAGTATTTTGCCCCAACGTAACAGTGAGGTTGTCAATCTCACCGGCTTGCTGTAAACAAAGGATTAAATGTATAGTGTGGAAGATGATGTTTGTTTGCGAAGAACAGTAAAGAACAATGTTTGCAGTAGATTGTATTCAGATGTAAAAGAATGGACCGGGGTCCACAGTTCACTAGTGGTGTCTCTCCAATAAGATAAATAGTATGTTGGGTGAACAAATTACAGTTGGGCAATTGACAAATAAAGAGGGCATAACAATGCACATACATATCACGATGACTACTATGAGATTTAATCAGGGCATTACGACAAAGTACATAGACCGCTATCCAGCATGCATCTATGCCTAAAAAGTCCACCTTCGGGTTAGCATCCGCACCCCTTCCAGTATTAAGTTCCAAACAACAGACAATTGCATTAAGTATGGTGCGTAATGTAATCAACACAAATATCCTTAGACAAAGCATTGATGTTTTATCCCTAGTGGCAACAGCACATCCACAACCTTAGAACTTTCTATCACTGTCCCAGATTCAATGGAGGCATGAACCCACTATCGAGCATAAATACTCCCTCTTGGAGTTACAAGTATCAACTTGGCCAGAGCCTCTACTAGCAACGGAAAGCATGCAAGAACATAAACAACACATATATGATAGATTGATAATCAACTTGACATAGTATTCCATATTCATCGGATCCCAACAAACACAACATGTAGCATTACAAATAAATGATCTTGATCATGATAGGCAGCTCACAAGATCTAACATGATAGCACAATTAGGAGAAGACAACCATCTAGCTACTGCTATGGACCCATAGTCCAAGGAAGAACTACTCACACATCAATCCGGAGGCGATCATGGTGATGAAGAGTCCTCCGGGAGATGATTACCCTCTCCGGCAGGGTGCCGGAGGCGATCTCCTGTATCCCCCGAGATGGGATTGGCGGCGGCTGCGTCTCTGGAAGGTTTTCCGTATCGTGGCTCTCGGTACAAGGGTTTTCGCGACGAAGGCTTTAAGTAGGAGTAAGGGTAGGGTTGGAGGAGTCACGAGGGGCCCACACACTAGGGCGGCGCGGCCCCCTCCTTGGCCGCGCTGCCTTGGTGTGTCGCCACCTCGTGGCCCCACTTCGTATCCTCTTCGGTCTTCTGGAAGCTTCGTGGAAAAATAAGACCCTGGGCGTTGATTTCGTCCAATTCCGAGAATATTTCCTTTGTAGGATTTCTGAAACCAAAAACAATAGAAAACAGCAACTGGCTCTTCGGCATCTCGTCAATAGGTTAGTGCCGGAAAATGCATATAAATGATGTAAAGTGTGTATAAAACATGTGAGTATCATCATAAAAGTAGCATGGAACATAAGAAATTATAGATACGTTTGAGACGTATCAGTTACCAGTAACTGTTCGCAGTCGGCGGATTTTCCGGGGGCCACGTTAACCCTAGCCACAGAAGATCTCGGCAGGCAGCGATGTGACCACTCACTGGGCCGGGCCCAGAGCATCTCGTCAGAGCCGGTCAAGTCACGGCCCACGCCCCAAGGCGACGGTGAATTTAGAGCGTCCCCGCTCAAGCCGGACACGCCTCCCTAGGGTCAGCTGCCACCTAATACATCAAGGCAGAAACATCTCCAACTCTTACCTGAGAAAGTTTGTAAAACCAAAGCGGCATCCGGCTCGAGAACAGCCGGACGATGCAAGCCGAAGGAGGGCGCAGCCGGCCGGAAGAAATTTCTACCCGGCCCCTCAAATGCTTTTCAGCAAGATCCATGTGATCAACAACGAATGGCCAGGAAAAACCTGCCCAGGTCCTTCTCTACGTAGGTCCTCGCCAGCTTCAGGGGCTAATGTCGGGGGGGAAGACCCCAGGTATGGAAAAAGACTGGGAACAGTTGGATCGAGGCCGGCTGGCCCGCGGCAATGGCCGGCTGAGGAGCAGTCGGCTGGAGCCGTGGCCGGCTGCCTTGTGGGCTGACTGATTCCAGATCTATGTTGGTCTAGTCATGGCCGGCAGCGCTATGGCTGGGCCGGCTTCTACATGCCATGTCCGGCTGGGTTTAGCTCTCCCCTGACCGGCTGGAGGTTGGTGATCATAGCAGGAGAAGGCTCCGGAAAGGTCATTCGTGTGCAAAAGTCCACTAAAGGACATCAAATCCCACGGATCGGGGGCCACAATAGAGCAACAGTAGTCCGCCTCTGGACAGTCCATCATGGCCCGGCTTTCCCGGGCGCAGCAGGCTACGGGCGGCGGAGCTACTGGCTGCAGGCTACGATCGTGGCCTAGATTCGCTTACGTCACGCTGCCCTTGGCACGTCTTGTCCCTGCCAGGCGCGACAGGAAGGACAAGACAGGACAGACAGTCGGGTGACACGACGCCTCGGGAAGGCGCGAAGGAGCCAGAGCCGGCGGAGCCGGCACCATAGGCTGTAGGGACTTCTTTGTAACATTGCAGGCTCTATATAAGCCGGATTACCACCCCTTGCACGGGGAGGATCGATCCAACCTTCATTCATACTCAGAACCGCTCGGGAGAGAGGCCTTCTTCTACCTCCAGCCCTCTCTCAAGTCGGATACAGCTCAAGGAGCACCATTGTACTCACTCATCATATACACTCTAGAGCTGGAGTAGGGGTGTTACCTCCATACGAGGGCCCCGAACCTGGGTACGTCGCTGTGTCGCTCGTGCTCATACCCGCATCCGGAAACCGCCGTGGGCCATTGGCCGGAACCATCGACTTTAGCCATCCCATGGCATATGCCCTGACGATACCACGACACAGGCCTAAGTGGGAGAAAGTTGAGGCAGAACTAATCAACAAAGGGATCGATATAGAAACAGCGGATTGGACCGAACGGACGAAGGAGTGGTTCTACGGGGTTGGGGGAAAGTTGGACCCAGAAACAGGGAAGTGTATTGTAACAAAAGAACATCTCAAATTACATGGTGAAGCCCTTATAGCTGCACATAAGGAGGTGTGGGAGGGAAAGTTCCATCCCGAAAGAGAGATCGACGAGTTGACACGCGCCCTTGGGAATAAAAAACACGACAGACGAACACAAGGCACGAGAGGCTCCCTTCCATGAAAGTATGGGTTTCCCGAGGAAAGGAAGATATTTCCTGATAAAAGCCATGAGAGGGAAAGGCAAGGGAAGCAGACGGGTTCGCGTACTTACAAGAATCTTTGCGGGAGAAGCAACAACAAGTGAGGTCACAACATGCCCAAATTAATGAAGTACTTGGCCAGCGATATCAGGGGCATCATGAAGATCCTGCATTCGATGCTATCGACCCGCAGCAATCTCAGCACTGGAAAAGCAACGTGGCTTCCATGCAGCTTGAGACTAATGATGATGATCATGTGATGCTGGCTTCTCGCTACCCCGTGGATGATATCACAGAGAGCCATCCTTGTGAGATGCATGTCAAAGTTGTGAACATAACCATGAATGCGGCAGTCGGCTATGACTTACGTACAACAACTTACCATTGTCGTCCGGTTCTAGATGGCAATGATGTTGCCAGGGTGGATGAAGTGATGGCAGAATTTGAGCTGGTGAAGCTTGACCACTCTGCAGGTGAATATGGGGAACTGACTAAACTGCGAGAAGCCATTAGAAGCACCGTTCTATGGCGAAAGGAATACATTGTGCTTCCTGGTTTGAAGCCAAGGCCACCTCCAGCTAATTCTACGCCGCCTCCGTCGTCTCCTCCGCGTGAGAAGACTCCGCCGCCTCCTCCACTCCAGGAGACTCCGCCAACTCTGCCACCTAAGCACACTCGGAAAAAGAGGAAGAGTACCACAACAAGTACTACAACTCCGAAGAGATCATCAGTCGCAAAGAAGTCTCCTCCCCTGTTAGCGTACGAGATGACTGATGAGCAAAGTGACCAAGTCTCAAGGGCCGAGGTGAAGGCGCATTTTGAACCCAAGAAGCCCCTGCCAAAGATGTATATACCACCGAATACAGTGAGGCACTTTGCTGAGACGAGAGCAAAGCCAGTTGAGTTGGCACGAAATTATGACCGCTCTCTTCGACGGTCCTCTAGAGTGGATTTTTAGAGAAAGTATGGAAGTAGACAATTAAAAGGGTTGCCCAGCTCAGAGAATAGGTAAACCAATCGTTACCCCACCCCCTTGGCCTTGCA
This sequence comes from Lolium perenne, assembly GCF_019359855.2. NCBI lineage: Eukaryota > Viridiplantae > Streptophyta > Magnoliopsida > Poales > Poaceae > Lolium > Lolium perenne. Next base: position 96,886,125 of record NC_067245.2, read on the forward strand.
CTCCTATGATGATCCGGAGACGACATAATTGATCAAACAGACGGCTAAAGAGCTTGGAGCATCCGTTCAGTATGAAAGTTACTTCCCCACAGCTGAACTCACATACAAATACACATACGGCTAGCCTCTCCTCAGTTCTGACCAAATCCCGCTTCTACAAACTCAAACGCGAAAATTGCATGATTGGTACATGCAAGCCTGTAGGGAGTCGAAGATCATCGTCATAGTGGGAATTAAAGATGAGCATCACTTCCGGGGAAACGAGGAGCTAAACATTGAGTTTTAAAATCTATTTCAGTTATTTAATTAAGATGCGTGTAAGTGATTTATTTCTGTAATTAAGTCCCTAGCTCAGCTCGTTTGTTGCACTAACAATTATCCTCACTATATACTTTTATATGCTTGTATTATGCAGAATGAAGATGCTCGAATGCAAAAGAGGCGGACACTATGATATTTGGTTCATTGACCCAAACATCGTTCATCAAGTTACGGTACAACAATTCTTCAATGACATAGAGGATAACTTGCTAATGTTTTTACAGAAGCAAGAAAACAAATCAGAAATATTCTTCCCCTACAACTTCGAGTGAGTGTTACTGTCTTATACACATTCGATTTCGCTTACTCGATGTTAAGTATAACTAATCCTCCGAGTTATGTGTGCGCAACTTCCACTATATTCTCCAAATCATTCAGCTTGATAAATGAGTAGTACTTGTCATGGACTCGAAACGCAAAAAACATTGGCAATGGGCAAACCTGGCTGCCCTGTCCAGAGGTAATTTCAATCAATATCGCTCTGTATCGGCATATTCTGTTCTCATTTCCTGGTAGCAAGTAATTAATAACTCATTTACTTATTTTTTTCTTTCCTGGACAGGGCTTGGAAACGGTCATCAAGACTGCTCTGGGTGAATGGAAACCAGAGCCTACATTTCAGTATCGCCCTGTAAGTAGTACTTTAGCTTACATTTCAAGATCACTTTGATTTTTGTTTCAATACCATGCATTATCATGCTCGATTATTAGTTTGATTGAACTATTTTTTCGTAAAGTGTTTGAAGCAGGAACCCGCAAATAACTTATGTGGATACTACGTCTGCGAGTTCTTTCGCGAGATGGCCTGTCACCAGAAACCGGAGGCGGCTATACATGCCCTTCATGTACGTGAACAATATTTCACAATCTTATTTTATTACTATCGATTGTGTTGAGATCCATTTATATATATTGATTTCCTTAGATGAAACGTGTGCGGGACTCTCTCCTAACGGTGGATCGCATATGAGAAATTGGCGGGATTCTTAGCTAGGGAGATCATAGCTCCAACTGGAGCATACCATCGGGAGTTAAAATATGACATTAGGGATAGAAAATAGATATGGTAAAAAGGATCGACTTTATACTGCATTACATGTACTATATTTTATGACGATATCTATATATTCATGACGATGTTATGGTTCCTTGAATGATGTATGCATGCAGATTTGAATGAACAAGATTAAACCCTGAAACTCTGCCGCGGCAGAGAAACGGCCATTTTCTCTGTCGTGGCAGAGAAACGCTGCTCCACCCTAAACCTCAGCCACGGCATAGAAACATCCATTTTCTCTGTTGCGACAGAGACCCTTTACTCCCGGTTCGTCTTACGAACCGGGATTAAAGCCCCTCTACCCCGAGTGGCCGATCCCCCTGGTCGCACCACGTGGAGAACCCTTTAGTCTCGGTTTATATTTGAACTTACCTTTAGTCCCGATTGCGCAGTCCCAGTTGCACAATCGAAACTAAAGACCCAATAAACCGGGAGTAAAGGTCCGTTTTCCACTAGTGGGCAAGTGACAACCCCTCATAATGATTCAAGATCACAACAAAAGTATCAGCCAGCTCACGAGGTAAACTACAATTATAAGAAGCTGATTTAGCATCATGCATTCATCCATGTAAAACAACAAATGTGTTCAATAATATATGTTACTGCTAATTCGACCAACAAATGCATTCCAGAAATGTAAGACATTATTTAGCATAAGATTTCGGTAGCTATGGGGATATGCTACCGCATATACAATACAACTATAAATAGGTTGAAAAAACTTCAGTTTAAGGGATACTTCAGTATTTAGACAACACTTTCTAGGCATTGCCAAACACATCAAAAGTATTGTAAACTGAAGTAATTTTGGAAACTGCAGCAAATACTTCAAAAAATTACTTTGCTATCAAACATAGCATAAGATTTTATTTAGCATAAGATTTCGGTAAATTTAGTTCTCTGTCACTCTAATACTGCAAGAAGGCACTACCATGCATTTCGTACAACCATGCTATAGTTCTCTGGAGAGGAAAAAACACGGTATAAAGGCTCTGCAAGAAGCCAAGAAGCACGTTATGCATCACAAACAAGAACACAAATTCACGGAAAATGAAACAAAAAAAGGTATTACCTCCATTTTAATCTACTTTGAAATGGAGGCAGCACTAAACTGCAACAGTAATTTTTTTACGGCTCTTCAATGCGACCGAGGCGCCGAGCTGCTCCGTGGTCTTCCTCCTGCGAAAGCGCGTGACTTCTGGACCGGCGCCGTAGAACTTCCGGCCGTCACGGCTGGTGCTATGGTTGGCGGAGACGGCAACGGCGCTGAGCCAGAGGACGAGGACCTCCCCAGCCGGCGTGCGGACGAGCACCTGATCATCACTCTTGATGGACCTCCGACGAGCGGCGTGGCAGTGCCGGCGAGCTGGACGGTTTCTTGATGACCACTCAGTCTGGTGGTGTTGGCGTGTCGTGGCGCGAACGGGAGTCGTCGCGAAGTGTCATAGGTGCTGGAAGACTCCTACCTCGCCACGGATTCGGGCCTTCGACGTCGTAGTTGCATTACCAGTCCGATCCAATTATTCAAAATCCGAATCGTATTTCATCTTCCCCGCCATCTGCTTAGTTCCTACGCTTTCCTTTTCCGATACCAACTCGGTAACACTCGATCCATATAGCCCCCCAAAATTCCTCACGATCCATCCACTCCTCTGCTTCCTGTTCGCTGAATCCATCGCCATGCCTGCTCTCATGCCTAAGCGTTCGTCCGCCGCCCTGCGCGAGATACACCGCGAGCTCGATCGGCGCCGGAAGCTCGCCGCCGTGGCGAAGGCAGGAATCGTGAAGAAATCATCTCCTCCACCGCCGATCCCCAACACAGCCGGAGCAGCCATCCAGAAGAAGCCGATCCCGCGCAAGCCAGCCGCGACGGCCATCGTGAAGCTTCAGTCCATTCCGCTGGGAGAACTTACAACCAGATGCACTGCCCCGAAGCGCCGAGACCCGCTGATGCCGTTCGCCATGAAGGTTTCCGGCGTCGCCAGCGGGGGAGTCCAGAAGCGGCCCGCACCGATCCTGGACGAGCGAGCCGAAGCTGCAAAGAAGAACCCGTTCCTGCCGATGTCGCACAAGCCGACCGAAGCGGCGACCAAGAAGTCATGCGCGCCGATCTCCCGAACAACGCCACCACTTGTCACGTCTTCGGCCGACTCCGAGCCCATCCAGAAAGGAACAAGGGTGCGCGTGCGGACGCCGACGGGGACGACGCCCAGGGGCGTGCGAATCTTTATCATGCTCAGCGCCGTCGTCGTCTCGGATGCAGAGGACGGCTACTTCGAGGTCAAGTACAACGGCGACTTCCCGCGCGACAACGCGCGCGTCGCCAGGGATCAGGTGAAGAAGATGCCGTCCTCGTCGCACCAGTGATCTGAAGGCAGCGCTCGCCGACTCGCCGGAGGCCGAAAGTCCCCGCCGGTACTGAAGTGGATCGAGAAGGAGAAGCAGCCGGAGCCACTCGAAGGTCGTCTTGCCGCGTCGCAGCTCCTTGCGATCGGGAAATATACTGTACTAAGGATTTAGAGATCTGACGATGTCTTCTTGCAAGTTCTTTTTTTGTGTGGCAGAAGGCACTGCAATGTAGCTAGGATAATTCTTTTGTTCTATGCACGTGTAGCTCTTCATTCCTGGCATCAGACGATTGCCTAATGTATGAATTGTGTTTATCATCGAATGCATGAATATTTGGAATACAATTAACTGAATGTTTCCACTATGTTATGAATTGTTGTTGTTAAAGATTATTTGAGTGAAGAAATGTTCAAGAAATATTAGGAGACTGAGTTCTATCGAAACAGAGGTGATTTAGAGGAATGCGTGCATATCGTTATGTCCTGTATTTTAGCAATTTACTTGATAGCTAGGTGAAATTTCAGTCAGGGAGCGGTAACTTGACCATCAATAATTCTGAGACCCTCGAAAAAAAAACAATGGAGGAGTAACTTCCTGCGCGCACGAACTGAACTTGGTACTCCTGCGACAGTTGCTCCTTCTATGGCTCGAAAACAAAGACAGTTGCTCCATCTGTCTCCTTCTTCCTTCAGAAATTGGAACCAAGGAAAAGACGAAACAGGAACTGCTTCATGGATTCCACTGACCACCAAAGTCCAATTCATGTAACTCGTCAACAGGGCCAACAACACCAAGTGTGCACTGAACAGCCTGACGACTCATCTTGCTCGACGGCAGTGTGCGGTCTGAAGGGTGCAGTTACGAAAAACTGGAGATTTCTGATCCCGTCTTGCTTCGGGAGGTCGTCATCAGCAAGCCTGCCGGTCTCATCGCCCCGGACCACTGTGTACCAAGTCTGGCCTGGGAAAAACGTAAGGGTCGTTTTCTTTTGTGAGGAAAAATGCCCACCCTATTTCATGAATATTGATGCCATGGAATGCAGGTGTTTTTCATGGATGGGCGTGTGGTCTTCGGACCTGATCCGCGAGGCCTCATCTTGACGGTCATAGCGGTACTTCCTTCAGAGTGGATCTTCTTGGCAGACATTGTTGATCCTTCGTCGAATCATCCAGTCCAGATAGCTGCATTCTCCATTGTACTAGCAGCAACCGTCAGTGACACCCATCTATCCAGGAATGTGTTGGATTCTCTGATATTGGAATTTGGATCGTTTGTGATACTAGCAAATTTGTTGACAGGTGATGGTTACTCTGCTACTGACTGCAACAAGAGACCCTGGAATCGTACCAAGAAACCAGACCTCACTGCCACAAGAAGCTGGCACGAGCACGATCAGAAGAACCAGGAGCCGGCGCATCATCGTCAACGGTGTCGAGAGGAAGCAGAAGTACTGCAAGGTCTGCGACATCTTCCGTGCTCCGAGGAGCTCACACTGTGCAATCTGCGACAATTGCGTCGACAAGTTTGATCACCACTGCCCCTGGGTAGGCCAGTGCATAGGACTGGTAAAAGTGCAGATGCACGACGGCAGCTTAAATTGCTTGCTTAGATGCTCCATTTCAGAATGTCTGAATTATGTTACCTTTTGTGCAGAGAAACTACAGATTGTACCTGCTGCTGATAACCCTGGCGCTGGCTTTCTACACTTGCACGTTAACGTTCTCGGCGAGAAGAATCAGAGTGCAGCTGGATGCTGCTGCCGGTGCAGGGCTTCTCGGTCTGCTGAGAAGTTGGCCTGAAATGGTTGCTCTGGCGGCGTTCAGCTCCGTGGCTGTCTGGCTCCTGGCGTGCCTCCTCGCCTACCATGTCTTCCTTGCAGCCAAGAACCAGGTACACTCCCTCCGGTTCAAAATAATTTCCCAAAAGTGAATGTAGAGGAGTAGCATTAAGTGAAATTATGTGTGGTTCGTTTGATATCTTATTGAAGGTACTAACTGGCTGATGAATTATTGTGTTCTCCTGGACATTGCTGCTGCAGACGAGCCATGAAAGGCACAAAGGACGGTACCGGAGCTCCCCCAATTCTTACGACAGGGGAGTCCTTCGGAACATCAAGGATTGCCTGTTTGAGGGTTTGCCTCCCCGTAGAGTAGATTTCAGAGCCGTGGCCTGTGGTGACCCGGCATACCACTGCATGGTGTAGTATGCAAGTCTGATATAACACCAATGAAACACAGTTTCACGGGTATTATATCGCTCAGAGTGGTACAACAGAAACATATGCGGGTCCAAGGCATGTCTATAGAATTACAACATCGACTCTGTTACATAAGATCATCACAGCCTCCTACTTTACAATGAGGTAAAATTGCAAATAAACTCCTGAAGAATGACTCGTAGTCTAGTCTTATCACGAACTCTATTTGTAGAGTATTTCACTAACTACAGAGGCTAAGAATAGACTCTAGCTAAATAGGAGCTAGGTTTAGGAAGCTAGTTCCCTTCTATAGCTAAACTAGGTTTTCTCCTTGTTGGATGTTGTATCTGACTCCTCTGACAGGGTCCTGTCTCGTGAAGTAGTTGTTGACTCCTCGGCCTTCGAGTTGCACTGTAGATCCTCCTTCGATGCCTCCATATCTAAGCAGGGGATTTAAGAGTGGGATGAGTACGAGCGTACTCAACAAGTTCATTATAGGAAAGAGGTGTTTAATGCACTAGCTACGGCATTAGACCAGAAAGTCTAATACCAATGCAGGTTTTCATAACCATTTCTTCAAAAGGTTGCTTTTATTCAGAAGAACTATGTCCGTCAGCCTTCACCGGTTTACTAGAACTTCATGGAGCTCCTTTCCGGCCGCGTTCGCAGTTCCATATCCCGGAACAGGGAGTGACAGGTCACGGTTCTTTACACTCTGCAGAGGTGTGTTGCTTTACCCATAAGAGATCTTAACCTTGGTGCCAACCGGGAATGTGGTGACCCTGCATACCACTGCATGTTGTAGTATGCCAGTCGTTGATATAACATTCACGAAGTACCATTCCGCAAATATTACATCCCTCAGAGTAGTACAACAGAACATAGCAGGTCCATAACTCATTCATTTATTATTACAAATATCATACACATGTCGTCTCGGAGCTCCTCTTGGGTCCTAAGAGGAATACTCCTGGGTTCGAGGCGAACCCAACTTAACTTACAATATAAGAGTCTCATTAAGTTATACATTTATTTCCTCGAGCAGCTAAATACTAAGTGTTCGGGCTGCTCGGCTACTACTACTACTTGAGATGTTCAGGCTTGATCTCCTCCGGAAGCCTCCCCGGATCCGTAGACGATGAGATAGTCTACGCCTTCGATACCTCCAGAGAGGTCTGGTTCTTCATAGCCGATGATCTCGGCTCCTTCATTGTTGTCGTAGTCCTCCTCCAGACGATTCAGACAATCTAAGCATGGGATTTAAGAGTGGTATGAGTACGAGCGTACTCAACAAGTTCATTATAGATAAGAGGTGTTTAATGCACTAGCTACGATATTAGACCAGAAAGTCTAATACCAATGCAAGTTTTGGTAAACATTTCTTCAAGATATTGCTTTTATTCCAAAGAGCTATGTCCGTCAGCCTTCACCGGTTTACTAGACTTCATGGAGCTCCTTTCCGGCCGCGTTCGCAGTTCCTTATCCCGGAACAGGGAGTGATAGGTCACAGTTCTTTACACTCTGCAGAGGTGTGTTGCTTTACCCATAAGAGATCTTAACCTTGGTGCCAACCGGGCAGCTTTCCCGTCCACACTTCCTTCGGTGTGAGGCCCGGTATAAGGTCTAGCCAAACATGTTCCTCCGCTACCTCGAACACCCACCCGTTGTTGCATGCCCCGACCCTGGGTCCACGCCGGTCCCATTATTCCCGTAATTTCAGGGTGGACCCCGACCACGATGACAGTGCTGGACTGTACCATACACTCCTACGCCGGTAGCTGCAACCCATCATAGACCGCATTACCGTGGGGAATTAGAATGGGATCCCCACCCTCCGGTTGTTCCGCAAGACACAACTGTTACGGCAAGCAATGCTTTATCGTGGGGAATTAGAATGGGATCCCCACCCTCCGGTTGTTCCGCCAGATACAACTGCTACGGTAAGTGCATCCATTGATGAACGAGAGGTGGAAACACTTTTGACTACTCCGTCCCACTCCGGATCTTATGGTTAACACGGGTATTACGGCACAAGAATCACTGGCGACATTTGTTGTTTAATCCTAGATGGATATAAACCCGTGCAATGGAACCTCCACCATATCAACACAATCCATGGTTCCATTGCCAACCACATAGTCATATTCATAGTTATGAAAATAGTGGTTTTGCTTTTTATGCAATAGTGATTACCATAGTATTTTGCAAGTAATTTGATAGAAATATTCAAATGACATGAGCAAGTGATGAACTTGCCTGAACACTGCAAAGTGTTGCAGTTGGATGGTGTGGACTGACCCTTGTCCTCTGTTGCTGAAAAATAGCATCATTGTCCGATAAGGGCAATGGTTAAAGAAGCAATTATGCATGATTCAGCTTTTAGGGTTGTTCCCCCCTTTCTGGTGTTTTATTATTTTATGTGGAAGGTTAATACTAAGAACAATTTAGGGATACTCTGTTTAGGGTAAAATACAACCTTGAAATGTTGTCAAGGTGTTTTTATAGTCCAAAGGCATTATTGAACTAATTTTCATTATTGAAAATAATATGAGTGATTTAAATGATTATTTAAATCATCAAATTAAGACTTATTCTTAGTTGTCTTCAAAAATTCCCTTTGATATTTTATTCAGGTAGAGAATTTTATGCTGATCCATTTTCATATTTTTAATTATTTTTTTAGAGCTATTAAGCATTTCTTATATAATTTCAAAGTTCTGTATTTATTGGAATTATGAAATGACTGAATTGCCCCTGGGCCCACCTGTCAGTGCGGCCCAGCGGGTTAACCCTAACCCGAGCCACTCATGGCTCGGTCGGTCGCACCGACCCCTTCTCCCCCACTCGCGCACGAACCCTAGCCCTCACGGGCTCTGGCGATCCCCGCGTCGCCGCCCCCTTCACCGAATTACCCCGGCCAACTCCGGCCGTCGCCGCTGGTGAGGTTAGGTGGATCTGAACCGCCTCTCGACGGTGGACACGGTGGTCTGCGTCGATCTGACGCTCGCGTTCATGTTCGCTCGACCTCGACCCTCCAGTGCGCCAGGCTCTTCGGCGTTCATCGCCGCCGTGCGCTGGAGAAGCCGTGGGCTTCTCCCTGGCGCCTCTGGCGCCGTGTCGCCACCGCGAGCCTCGCCGTGGTGGTGCTGGTGCTGCTTCTCCGCCGCGGCCTGGCCTGGCTGGCGCCGCCGTTCGCCCGGCGTGTGCCGCTGTGGCCGCCACGGCCGTGTTCGCTGGCTCACCTCACCTGTGAGTGTTCTACGCCTCTTCTCTCTCTCTCACTCTGCTGCATCTGCTCCTGTTCGACTAGCTCTGCCGCTGGCCTGCCTCTACTGCTTGTGTTTGCTGTGCTTGCGTGTGTGCTACTGCGGCGCTTCTGGCTAGCTGCTGCGGTTGCTCTACTGCCATGGCCATAGCTTATGTTGCTGCTCTACTGCTTATGTGTGTGCTGCTGCTGTGGCCATTTCTTCTGTGTTCATGCATGTGTTCGGCTGCTGCTTCCCTGTGCTTCTATTCTTGATGCTGTACCTGCCAATTTTTCAAGTGTGTTTATATATGCTGCACTGGCTTGATTGCAGTGTGCAATCCTTGCAAGTTTGCAAGAGTCAGTGCCTCTGGTGTGCCTTTCTGTGTGATATAATTCCTGGAACTGCTCCATTGAGCATAGCTGTGCTTGCACAGCTCTATCACTTGATGAACTGCTACTGGATACTATCATATCTAGCTTATTTGATTATCTGCTATGCCATTGTTTCAGTTCTGTGATCAATTCAATTGACTGGCCATGTGTTGATGCTATATCTGATGTTTAGCATGCTATTGCATGCTCTTGCAAGCTTCTGGTGGTCATATGATCACCAGTTGCTTGTAGAATCTGCTCTTTGTTGTCAGTGCCTCACTGTGGTCCACTCTGTGTTGTGTGTGTGTCACACAGGCTTGGCTTGTGTATGCTGGTGCTTGTCCAAGCATCAGTGGATGCTTGCAATGATCCATTGGATCATCTGTCAGATTCTGTGTATAATAGCTTGACTATTTCATTTATCTGTGTAGTTCTGATTGCTTAAAGATAAATGATGTGAACTGTTTAACAGTAATGATCATGTGGATGAATTGGATGTAGCTAGAGGGATGCCAACAGCTGTTGGGTACCCTAGCTCATACTGAACCCTCTTGGGTAATGATGTGATAGCTGGAAATGTTGGCTGTGGGTTGAGGTGACCTTGACAGCCACTTGGTGCTGTCATGGTGGCTCCCCCTTTATCTGTGGCTTGCTGTGGTGGTTTGTTGCTCACTGGCCTGACCATGTTTGGTTGCCAGATGCTTTTGATGTTGATAAACCTGGATAGACACATGATAGTCTAATCCTGTCTGATGGCTTGCTTGGCTTTAGGTGCTAGATGATTTTGAATGGCTAGTTAGGGATTTATCCAAGTTGGATTTCCCTGGTATGTCACCATGTTGACATACCACTGTTCCCTTGGTAATTTCCTTCTGACTGTTCTTTGGTTTGCTTGCACCAAAAGGCTTAGTAGCCAGATGATGATACAACTGGGTACTCACACCCCTTTGCTTGTGTGTGATTGATGCATATGCTTATTTATGAGCAAGACAGAAGCTTGTTCATGATTCCATGGTATACCTCACTCCAGCTCCTAGAATTTGGTGTTGGTGTAGAGGTTTTGCTTCTGGTGGTTGTTTGGCTTGCCCTGCTCCTCCTTGTGAGCTTGATGCTTGGTTAATTTCTGGGTTTGGGGAATAGGTGAGACAGCTCTGGCTGTTCACCTGTTCTTGGTGTTCTTGAGCTGTTCTTGCTATCTGGTGACTTACCCTGCTGCTGTGTCGATGGATGAAGCAAATGACTAGGGTTTGCTTCTGAAAAGTTTATATTTGATCAGCCATTCCTTCCCTGGTCGACATCACTGCCTGGCTGTTTTGCTGACTCCTCTCTGTGCTGTGTGTGTGTGCTGCATGCACAAGGCCTGGTGAGCTGCTAGGCTGTGTGTGTGTGCACATGCTTGGTATCTGGCTTGTATCTTGGCTGAGAGATGGATCAGCTCGGCAGCTTTGATCATATCCTCTCCTGATTCAATATTTTTGCTAACCTGCCAATTGGCAATGCCACTTGGCATAATTCTTTGCTTTGTTGTGCTTGTGTGCAGGGTATAAGTGAGCTGATCAAGATAATCCAGAAGATGATCAAGTCCAAGATCAAATGAAGATGATCTTGTAGTATTTAGGATAGAATCTATCCTTGTACTTTTCTTTTTATAATCTTTTCTATTTTTCCCAATTTGTGTAATGTGTTGTAATATATCATATATCTATTCTGGATATTGTAAATGACATTGTATTATGTGTGATTATCAATAAAGCTCCCATTTTCCTTAATGAGCTTTACATAATTGTTGTATTACTTATAATCTTGATTATTGATAATTGTTTATGAAATTATCTCAAGTTTGAATTAAGTGATAATCATTTGATGTTTGAATTTGAAATTCAAATTCAAATTTGGATTGAATTCAATCATACAACTTAGTTTAGAATTCAATCATGCAACTTAAGTTTGTGATGCAAACTCTCTACTCTCTTCTCAAAACCCTAGTTTAGTTGAATAAGGAACAGGTTTGTCGCACTCTCGAAACCCTAACCCTGTAAGGTGTCGAGAGAGAAACTTGTCCCCCTTCGATGCAGTTTTTGTTTAAAAGCGCGAAATTTCCCCGTAAATTACAATGCAATGCACATCCCTTTCTAAAATCTACCCCTCGATCGTCTCTAAACCTGGGACATTACAGCCTTTCCCCCTTAAAGAAAACTTCGTCCCGAAGTTGTGGTTGTAATACCTGAAGAGTTCGGGGTATGTTTTCCTCAGGTCTTCCTCCTTTTCCCAGGTAGCTTCCCTCTCGGGATGATGCTTCCATTGTATCTTGCAGTATTTTATGGCTCGATTCCTGAGTGGTTTCCAGTTCTCCTCGAGAATCTTTGCTGGCTTCTCGATGTAAGTCAAGTCTGGTTGCAACTCGAGCTCCTCGTGTGATACTGGTTCATCAGGGGTTTTCAGACACTTTCGGAGTTGCGACACATGGAATACATTGTGAACCTGAGATAACCTTCCCGGTAATTCCAATTCAAAGGCTAACCCTCGGTTTTGACTCAAAATCTTGAAAGGTCTGATGTATCTAGGACTGAGCTTTCCTTTTACTCCAAACCTCTGGAGTCCTTTCATCGGGCTTACCTTAAGATATACCATGTCTCCAACTCGTGGCTCCCATGTTCTCCTCTTCTGATCGGCGTAACTCTTTTGTCGGCTTTGGGCGATCTTGAGCCTATCTCTTATAATGTCAATAATTTGTTGCTTTTCCTGGACATAATCAGGATTAAACTCCTTGCTTGCTCCAGCTTCATACCAACATATCGGTGATCTACACTTCCTTCCATACAGAGCTTCAAACGGTACCATCTTGATGCTGCTTTGATAGCTATTATTGTATGAAAACTCTGCTAGTAGTAAGTGCTCCTCCCATGATCCTCCGAAGTCTAGGGCACAAGCCCTAAGCATATCCTCTAAGATCTGGTTGGTTCTCTCGGTTTGTCCACCTGTCTGGGGGTGGTAAGCGGTACTATAGTCCAACTTGGATCCTAAAGCTTCGTGTAGTTTCTTCCAGAATGCTGATGTGAACACGGATCCTCGATCCGACACTATCTTCTTAGGCACTCCATGCTTACTCACGATCTCTTTGATGTACAGATCGATGAGTTTCTCTCCTTTATCCTGCTGATTTACCGCTAGGAAGTGTGCACTCTTCGTCAACCGGTCCACGATTACCCATATCATGTCCTTCTTTTTATTAGTCATGGGTAGTCCGGTGATGAAATCCATCCCTATTTCCTCCCATTTCCACTCTGGAATAGGTAAAGGTTGTAACTTTCCTGCCGGACTCTGGTGTTCAGCCTTCACTCTCTGGCAGGTATGGCATTCCGCCACATATTGTGCTATCTCTCTCTTCATGTTATTCCACCAGAATAGTTCCTTTAGATCCATGTACATCTTTGTACTTCCCGGATGTATGGAATATGGTGTTTGATGGGCTTCCCGGAGTATTACTTCCTTAATTTCAGCAATATCCGGAACGCAAATTCTCTTCTGGAACCATAATGATCCAGATTCTCCGCGGTGAAATTCTGATGGTCTTCCTTCATCTATTCTTCTCATCTCCTCAACGATAAATGGATCGTCCAGCTGACCCATCATTATCTCATTCTTCAGGTTAACATTTAACTCATCGGCTACTTGCAACGCCGATAATCCTTCATGAGCTTCCTTCTCCCAAAGTTGTATTTGGGCTTGACTTATTTCCTTCCTCAACTCCGGTGAGATTTCTTGTTCCACTCCTCCGGTGCTCTTCCTACTCAAGGCATCTGCTACAACATTGGCCTTCCCTGGAGTGTAATTGATTGTCAGATCATAATCCTTGATTAGTTCAAGCCATCTTTTCTGCCTCATGTTGAGTTCCTTCTGGGTGAAGAAATATTTGAGACTCTTATGATCTGTATAGAGCTCACACTTGGATCCATAAAGAAAATGTCTCCAAGTTTTGAGTGCAAATACGACTGCTGCTAATTCCAAGTCATGTGTTGGATAATTCACTTCATGAGGTCTGAGTTGCCTCGATCCATAAGATATCACTTTCCGATCTTGCATGAGTACGCAACCCAATCCATGCTTGGATGCGTCACAGTACACGGTGTAGTCCTTGCCAACTTCCGGAACTGCTAACACCGGTGCCGTGGTGAGTTTCTCCTTCAGAGTTTGAAAACTCTTCTCACACTCCTCTGACCACACGAATGGTGTGTTCTTTCTTAACAGTTTCGTCATAGGTCCTGCTATCTTGGAGAATCCTTCTATGAATCTTCGATAATATCCTGCCATTCCTAGGAATCCTCGGATCTCCTTGACAGTCTTGGGTGCTTCCCATTCTAGAGCTGCTGCTACCTTACTCGGGTTAACAGCTATTCCATCTTTACTAATAACATGACCAAGGAATTCCACTTGATCTAGCCAAAATTCACACTTGCTAAATTTGGCATAGAGTTGATGTTCCCTTAGTGTTTGCAACACTAACCTCAAATGTTCAGCATGTTCGGCCTTGTTCTTGGAATATATCAAGATATCATCGATGAATACGATGACAAACTTGTCTAGATATGGCATGAAGATCTTATTCATGAGATTCATGAATATTGCTGGGGCATTGGTTAATCCAAAAGGCACTACAAGGTATTCATGATGTCCATACCTTGAGACAAAGGCAGTTTTCGGAACGTCTTCCTTCTTGATCTTTATCTGGTGATAACCGGATCTTAGATCAATCTTGGAAAAGACTCCCGCGCCTCTAACTTGATCAAATAGATCTTGTATTCTTGGAAGTGGATACTTGTTCTTGATTGTGACGTTGTTCAGATTCCTGTAATCTCCGCACATCCTTCTTCCTCCATCCCTTTTATCCACGAAGATCACAGGTGATCCCCATGGTGAAACACTTTCTTGAATAAATCCTTTCTGTTCCAAATCATCCAATTGCTCCTTAAGTTCTTTCAACTCCTTGGGCCCCATCTTGTATGGTGCCTTAGCAATCGAAGCTGTTCCTGGAATTAGGTCGATAGTGAATTCTATCTCCCTATCTGGTGGCATACCAGGTAATTCCGCAGGAAATACATCCTGGAATTCATTTACTACAGGTATATCCTCTAATTTCACCTCCTTCATGCTGTTCAGCTGTAGCTCCACTTCAATCTGTGTATGTTTGTCGCCTTGGTAAATCATTCTACTTCCATCGGGGCTTTTCAAAGATACTGTCTTGTTCACACAGTCGATCAATGCTCCATTAGCTTCCAACCAGTTCATAGCAAGAATGACATCAATGTCCTTCATCGGTAAAATGAACAGGTCCGCGTCAAACGCGCACTTATTGATCATGATGACTTGTTTTTGTTTGGTATGGGTTACTACTATCGTTCCCCCCGCAGAAAGTATGGTTATGGGTGTATCTAACTTAGTGCAACTAATCCCATGTTTGATGATGAATTGTTGAGAAATGAATGAGGTAGTTGCACCAGTATCAAAAAGTACTTTGCCAGGATGAGTGAGTATCTGGAGCGTACCTATCACCGCCTAATCGGAGTTGACCACCTCCTCCAGACTAGTGCAGTTCAGCTTGCCGAAGGGCTTCTTATTCTTCCAGTTCCCTCCGGTGTTTCCTCCTCGACTTCCTCCTCCTCTAGATTGACCTCCTCCGGTGTTTCTCTTGGGGCAGTCCTTCAGCATGTGCCCCTGCTGGCGACAACCAAAGCATATAATCTTTGGCTTCTTACAGTCCTTGGCAAAATGCCATGTGAATCCACAGCTTCTGCAAACTATTTGATTTGCAGACTGGAATGCTTGGTTCTTCCTACTACCGTAGTAGTAGTAGTTGTTGTTGTTGTTGTTGTTGTTGTTGTTGTATCTGGGCTTGAAACTCAAGCTGGTATTAGGCTTGTTACTAACAAACCTCTTAGGCTCAAACTTGGCCTTTTTCCTTTTCTCCTCATGCAGTTGTTTAAAATCATCTTCCAGAGTGATGGCAGCATCCACCAACTCTTGAAACTCCGTTGCTCTCATCATACAGAGCTGAACCTTGAACTGGGGACTTAACCCCTGATGCGTGTGGTTGACACGTCCGTTGGGAACCCCAAGAGGAAGGTGTGATGCGCACAGCGGCAAGTTTCCCTCAGTAAGAAACCAAGGTTTAATCGAACCAGTAGGAGTCAAGAAGCACGTTGAAGGTTGATGGCAGCGGGATGTAGTGCGGCGCAACACCAGAGATTCCGGCGCCAACGTGGAACCTGCACAACACAACCAAAGTACTTTGCCCCAACGAAACAGTGAGGTTGTCAATCTCACCGGCTTGCTGTAACAAAGGATTATATGTATAGTGTGGATGATGATTGTTTGCGTAAAACAAGAAACAAAGATTGCAAGAGATTGTATTTCAGTATAGAGAATTGGACCGGGGTACACAGTTCACTAGAGGTGTCTCTCCCATAAGATAAACAGCATGTTGGGTGAACAAATTACAGTTGGGCAATTGACAAATAAAGAGGGCATGACCATGCACATACATATTATGATGAGTATAGTGAGATTTAATTGGGCATTACGACAAAGTGCATAGACCGCTATCCAGCATGCATCTATGCCTAAAAAGTCCACCTTCAGGTTATCATCCGAACCCCCTCCAGTATTAAGTTGCTAACAACAGACACGTGCATGAAGAAGTGCGCGTAATGTAATCAGTAACTACATCCTTGAACATAGCACCAATGTTTTATCCCTAGTGGCAACAAAGACATCCATAATCTTAGAGGTTTCTGTCACTCCCCCAGATTCACGGAGACATGAACCCACTATCGAGCATAAATACTCCCTCTTGGAGTTACAAGCATCTACTTGGCCAGAGCATCTACTAGTAACAGAGAGCATGCAAGATCATAAACAGCACATAGACATAAATTGATAATCAACATAACAAGTATTCTCTATTCATCGGATCCCAACAAACACAACATATAGAATTACAGATAGATGATCTTGATCATGTTCGGCAGCTCACAAGACCCGACAATTAAGCACAATGGGGAGAAGACAACCATCTAGCTACTGCTATGGACCCATAGTCCAGAGGTAGACTACTCACTCATCACTCCAGAGGCGACCATGGCGGCGTAGAGTCCTCCGGGAGATGATTCCCCTCTCCGGCAGGGTGCCGGAGGCGATCTCCTGAATCCCCCGAGATGGGATTGGCGGCGGCGGCGTCTCTGGAAGGTTTTCCGTATCGTGGCTCTCGGTACTGGGGGTTTCGCGACGGAGGCTTTAAGTAGGCGGAAGGGCAGGTCAGGGGGCCACACGAGGGCCCCACACTACAGGTCGGCGCGGCCAAGGGCTAGGCCGCGCCGCCCTATGGTGTGGCCACCTCGTGGCCCCACTTCGTCTCCTCTTCGGTCTTCTGGAAGCTTCGTGGCAAAATAGGACCCTGGGCATTGATTTCGTCCAATTCCGAGAATATTTCCTTACTAGGATTTCTGAAACCAAAAACAGCAGAAAACAAAGAATCGGCACTTCGGCATCTTGTTAATAGGTTAGTTCCGTAAAATGCACGAATATGACATAAAGTGTGCATAAAACATGTAGATATCATCAATAATGTGGCATGGAACACAAGAAATTATCGATACGTCGGAGACGTATCAGCATCCCCAAGCTTAGTTACTGCTCGTCCAGCGGGTAAAAACGATAACAAAGATAATTTCTGGAGTGACATGCCATCATAACCTTGATCATACTATTTGTAAAGCATATGTAGTGAATGCAGCGATCAAAACAATGTATATGACATGAGTAAACAAGTGAATCATAAAGCAAAGACTTTTCATGAATAGTACTTCAAGACAAGCATCAATAAGTCTTGCATAAGAGTTAACTCATAAAGCAATAATTCATAGTAAAAGCATTGAAGCAACACAAAGGAAGATTAAGTTTCAGCGGTTGCTTTCAACTTGTAACATGTGTATCTCATGGATATTGTCAACATAGAGTAATATAATAAGTGCAATATGCAAGTATGTAGGAATCAATGCACAGTTCACACAAGTGTTTGCTTCTTGAGGTGGAGAGAAATAGGTGAACTGACTCAACATAAAAGTAAAAAGAATGGTCCTCCATAGAGGAAAAGCATCGATTGCTATATTTGTGCTAGAGCTTTTATTTTGAAAACATGAAACAATTTTGTCAACGGTAGTAATAAAGCATATGTATTATGTAAATTATATCTTACAAGTTGCAAGCCTCATGCATAGTATACTAATAGTGCCTGCACCTTGTCCTAATTAGCTTGGACTACCGGATCATCGCAATGCACATGTTTTAACCAAGTGTCACAAAGGGGTACCTCTATGCCGCCTGTACAAAGGTCTAAGGAGAAAGCTCGCATCGGATTTCTCGCTATTGATTATTCTCAACTTAGACATCCATACCGGGACAACATAGACAATAGATAATGGACTCCTCTTTTATGCATAAGCATGTAGCAACAATTATTTTTCTCATATGAGATTGAGGATATTGTCCAAAACTGAAACTTCCACCATGAATCATGGCTTTAGTTAGCGGCCCAATGTTCTTCTCTAACAATATGCATGCTTAACCATAAGGTGGTAGATCGCTCTTACTTCAGACAAGACGAACATGCATAGCAACTCACATGATATTCAACAAAGAATAGTTGATGGCGTCCCCAGAAACATGGTTATCGCACAACAAGCAACTTAATAAGAGATAAAGTGCATAAGTACATATTCAATACCACAATAGTTTTTAAGCTATTTATCCCATGAGCTATATATTGCAAAGGTGAATGATGGAATTTTAAAGGTAGCACTCAAGCAATTTACTTTGGAATGGCGGAGAAATACCATGTAGTAGGTAGGTATGGTGGACACAAATGACATAGTGGTTGGCTCAAGGATTTTGGATGCATGAGAAGTATTCCCTCTCGATACAAGGTTTAGGCTAGCAAGGCTATTTGAAACAAACACAAGGATGAACGGTGCAGCAGAACTCACATAAAAGACATATTGTAAACATTATAAGACTCTACACCGTCTTCCTTGTTGTTCAAACTCAATACTAGAAATTATCTAGACCTTAGAGAGACCAAATATGCAAACCAAATTTTAGCATGCTCTATGTATTTCTTCATTAATGGGTGCAAAGCATATGATGCAAGAGCTTAAACATGAGCACAATAATTGCCAAGTATCACATTACCCAAGACATTTATAGCAATTACTACATGTATCATTTTCCAATTCCAACCATATAACAATTTAACGAAGAAGAAACTTCGCCATGAATACTATGAGTAGAGCCTAAGGACATACTTGTCCATATGCTACAGCGGAGCGTGTCTCTCTCCCATACAGTGAATGCTAGGATCCATTTTATTCAAACAAAACAAAAAACAAAAACAAACCGACGCTCCAAGAAAAGCACATAAGATGTGATGGAATAAAAATATAGTTTCAGGGGAGGAACCTGATAATGTTGTCGATGAAGAAGGGGATGCCTTGGGCATCCCCAAGCTTAGATGCTTGAGTCTTCTTAGAATATGCAGGGGTGAACCACCGGGGCATCCCCAAGCTTAGAGCTTTCACTCTCCTTGATCATATTGCATCATACTCCTCTCTTGATCCTTGAAAACTTCCTCCACACCAAACTTAGAACAACTCATTAGAGGGTTAGTGGACAATAAAAATTAACATGTTCAGAGGTGACACAATCATTCTTAACACTTCTGGACATTGCATAAAGCTACTGGATATTAATGGATCAAAGAAATTCATCCAACATAGCAAAAGAGGCAATGCGAAATAAAAGGCAGAATCTGTCAAAACAGAACAGTTCGTATTGACGAATTTTATCGAGGCACCAGACTTGCTCAAATGAAAATGCTCAAATTTAATGAAAGTTGCGTACATATCTGAGGATCACTCACGTAAATTTGCATAATTTTCTGAGTTACCTACAGAGAAAACAGCCCAGATTCGTGACAGCAAAGAAATCTGTTTCTGTGCAGTAATCCAAATCTAGTATGAACTTTACTATCAAAGACTTTACTTGGCACAATAAAACACTAAACTAAGATAAGGAGAGGTTGCTACAGTAGTAAACAACTTCCAAGACACAAAATAAAAACAAAGTACTGTAGTAAAAACATGGGTTGTCTCCCATAAGCGCTTTTCTTTAACGCCTTTCAGCTAGGCGCAGAAAGTGTGTATCAAGTATTATCAAGAGATGGTGCATCGTTATCATGAGCTCCCCCATCCGTAGTGGTACTGAGGGCTTTGTCAATTTTAGGCCTATAATAATACTTCTTTGGTTTAGGCACTTTAGAGACATACATAAACTTTTGCTCCTTACCCACATAAGCTTTCTCCTTATATTTAAGAGAAGAAAATGATGAACCCAAGGTTCCCATAGCTTTTTCAAGTTCGTCAATCCTATTGCTTTGATCGTCATGGACAACACAAGTTTCCTAGGACACTAATTCTTTCATCAATTCCTCCAAAGGATTTATCAAGTTCATCAGTTTTATCAAGTAATATTTCCAATTTAGCTTCAATACTTGGAAAAAATTTCTCTAAGGTTTCCAATTTTTTCATAACATCTTCAAGAGAGATTTCAGTTTTAACTTCATCAACAGGGGGTATTCCAAATAGACTCTCAATAATGCAGCTAGCTTCTAATGCAGGAGTACTTAGGAAGTTACCTTTCGCGAGACTATCAAGAACATACCTATTCCAGCTAGAGATACCAACATAAAAATTCCTGAGTAGGATAGTGGTGGAGTGTTTCTTAATGCACCTATTATGGGCATCACTAATTCTGTACCAAGCATCTCTTAAACATTCTCCCCCTCGTTGCTTAAACGTACGAACTTCAACTTCAGGATTACTCATTTTAGCAGTAGTAAATAAAGCAAACTAGATAAAGTAAATGCAAGTAACTAAATTTTTTGTGTTTTTGATATAGCAAACGAGATAGCAATTAAAGTAAAACTAGCAACTAATTTTTTTGTATTTTGATATAGTGCAGCAAACAAAGTAGTAAATAAAACTAAGCAAGACAAAAACAAAGTAAAGAGATTGGGAAGTGGAGACTCCCCTTGCAGCGTGTCTTGATCTCCCCGGCAACGGCGCCAGAAATTTGCTTGATGCGTGTGGTTGACACGTCCGTTGGGAACCCCAAGAGGAAGGTGTGATGCGCACAGTGGCAAGTTTCCCTCAGTAAGAAACCAAGGTTTAATCGAACCAGTAGGAGTCAAGAAGCACGTTGAAGGTTGATGGCAGCGGGATGTAGTGCGGCGCAACACCAGAGATTCCGGCGCCAACGTGGAACCTGCACAACACAACCAAAGTACTTTGCCCCAACGAAACAGTGAGGTTGTCAATCTCACCGGCTTGCTGTAACAAAGGATTAGATGTATAGTGTGGATGATGATTGTTTGCAGAAAACAAGAAAACAAGATTGCAGTAGATTGTATTTCAGTATAGAGAATTGGACCGGGGTCCACAGTTCACTAGAGGTGTCTCTCCCATAAGATAAACAGCATGTTGGGTGAACAAATTACAGTTGGGCAATTGACAAATAAAGAGGGCATGACCATGCACATACATATTATGATGAGTATAGTGAGATTTAATTGGGCATTACGACAAAGTGCATAGACCGCTATCCAGCATGCATCTATGCCTAAAAAGTCCACCTTCAGGTTATCATCCGAACCCCCTCCAGTATTAAGTTGCTAACAACAGACAATTGCATTAAGTATTGCGCATAATGTAATCAGCAACTACATCCTTGAACATAGCACCAATATTTTATCCCTAGTGGCAACAGCACATCCATAATCTTAGAGGTTTCTGTCACTCCCCCAGATTCACGGAGACATGAACCCACTATCGAGCATAAATACTCCTCTTGGAGTTACAAGCATCTACTTGGCCAGAGCATCTACTAGTAACGGAGAGCATGCAAGATCATAAACAACACATAGACATAAATTGATAATCAACATAACAAGTATTCTCTATTCATCGGATCCCAACAAACACAACATATAGAATTACAGATAGATGATCTTGATCATGTTCGGCAGCTCACAAGACCCGACAATTAAGCACAATGGGGAGAAGACAACCATCTAGCTACTGCTATGGACCCATAGTCCAGGGGTAGACTACTCACTCATCACTCCAGAGGCGACCATGGCGGCGTAGAGTCCTCCGGGAGATGATTCCCCTCTCCGGCAGGGTGCCGTAGGCGATCTCCTGAATCCCCCGAGATGGGATTGGTGGCGGCGGCGTCTCTGGAAGGTTTTCCGTATCGTGGCTCTCGGTACTGGGGGTTTCGCGACGGAGGCTTTAAGTAGGCGGAAGGGCAGGTCAGGGGGCCACACGAGGGCCCCACACTACAGGTCGGCGCGGCCAAGGGCTAGGCCGCGCCGCCCTATGGTGTGGCCACCTCGTGGCCCCACTTCGTCTCCTCTTCGGTCTTCTGGAAGCTTCGTGGCAAAATAGGACCCTGGGCGTTGATTTCGTCCAATTCCGAGAATATTTCCTTACTAGGATTTCTGAAACCAAAAATAGCAGAAACAAAGAATCGGCACTTCGGCATCTTGTTAATAGGTTAGTTCCAGAAAATGCACGAATATGACATAAAGTGTGCATAAAACATGTAGATATCATCAATAATGTGGCATGGAACACAAGAAATTATCGATACGTCGGAGACGTATCAACCCCCTCAAGAACCTTTTCTTCTTCTTGTCCTCGGTGTTGACTTCTTCAACAGCATACCGGGACAGCTTTGAGAACTCCCTGACATAAGTCAGGATTGCCTTATCCTTCTGCTCGAGACTTTCAAATTCTCGACGCTTCAGTTCCATAATACTTTCAGGGACATTGGATTCCCTGAACTTCCTTGCGAATTCCTCCCAGGTAAATACCTTTCCAGCCGGATAAACGGCTACTATATTGTCCCACCATGATGCGGCGGGGCCACACAATAAGTGTGTAGCATAACGGACCTTCTCCTGGTCATTGCAACCAACCGTGTTGAGTTTTCGCTCAGTGTCCATAAGCCAATCTTCCGCGTCCATTGGCTCGGGCGCGTATGCGAAAGATATAGGCTTGGTGTTCTGGAAGTCTGCTAAGGTGACTCCCGGATTCTCGGGTCTCTCCACCCGGTTCTGTTGCAGCAGCTCTTGAAAGAATTTGTTCTGCTGCTCCAACGTCACACGTTGTCTTTCCTCCACCAGCTGCATGTACTGGATGAAATTCTGCTGCGTCATGGGTGGTGGTGGTGGTGGAAACTGATCTCTGGCTGCTCCCTCAGCCTCTTCCTTTTGTTTTGCTTCGCGCTCCATGCGCTGCGCTTCGGTCTCCTCTCCTAACGCTCCCGACATAACCCCCTAGTTCTGCAACACAAGATGATACTCATAATTACTCCATGCGCAAGTTTTCTGAGCTCAACTTTGTGCACAGAACTAGTCACGCAATGGAAATCAAGAAGCAAATCCAAATCATACAAAACATATACCATGTATATACATACTTAAGTGGTCTTATTACAATACTCAAGTCGATGTGAGTATGCAAACTCACTTATTAAAGTATATGTACAAATTTATACAAATATTACATACTATAATACACGTGGTACTTGTGTATTATAGCCTCGCCTCCCTTGGTGGACTCTAGTTGATCTTCACTCCCGGTACATCCCAGGCTTCCATCCGGTCGAACGTGTCGTCCTCCTGATAGACCCTGGAACATAAGGTCTCCCCGTTGGCTGGTAATCCGAATCAGATGATGATCCTAGGGAGAAATCAGTGTTCACAAACTGATCGTTAAGTGCATCATAGTCCACCCATCGGGTGTACTCCCCTGTAGCTCCACCATAGGTGTTTCCAACACTGCATTCGACTCAACCTGTGTCGGATACCCTCCATCAACTCCTTCATTACTAGGATAACTCTGGTTCTGGGTTGTGGCGTCATCATTCATCTCCCCATCATAATACACAGAAGTACTATGAGTTCCAGTATCAGATCCCCAACGCCAACCCGTGGAATTTTCTATAGGAGTCTCGGAACGCTGATTGTTTCCGGATTCCTCTCCGCCCTCGTATCCCCCATAGGAACTACCCGTATAGTTCCTGTGTGTAACAGTGTAGTTTCACGCGCAAGAGGATCAATACTAATGTAGTCACCAGCTGAGTAAACCGGTGTGTACACCACATTCTCCATAGGTTCTTTCCCCTAATCTCCTCCTTGGGTTCAAGAACTCCTCTAGCATCGTATCAATTGCTCCCGTCAGATGATGGTTCAACTGAAAGAGTAATGATATGAAGTTGCGGCTATTATCCATGTATTTTGCAGCTGCTATGGGTTTGCATTTTGCATATTTGTAGTGGTTAAGCATGGGATCTTCTTCCTCCTGATTATGAGGAATATGGGAGAATTTGGAACCCATAAGCTCTTTCGCCTTATGTTCCCGAATGTCGGTTATGGCTCTCATAACAGCTATATGGTAGGCTGTGTTGATAGTCCTGGCTTCCCCTGCTGGCATGACTACGCTCATTCCCAGAGATTCGGGAAGTCGCAGTCCTACCCTACACTTGGCCAATACAGCACCATCATAGTACATGTATTTCTTTACTTGGATCTGGGGATCACACCCAAATTCAAGTAACATGGCTCGTAGAATATCTGCAAGTCCTCCTTCGTATTCACTCAGTGTGGAATCCATCACTTTCATGTTTCGTCCTGGACGTGAACTTGCCATGTTGGCTGTAGAAATAGAAAGATTATAAGATTAGTAATAATGCATCATAATAGAGATAATAAAGAATTATCGCACTAAAAGATATGATTGTTGTATTCTCAATTGAATATACACCATATTTTTAGAGAATTCTTTACTAATCCTATTTGACTCCTAACGTTTGGTCCCATTTACTAGGTTCCAACCTAAGGTCAAAGCTTTTGCTCTGATACCAACTGTGGTGACCCTGCATACCACTGCATGTTGTAGTATGCCAGTCGTTGATATAACATTCACGAAGTACCATTCCGCAAATATTACATCCCTCAGAGTAGTACAACAGAACATAGCAGGTCCATAACTCATTCATTTATTATTACAAATATCATACACATGTCGTCTCGGAGCTCCTCTTGGGTCCTAAGAGGAATACTCCTGGGTTCGAGGCGAACCAAACTTAACTTACAATATAAGAGTCTCATTAAGTTATACATTTATTTCCTCGAGCAGCTAAATACTAAGGGTTCGGGCTGCTCGGCTACTACTACTACTTGAGATGTTCAGGCTTGATCTCCTCCGGAAGCCTCCCCGGATCCGTAGACGATGAGATAGTCTACGCCTTCGATACCTCCAGAGAGGTCTGGTTCTTCATAGCCGATGATCTCGGCTCCTTCATTGTTGTCGTAGTCCTCCCCCAGACGATTCAGACAATCTAAGCATGGGATTTAAGAGTGGTATGAGTACGAGCGTACTCAACAAGTTCATTATAGATAAGAGGTGTTTAATGCACTAGCTACGATATTAGACCAGAAAGTCTAATACCAATGCAAGTTTTGGTAAACATTTCTTCAAGATATTGCTTTTATTCCAAAGAACTATGTCCGTCAGCCTTCACCGGTTTACTAGAACTTCATGGAGCTCCTTTCCGGCCGCGCGTTCAGTTCCTTATCCCGGAACAGGGAGTGACAGGTCACAGTTCTTTACACTCTGCAGAGGTGTGTTGCTTTACCCATAAGAGATCTTAACCTTGGTGCCAACCGGGCAGCTTTCCCGTCCACACTTCCTTCAGTGTGAGGCCCGGTATAAGGTCTAGCCAAACATGTTCCTCCGCTACCTCGAACACCCACCCGTTGTTGCATGCCCCGACCCTGGGTCCACGCCGGTCCCATTATTCCCGTAATTTCAGGGTGGACCCCGACCATGACGACAGTGCTGGGCTCTACCATACACTCCTACGCCGGTAGCTGCAACCCATCATAGACCGCATTACCGTGGGGAATTAGAATGGGATCCCCACCCTCCGGTTGTTCCGCAAGACACAACTGCTACGGCAAGCAATGCTTTACCGTGGGGAATTAGAATGGGATCCCCACCCTCCGGTTGTTCCGCCAGATACAACTGCTACGGTAAGCGCATCCGTTGATGAACGAGAGGTGGAAACACTTTTGACTACTCCGTCCCACTCCGGATCTTATGGTTAACACGGGTATTACGGCACAAGAATCACTGGCGACATTTGTTGTTTAATCCTAGATGGATATAAACCCGTGCAATGGAACCTCCACCATATCAACACAACCCATGGTTCCATTGCCAACCACATAGTCATATTCATAGTTATGAAAATAGTGGTTTTGCTTTTTATGCAATAGTGATTACCATAGTATTTTGCAAGTAATTTGATAGAAATATTCAAATGACATGAGCAAGTGATGAACTTGCTTGAACACTGCAAAGTGTTGCAGTTGGATGGTGTGGACTGACCCTTGTCCTATGTTGCTGAAAAATAGCATCATTGTCCGATAAGGGCAATGGTTAAAGAAGCAATTATGCATGATTCAGCTTTTAGGGTTGTTCCCCCCTTTCTGGTGTTTTATTATTTTATGTGGAAGGTTAATACTAAGAACAATTTAGGGATACTCTGTTTAGGGTAAAATACAACCTTGAAATGTTGTCAAGGTGTTTTTATAGTCCAAAGGCATTATTGAACTAATTTTCATTATTGAAAATAATATGAGTGATTTAAATGATTATTTAAATCATCAAATTAAGACTTATTCTTAGTTGTCTTCAAAAATTCCCTTTGATATTTTATTCAGGTAGAGAATTTTATGCTGATCCATTTTCATATTTTTAATTATTTTTTTAGAGCTATTAAGCATTTCTTATATAATTTCAAAGTTCTGTATTTATTGGAATTATGAAATGACTGAATTGCCCCTGGGCCCACCTGTCAGTGTGGCCCAGCGGGTTAACCCTAACCCGAGCCACTCGTGGCTCGGTCGGTCGCACCGACCCCTTCTCCCCCACTCGCGCACGAACCCTAGCCCTCACGGGCTCTGGCGATCCCCGCGTCGCCGCCCCCTTCACCGAATTACCCCGGCCAACTCCGGCCGTCGCCGCCGGTGAGGTTAGGTGGATCTGAACCGCCTCTCGACGGCGGACACGGTGGTCCACGTCGATCTGACGCTCGCGTTCCTGTTCGCTCGACCTCGACCCTCCAGTGCGCCAGGCTCTTCGGCGTTCATCGCCGCCGTGCGCTGGAGAAGCCGTGGGCTTCTCCCTGGCGCCTCTGGCGCCGTGTCGCCACCGCGAGCCTCGCCGTGGTGGTGCTGGTGCTGCTTCTCCGCCGCGGCCTGGCCTGGCTGGCGCCGCCGTTCGCCCGGCGTGTGCCGCTGTGGCCGCCACGGCCGTGTTCGCTGGCTCACCTCACCGGTGAGTGTTCTACGCCTCTTCTCTCTCTCTCTCACTCTGCTGCATCTGCTCCTGTTCGACTAGCTCCGCCGCTGGCCTGCCTCTACTGCTTGTGCTTGCTGTGCTTGCGTGTGTGCTACTGCGGCGCTTCTGGCTAGCTGCTGCGGTTGCTCTACTGCCATGGCCATAGCTTATGTTGCTGCTCTACTGCTTATGTGTGTGCTGCTGCTGTGGCCATTTCTTCTGTGTTCATGCATGTGTTCGGCTGCTGCTTCCCTGTGCTTCTATTCTTGATGCTGTACCTGCCAATTATTCAAGTGTGTTTATATATGCTGCACTGGCTTGATTGCAGTGTGCAATCCTTGCAAGTTTGCAAGAGTCAGTGCCTCTGGTGTGCCTTTCTGTGTGATATAATTCCTGGAACTGCTCCATTGAGCATAGCTATGCTTGCACAGCTCTATCACTTGATGAACTGCTACTGGATACTATCATATCTAGCTTATTTGATTATTTGCTATACCATTGTTTCAGTTCTGTGATCAATTCAATTGACTGGCCATGTGTTGATGCTATATCTGATGTTTAGCATGCTATTGCATGCTCTTGCAAGCTTCTGGTGGTCATATGATCACCAGTTGCTTGTAGAATCTGCTCTTTGTTGTCAGTGCCTCACTGTGGTCCGCTCTGTGCTGTGTGTGTGTCACACAGGCTTGGCTTGTGTATGCTGGTGCTTGTCCAAGCATCAGTGGATGCTTGCAATGATCCATTGGATCATCTGTCAGATTCTGTGTATAATAGCTTGACTATTTCATTTATCTGTGTAGTTCTGATTGCTTAAAGATAAATGATGTGAACTGTTTAACAGTAATGATCATGTGGATGAATTGGATGTAGCTAGAGGGATGCCAACAGCTGTTGGGTACCCTAGCTCATACTGAACCCTCTTGGGTAATGATGTGATAGCTGGAAATGTTGGCTGTGGGTTGAGGTGACCTTGACAGCCACTTGGTGCTGTCATGGTGGCTCCCCCTTTATCTGTGGCTTGCTGTGGTGGTTTGTTGCTCACTGGCCTGACCATGTTTGGTTGCCAGATGCTTTTGATGTTGATAAACCTGGATAGACACATGATAGTCTAATCCTGTCTGATGGCTTGCTTGGCTTTAGGTGCTAGATGATTTTGAATGGCTAGTTAGGGATTTATCCAAGTTGGATTTCCCTGGTATGTCACCATGTTGACATACCACTGTTCCCTTGGTAATTTCCTTCTGACTGTTCTTTGGTTTGCTTGCACCAAAAGGCTTAGTAGCCAGATGATGATACAACTGGGTACTCACACCCCTTTGCTTGTGTGTGATTGATGCATATGCTTATTTATGAGCAAGACAGATGCTTGTTCATGATTCCATGGTATACCTCACTCTAGCTCCTAGAATTTGGTGTTGGTGTAGAGGTTTTGCTTCTGGTGGTTGTTTGGCTTGCCCTGCTCCTCCTTGTGAGCTTGATGCTTGGTTAATTTCTGGGTTTGGGGAATAGGTGAGACAGCTCTGGCTGTTCACCTGTTCTTGGTGTTCTTGAGCTGTTCTTGCTATCTGGTGACTTACCCTGCTGCTGTGTCGATGGATGAAGCAAATGACTAGGGTTTGCTTCTAAAAAGTTTATATTTGATCAGCCATTCCTTCCCTGGTCGACAGCACTGCCTGGCTGTTTTGCTGACTCCTCTCTGTGCTGTGTGTGTGTGCTGCATGCACAAGGCCTGGTGAGCTGCTAGGCTGTGTGTGTGTGCACATGCTTGGTATCTGGCTTGTGTCTTGGCTGAGAGATGGATCAGCTCGGCAGCTTTGATCATATCCTCTCCTGATTCAATATTTTTGCTAACCTGCCAATTGGCAATGCCAATTGGCATAATTCTTTGCTTTGTTGTGCTTGTGTGTAGGGTATAAGTGAGCTGATCAAGATAATCCAGAAGATGATCAAGTCCAAGATCAAATGAAGATGATCTTGTAGTATTTAGGATAGAATCTATCCTTGTACTTTTCTTTATATAATCTTTTCTATTTTTCCCAATTTGTGTAATGTGTTGTAATATATCATATATCTATTCTGGATATTGTAAATGACATTGTATTATGTGTGATTATCAATAAAGCTCCCATTTTCCTTAATGAGCTTTACATAATTGTTGTATTACTTATAATCTTGATTATTGATAATTGTTTATGAAATTATCTCAAGTTTGAATTATGTGATAATCATTTGATGTTTGAATTTGAAATTCAAATTCAAATTTGGATTGAATTCAATCATACAACTTAGTTTAGAATTCAATCATGCAACTTAAGTTTGTGATGCAAACTCTCCACTCTCTTCTCAAAACCCTAGTTTAGTTGAATAAGGAACAGGTTTGTCGCACTCTCGAAACCCTAACCCTGTAAGGTGTCGAGAGAGAAACTTGTCCCCCTTCGATGCAGTTTTTGTTTAAAAGCGCGAAATTTCCCCGTAAATTACAATGCAATGCACATCCCTTTCTAAAATCTACCCCTCGATCGTCTCTAAACCTGGGACATTACAGGGAATGACCCGTCCACACTTCCTATGGTGTGAGGCCCGGTATAAGGTCTAGCCAATCATGTTCCTCCGCTACCTCGAACACCCACCCGTTGTTGCATGCCCCGACCCTGGGTCCACGCCGGTCCCATTATTCCCGTAGATTTCAGGGTGGACCCCGACCACGACGTCAATGCTGGGCTCTACCATACATTCCTACGCCGGTAGCTGCAACCCATCATAGATCGCAATACCGTGGGGACTTAAGGCTTCCCCAGCCTACCGCTTGTTCTTCGGGCGACAAGTGTCTACGGACAATGCCGTGGGGACTTAAGGCTTCCCCAGCCTACCGCTCGCCCCCGACAGATACAAGTGTCTACGGTAAAGCGCATCCGTTGATGAACAAGAGGTGGAAACACTTTTGACTACTCCGTCCCACTCCGGATCTTATGGTTAACACGGGTATTACGGCACAAGAATCACTAGCGACATTTGTTGTTTAATCCTAGATGGATATAAACCCTTGCAATGGAACCTCCACCATATCAACACAATCCATGGTTCCATTGCCCACCACATAGTCATATTCATAGTTATGAAAGTAGTGGTTTTGGTTTTTATGCAATAGTGATAATCATAGTACTTTGCAAGTAATTTGATAAAGATACTCAAATGGTATGAGCAAGTGATGAACTTGCCTTTCTTGACTGCAAGATTATGCAGGCAAGGCCTTCGTTACGCAATAACTCCAAATTCTGAAATAGCATCATCGTCCGGTAAGGACGATGTTTAAAAGATAGGCAAGGATGCAATAATGCATAAATATGAGATGCAATCGTTCTAAGCGTGTCCTAACCCGGATGATTTAGGATTAGTGAGTGGTAATGATTAGTTTAGGGTGTGTTGCACTTTTAGAGAGATTCACAAACAAGGTTCTTATTCAGGTTTGTGTTGTTTTAGAATCATAAGCAAGTGGTAAAATGCATAGTAACAGTCATATACACCAAAGAATAGTAGTTGTATACTAAGTAAAGAGCAGTTGTCAATTTTATGTCTTGTAGTGCATGGTTGTTGATTATTTGTTATATTGTTCAAAAGAATAACTTTTGAAGAACATGTTCTTTAATAAAGAACAAGTATGACATTTGGGTTTGTGGGTTACTATAATTTGTTCTGGTTCCAAGTAGTTTCTGGAGTAAGTATAAGATGGATCACAACATAGTTGGATTCATCAGTAATTAGGCTTGATTGGTTTTACTTAAGCATAAGCAACTTAAGCAATTAATTATCCATGGTTGCTATCATGGTTGATATACCTTGCTGGTGATAGCTGGTTATTGGCTATAGGTCCTATTAGGCAGGATTGATGATGGTTCCTCAGTTTCTTCAAAAGGATAACTTTTGAAGAACATACTTCTTAAATAATAAGAAGTATATCAATTAGGATTGGGATTGTCTAGGGTTTGCTATTTGATCCACTAAGTAAGGAATGATTGACTCCTAAGTAGAATGGTAGATAAGTATCCAACACTAGTAGGGTTTAGTGAAGTAGGGTAAGTAAGGTAGTCATCAATCATGGTTACTATTAGGGTTCATCACAATGGTGTGATGCTAAATAAGGATGATGGCTTTGGTAATAGGATCTAGGGTTTACATTTGGTTGACCCTAATTGATCATTTAGGTCTGATGAGGATGAACACATGGGATACTTATATATTAGTGATAGGTCTTCTACATTTTATGTGGCCAAGACAGATATTTAGTTGCTACTATGTATCTATGCTTTGAAAGAAGGTACCATGATCACATGATCCAACCTAGGGTTTAGGTTAGAAGCAAATTTAGGGTTCACATGTAATAATGGAACTAGGGTTCCTAGTAGAGTTAGGGTTTTAGGGTTCCACATGAAATTATGAGGTTATCACTTTGCTTCCAATGGAACTAGGGTTTCCTAATTACCCTATAATATTTAGGTTAATAACTTCATTATAAGATTGAAGTTATTAACAGATATGAAATAAAAATAATATTGAATTTGTCACAATCTTATGTTTAGTGAATTAATAATTAAGGTAATTATTAATCAGGGTTTAATTCCTATTAATTAAGATTTAATAAGTTCTTAATAAAGAAAATTAGTTTGAAAGTTTTCTTTATTTATTTACTGGTTTCTACTTAATTTGGAAAATTTTCCTAATTATTGAATTTTAATTGAATTTAGAATTAAAGGCTTAAATAACAAGTATTAAATAATTGAATTTTTATTAAAAATAAAATTTTCATTTTATATTTTTATTAGATAGAGTTTATTTTTAGGATCATTTTGATATCTCATTTGTATTTTTATGAGTTGAAATGAATTTGTTATGCATTTGCAAAGTTTCTGGAATAATGGGATTTAAATTTAAAACAGAGAAAGGACTAAATGCACCCGGTCAGTTTACCCCTGCAGCCACTGACTGGTGGACCCAGGGTCCACGTCGATTTTGACCGAAGTCAAAATCGAGTTCATCACCAGAGGCTACTGGACGGCGGGGAATTCGTCCATCGACGATGATTTTGGGCGTGCGCGGGCAGGAGACTAAGTGTATGCTACTCTGGTGTCATGGGGAACTGTTTGAGGGCGGCGCCGCTGAGTTTGGGTCGCCGGAGCTCGATCGGCGGTGAGGGGCGGCGGTGGTGCTTACAGGCTAGGTGATGCGGAGATGCTACGGCGTCTAATCGGGCAAAGCGATGCTTCCAGAAGACTCAGAAGCTCACCAGGAATGCGACGGTGGGGTCGGCGAAACTCGGGGAAGTCCGGCTTACCGGAATTGTGTGTCGCCGGTGTCGAAGAATATGAAGTCGGCGTTGGTGCTACGTGCTGCTCCGGCTCGATTCCTTCTGCAGGAGTAACAAGTCGAGGACGGCGGTTATAGTGGTATGCTCAGCTCGGCTCGGGGAGGCTTCCTTCGCCGGCGGTAATGGTGACCGGTGAGGTCCAGGGTTTCGGTGCGGAGGGAAATTGGGACAGCGAGGGAGAAGAGGGCGACTAGGGTTCGTCCAGAGCTTTTATACGGCGCCTGGGCGCGTGCCTCGTCACGGTTTCGGTCGAGGAGATGGCGCCAGCGCGAGGGGGAAAAGCTTCACGGCGTCGTGCTGCCCTCCAGCACACGGTGAAGATGAGGACAAGTTCGTCCTCAGTTTTTATTTTAAACGAAAGGGTACGGGATGGCCTGTTGGGCTGTGGTTTGGGCCGAGTTGTTGGGCTGCTTCTGCAGGCTACTGCTGGGCTTCTGCGGCCTGTTCAGGTAATCACCTCTCTTCTCTCTTTTTCTTTTCTCTTATTTTATTTTCTGGTTTGTATTTTCTATTTAATTCTGGTTTGCATTTCCCTTTTGTTTTGTAGGATTTTAAATGTGTGAATCCCTTTGGAGTTTACAAAGATACTATTGTAAATATAAGAGCTTTAAAATATTTCATATGTGTAGTGACACCCTTGTTTATTAAATGTTAATAGAGATTGAAAATGGCAATTATATAGTCCTAATTGCCAACATCAATTTAGGTGATCCAAACTATTTCTCAAGAGGTTCTTCTAAGTACCTATTGATAGTTAAGTTTTTATATTTATCTTTTGTTACATTGCATTAAACAATTTACAAGGCATAGCTTAATATCTAGTTTCTTATTTGAGCATATGATCTCATAACATTATTTCATGTGCTCATGGTGGTTATTGATTTGGAGAATTGTTTAAGATTATTTTAAAGTATTATTGTCATCTTTTAAACCCTTAGTTTAATATGGTTAAGGTGGATCTTATTCCTCTCATGAGTCTACTATTTATTTGGAAACACTAGTTAGTGGCACCTACATAGGCATGGCTTGGAAGATAGGTTAAGTTGTTGTTTTGATTCATTTTAGGGTTGACTAAATAATCCCCTTACTCATATTCAATCTTAGGCATGGTTCTAGGACTATACTTGTGATCCCCATGTGATACATAAGTTAAAGTTGGGATAGGGCATTGGTTCTAAATGTAGGTGGACCTCTTGTTGAATTATCTAGGGTTGCTCTTCCTCACCACTAATAGGATGATTCAATCCAAGATCATTTGGATTGTTATAGGGGCTGAGCCATACAAGGTTTGTTGCTATTCAGTTGTTTCTCCAATTAATATATTGGAAATGGTTTTAGGGTTGCTAGTGGTACCCCTATAATCTTAGGTGCTAGATTATATCTACTTAACTCACTAAGGTTTAACTGATAATTATCTATTTCCAAAGCATGGTCATGGATTAGACATGATCAACTTGGTTCTTAATATCTTCTACCTCAAGTTCTAAGGGTTTATGATCATTACCCAATTTATAATGATCAATGTTTGGCTTCCTAAGATATCTCTCATTAAATGGGGTTCTCACATCCATGATCAAGTATTATCTTAATCAGCTAAGGTCTAGTACTTCTATTTTACTTTCTAGGATAGGCATACTATAGTTGTCTCAACAGTTTATATTCCAGGAGAATGCCTGAGATATTTACTTAGGGTTCTTTCCAAAGTAGGATGATATAATCATCTTGATATATGGATAGTTCTCTCCCTCAAGTCCAAGTGTTGCCTCAATAACTTGAGTGTAACACCATAGCTTGAGCTCTCTTATATAGAAATGGATTATTTTCAAGGGTTTATGGTGTACTCACAAGATCTCATTAGGTATGAAAGGTTAAGTCTCTACCTAGATGACTTAGTTGATTTAGTCTCTACTTTACTTCACCAATTCATGGATATAGTCTTGTTCCATTTGATATTAGGTTATCTCACCACTCCAAGGTGAAATGGTTTACAACCTAATACTTTAGTTCAAGAGTTGTTCTTGGTTCTTAAATAGGTAAATCTATAATTGGTATGA
This sequence comes from Lolium perenne, assembly GCF_019359855.2. NCBI lineage: Eukaryota > Viridiplantae > Streptophyta > Magnoliopsida > Poales > Poaceae > Lolium > Lolium perenne. The sequence continues at coordinate 96,920,603 of NC_067245.2, forward strand.
ATGGTCACTCTCATTTGGGAAGGACTTTAATACTAACCCGAGGTTAGGCTCCATAGAGATTGATGTGATTATCAATATCTATGTTTAACATAAATGGTTTCTCTCTCTAAAGATTGTCTTGAATAACATCCTAGGGTTTCTCTTAAAGATGATGATTTAAATGCATGGATGTATATCCAAGGTTTAGCTCAAGGGTTGTCATTGATTCTCTAATAAATATTATAGAACTCTCACCCCTCTAGGTTTGATGTATATATATTTGGAATGGAGAAGAATATATATTTATAGACTTGATCTCCTTGTCATGTTTCCCAGAATGAAGTGAAATAAATGCCATGAGGTTCATGGTAGGATCATGGATTAGTTTGAGACATGGAGAAGATAAGTCAAGAATGGGTTCTCCATTTTATTGTTGCTTGGTTTGTAATTGAACAGATGTTCTGATGTTATGGCAAGGATTACCATATTATGATCTGTTATAAGATCAAGCAATGGATCATTGATTAAAGTGTTGTTGTGTTGATTATTAGTTCCATTTGATCTAACCCCTTAGATCAAATCATCTCTACCCAAAACAAGGTTTTATCAAAGTCACATTGAGGTTTATAGCGCTTGACTTGATGAGCTACTTCAATTCCACCAAGGTCAAGTGAAACTTCAGCCATCGTGGACTGTTTTACTTTAAAGCGCGAAAATTCCCCAGATTTTCTATGCATGAATGCAATGCACACATTTGTTTCCTCTATTTTTGTAACCCCAATACCTGGGATATTACAGTCTCTACCCCTTAAACTAAACTTCGTCCTCGAAGTTTGAACTCTCTCACGTTTCGGAGTGTGGATCTGACTTGTGCAGACTACGACTTTTCTCGAACTCCGTATTGATTTCACTAGATATAATTGAATATATCCCTTGTCCAGATTCTTCCTGGAATCCATTAGGGTTTGTCTCTGAACCATGGTTCTTACTTTGATTCATTGATTTCTTCCAATTCTATAATCTTGTTTCCTTTCTCATTGAAAATTCAATGATTGAGACTTCTTCCGACGCTGCTAGTCTTAACTGAAGACTAGTTTGATAACATACTCCTAATTGGTGAATAGGTCTTTGTTTTCCCTTACTACCCAAAACTGCAATAATGGTACTTAGTAAGGTAATTACCATGGAAATGGTCTTGATGGTTCGTTACATTATGAATGGATTAGACTCACTTAGTCTATCCAATCCTGGATTATAGTTGATGGCTATAACTCTTTTGGTTCTTTTAGGTTCCATGAAAGGAATCTTTCTATTAGTATTTAGTTTTGATATGGTCAATCTTCTTCATTCTTTGGCCATCTTGAACTGTATTTTGTCTACGGTATTTTCTTCGTCCAACTTCTTTATGCTTGACTTACTTCAGCTTCCGTGTACTTCTGAGTAAATATTACTCACTTTCTCAAGTTATAGTCCACTTCTTACTTCCTCGAGGTATAATTCTCGGCTTCTGGTCTGACATCCTTCTGAAAGTAGTGTTCAACAATCTTATGAAAATAAGATTGAACTTCCTCTCAGTTCAGACCTTCTGCTTCTATCAAGCCTAAAGTATTGAGTTATTGTATATCTAACTCAATCTTTACTCTACCCCTTAGAGTTTTCTTATGGTCTTCCACTCCTTTTCTTCCAACCATTGTATTGATGGTTGGAATATTGGTCTAAGTATAGCTTATGGTTTGTACTCTTCTAGGTCTTGTGAAGAATATCTGTGGTGTATCCACTCAATTGTGGACATCCAATGTGAATCCTTCGATTAAATGATTATAGGTCAGTGTTATTTGGCTAACAAAGTTTTATTTGTTCACAATTTCTTGGTACAAATAATCCAATGGTGGACTACTTGTTATCAATTGTGGCTATTTGTTATCTAAAAATGGATTCTATTATAGGTTCTGATCAACTGGACGAGTCATCTTCTACTTTATCTCGCAGTATTGATTCTATACCAATTGGGGTCTTCTGATATCAACTATGGTCTTCTTATATCTGCTATGGTTTCATATATCATCTTCCTTTATACAGGGTTTATTTTGCAAGAAAACCACTAGCTGACACTATGAATATAGTATCCTAAGTGATTTCCCATGCATTCCCTCTTCTATGTGGACTATGGATCTGCTTCAGCTTCACCGTAATCACAAGATTTCTCACCTTCATGCTTCCTCTGTACTAAAGTACTCCTCTGTTGAGGCAAAGCATGAGTTTTGATTTTACTTCCTTCCAAAGATTGTGGTTGCTTCCCACAACTTTACTTCCTTTTTCTGATGCAACTTCATCTTGTTTTCGGAATCTTCACAATTCGTCACTTCCTCACATGTTTACCATTACCCTCTAGATTTATAACATCAAGTAAGAACTTGATATTGCAAAATGCATTTGCATATCAACGTCAAACTTCATGTATGGATCTAGTCAAACAATGAAAATCCAATAAAATCCAAGAAGATTCAGCTTTGTGCATATAATACACACCATCATAAGCCTGAATATAATAGTTGAGTAAGACATCTCTAAACATCAGGCTCTAATGTGTAGTATATAACACCACATAAGATAGGTTTATATCGTGATACTTAGCACGAATATATGGGATTCTACTATTTGTCTCAACCTTTACCTTAATTGCACAATTGCAGTGAGATAAGCTTGAAACAAAGTGGTCTAGGATAGTTGAAGTTAACCTAATTTTCTTTGGAAGTACTAACTTAACTTCCATTTTGTTGAGGACTACTTTACATGCTATCTCTAGATTCTAATATAGCTACTCTAAATTACTCCTAACTATTAGAGCATAGTTCCTATACTTCCAGGTGTTTCTATCCTAAGACTATGGTCATGATGTGCTTGGCACACTTCCCATGGTTTTGGAACATAATTCTTGCACTATTTGTTTAGCACTTGGCTTCTTATTGTTCTTTTCCTAAATACTTTAGATGTTTATCACATAATGATTCTCAAATGAATCTTATATGATTACTATTCCTATCATGGTAGTAGACATATATGATTCCTATCTCTCTTCCTTACCTCCCATGATTGACTCATCATGGTCTATACTACCTTAAATAACTTATATTTTTCACTTACTATCAGTTGTTTCATATGTCTAGATAATTTTTTTTCTTACTTATTACTTATCTGGGTCTACATCTTCTATTAGGATATCTTAATTATCTTCATCACTTGATATAACTTCTATTACAGGTCTGAATACTTTTATTTAATCATAATAGATGTTGGTACACATCTTCCAATAGGATATTTTCCTTATGGTTGTATCCTCTCTTTGGACTACCATGTATTATATACCAACTGGGATCTACTCATCTATTGTTTTAAGGACTTATTGATGTGCTACATGTCTGGGATTAGCTAACTTTACTTAGGAAAGATAGGTAAGAAATGTTGACTCAAGTGTGTCAGGATTATTCTCAAGTGAATACCCATCTCAAGTCATAAAAATATTTGGTTTACCTAGGACAACTTCCTATAGACACTACCAATCCTATAGGTCTCCTTTAAAGGGTTTTAATCCTAGGGTCAAAGCATTTTCTCTGATACCAACTGTGGTGACCCGGCATACCACTGCATGGTGTAGTATGCAAGTCTGATATAACACCAATGAAACACAGTTCCACGGGTATTATATCGCTCAGAGTGGTACAACAGAAACATATGCGGGTCCAAGGCATGTCTATAGAATTACAACATCGACTCTGTTACATAAGATCATCACAGCCTCCTACTTTACAATGAGGTAAAATTGCAAATAAACTCCTGAAGAACGACTCGTAGTCTAGTCTTATCACGAACTCTATTTGTAGAGTATTTCACTAACTACAGAGGCTAAGAATAGACTCTAGCTAAATAGGAGCTAGGTTTAGGAAGCTAGTTCCCTTCTATAGCTAAACTAGGTTTTCTCCTTGTTGGATGTTGTATCTGACTCCTCTGACAGGGTCCTGTCTCGTGAAGTAGTTGTTGACTCCTCGGCCTTCGAGTTGCACTGTAGATCCTCCTTCGATGCCTCCATATCTAAGCAGGGGATTTAAGAGTGGGATGAGTACGAGCGTACTCAACAAGTTCATTATAGGAAAGAGGTGTTTAATGCACTAGCTACGGCATTAGACCAGAAAGTCTAATACCAATGCAGGTTTTCATAACCATTTCTTCAAAAGGTTGCTTTTATTCAGAAGAACTATGTCCGTCAGCCTTCACCGGTTTACTAGAACTTCATGGAGCTCCTTTCCGGCGCGTTGTCAGTTCCATATCCCGAACGAGGAGTGACAGGTCACGGTTCTTTACACTCTGCAGAGGTGTGTTGCTTTACCCATAAGAGATCTTAACCTTGGTGCCAACCGGGAATGACCCGTCCACACTTCCTATGGTGTGAGGCCCGGTATAAGGTCTAGCCAATCATGTTCCTCCGCTACCTCGAACACCCACCCGTTGTTGCATGCCCCGACCCTGGGTCCACGCCGCTCCCATTATTCCCGTAGATTTCAGGGTGGACCCCGACCACGACGTCAATGCTGGGCTCTACCATACATTCCTACGCCGGTAGCTGCAACCCATCATAGACCGCAATACCGTGGGGACTTAAGGCTTCCCCAGCCTACCGCTTGTTCTTCGGGCGACAAGTGTCTACGGACAATGCCGTGGGGACTTAAGGCTTCCCCAGCCTACCGCTCGCCCCCGACAGATACAAGTGCCTACGGTAAAGCGCATTCGTTGATGAACGAGAGGTGGAAACACTTTTGACTACTCCGTCCCACTCCGGATCTTATGGTTAACACGGGTATTACGGCACAAGAATCACTGGCGACATTTGTTGTTTAATCCTAGATGGATATAAACCCTTGCAATGGAACCTCCACCATATCAACACAATCCATGGTTCCATTGCCCACCACATAGTCATATTCATAGTTATGAAAGTAGTGGTTTTGGTTTTTATGCAATAGTGATAATCATAGTACTTTGCAAGTAATTTGATAAAGATACTCAAATGGTATGAGCAAGTGATGACTTGCCTTTCTTGACTGCAAGATTATGCAGGCAAGGCCTTCGTTACGCAATAACTCCAAATTCTGAAATAGCATCATCGTCCGGTAAGGACGATGTTTAAAAGATTGGCAAGGATGCAATAATGCATAAATATGAGATGCAATCATTCTAAGCGTGTCCTAACCCCGATGATTTAGGATTAGTGAGTGGTAATGATTGGTTTAGGGTGTGTTGCACTTTTAGAGAGATTCACAAACAAGGTTCTTATTCAGGTTTGTGTTGTTTTAGAATCATAAGCAAGTGGTAAAATGCATAGTAACAGTCATATACACCAAAGAATAGTAGTTGTATACTAAGTAAAGAGCAGTTGTCAATTTTATGTCTTGTAGTGCATGGTTGTTGATTATTTGTTATATTCTTCAAAAGAATAACTTTTGAAGAACATGTTCTTTAATAAAGAACAAGTATGACATTTGGGTTTGTGGGTTACTATAATTTGTTCTGGTTCCAAGTAGTTTCTGGAGTAAGTATAAGATGGATCACAACATAGTTGGATTCATCAGTAATTAGGCTTGATTGGTTTTACTTAAGCATAAGCAACTTAAGCAATTAATTATCCATGGTTGCTATCATGGTTGATATACCTTGCTGGTGATAGCTGGTTATTGGCTATAGGTCCAATTAGGCAGGATTGATGATGGTTCCTCAGTTTCTTCAAAAGGATAACTTTTGAAGAACATACTTCTAAAATAATAAGAAGTATATCAATTAGGATTGGGATTGTCTAGGGTTTGCTATTTGATCCACTAAGTAAGGAATGATTGACTCCTAAGTAGAATGGTTGATAAGTATCCAACACTAGTAGGGTTTAGTGAAGTAGGGTAAGTAAGGTAGTCATCAATCATGGTTACTATTAGGGTTCATCACAATGGTGTGATGCTAAATAAGGATGATGGCTTTGGTAATAGGATCTAGGGTTTACATTTGGTTGACCCTAATTGATCATTTAGGTCTGATGAGGATGAACACATGGGATACTTATATATTAGTGATAGGTCTTTTACATTTTATGTGGCCAAGACAGATATTTAGTTGCTACTATGTATCTATGCTTTGAAAGAAGGTACCATGATCACATGATCCAACCTAGGGTTTAGGTTAGAAGCAAATTTAGGGTTCACATGTAATAATGGAACTAGGGTTCCTAGTAGAGTTAGGGTTTTAGGGTTCCACATGAAATTATGAGGTTATCACTTTGCTTCCAATGGAACTAGGGTTTCCTAATTACCCTATAATATTTAGGTTAATAACTTCATTATAAGATTGAAGTTATTAACAGATATGAAATAAAAATAATATTGAATTTGTCACAATCTTATGTTTAGTGAATTAATAATTAAGGTAATTATTAATCAGGGTTTAATTCCTATTAATTAAGATTTAATAAGTTCTTAATAAAGAAAATTAGTTTGAGAGTTTTCTTTATTTATTTACTGGTTTCTACTTAATTTGGAAAATTTTCCTAATTATTGAATTTTAATTGAATTTAGAATTAAAGGCTTAAATAACAAGTATTAAATAATTGAATTTTTATTAAAAATAAAATTTTCATTTTATATTTTTATTAGATAGAGTTTATTTTTAGGATCATTTTGATATCTCATTTGTATTTTTATGAGTTGAAATGAATTTGTTATGCATTTGCAAAGTTTCTGGAATAATGGGATTTAAATTTAAAACAGAGAAAGGACTAAATGCACCCGGTCAGTTTACCCCTGCAGCCACTGACTGGTGGACCCAGGGTCCACGTCGATTTTGACCGAAGTCAAAATCGAGTTCATCACCAGAGGCTACTGGACGGCGGGGAATTCGTCCATCGATGATGATTTTGGGCGTGCGCGGGCAGGAGACTAAGTGTATGCTACTCTGGTGTCATGGGGAACTGTTTGAGGGCGGCGCCGCTAAGTTTGGGTCGCCGGAGCTCGATCGGCGGTGAGGGGCGGTGGTGGTGCTTACGGGCTAGGTGATGCGGAGATGCTACGGTGTCTAATCGGGCAAAGCGATGCTTCCAGAAGACTCAGAAGCTCACCAGGAATGCGACGGTGGGGTCAGCGAAACTCGGGGAAGTCCGGCTTGCCGGAATTGTGTGTCGCTGGTGTCGGAGAAGATGAAGTCGACGTTGGTGCTACGTGCTGCTCCGGCTCGATTCCTTCTGCAGGAGTAACAAGTCGAGGACGGCGGTTATAGTGGTATGCTCAGCTCGGCTCGGGGAGGCTTCCTTCGCCGGCGGTAATGGTGACCGGTGAGGTCCAGGGTTTCGGTGCGGAGGGAAATTGGGACAGCGAGGGAGAAGAGGGCGACTAGGGTTCGTCCAGAGCTTTTATACGGCGCCTGGGCGCGTGCCTCGTCACGGTTTCGGTCGAGGAGATGGCGCCAGCGCGAGGGAGAAAAGCTTCACGGCGTCGTGCTGCCCTCCAGCACACGGTGAAGATGAGGACGAGTTCGTCCTTTTTTTTTAAAACGAAAGGGAACGGGATGGCCTGTTGGGCTGTGGTTTGGGCCGAGTTGCTGGGCTGCTTCTGCAGGCTACTGCTGGGCTTCTGCGGCCTGTTCAGGTAATCACCTCTCTTCTCTCTTTTTCTTTTCTCTTATTTTATTTTCTGGTTTGTATTTTCTATTTAATTCTGGTTTGCATTTCCCTTTTGTTTTGCAGGATTTTAAATGTGTGAATCCCTTTGGAGTTTACAAAGATACTATTGTAAATATAAGAGCTTTAAAATATTTCATATGTGTAGTGACACCCTTGTTTATTAAATGTTAATAGAGATTGAAAATGGCAATTATATAGTCCTAATTGCCAACATCAATTTAGGTGATCCAAACTATTTCTCAAGAGGTTCTTCTAAGTACCTATTGATAGTTAAGTTTTTATATTTATCTTTTGTTACATTGCATTAAACAATTTACAAGGCATAGCTTAATATCTAGTTTCTTATTTGAGCATATGATCTCATAACATTATTTCATGTGCTCATGGTGGTTATTGATTTGGAGAATTGTTTAAGGTTATTTTAAAGTATTATTGTCATCTTTTAAACCCTTAGTTTAATATGGTTAAGGTGGATCTTATTCCTCTCATGAGTCTACTATTTATTTGGAAACACTAGTTAGTGGCACCTACATAGGCATGGCTTGGAAGATAGGTTAAGTTGTTGTTTTGATTCATTTTAGGGTTGACTAAATAATCCCCTTACTCATATTCAAGCTTAGGCATGGTTCTAGGACTATACTTGTGATCCCCATGTGATACATAAGTTAAAGTTGGGATAGGGCATTGGTTCTAAATGTAGGTGGACCTCTTGTTGAATTATCTAGGGTTGCTCTTCCTCACCACTAATAGGATGATTCAATCCAAGATCATTTGGATTGTTATAGGGGCTGAACCATACAAGGTTTGTTGCTATTTAGTTGTTTCTCCAATTAATATATTGGAAATGGTTTTATTGTTGCTAGTGGTACCCCTATAATCTTAGGTGCTAGATTATATCTACTTAACTCACTAAGGTTTAACTGATAATTATCTATTTCCAAAGCATGGTCATGGATTAGACATGATCAACTTGGTTCTTAATATCTTCTACCTCAAGTTCTAAGGGTTTATGATCATTACCCAATTTATAATGATCAATGTTTGGCTTCCTAAGATATCTCTCATTAAATGGGGTTCTCACATCCATGATCAAGTATTATCTTAATCAGCTAAGGTCTAGTACTTCTATTTTACTTTCTAGGATAGGCATACTATAGTTGTCTCAACAGTTTATATTCCAGGAGAATGCCTGAGATATTTACTTAGGGTTCTTTCCAAAGTAGGATGATATAATCATCTTGATATATGGATAGTTCTCTCCCTCAAGTCCAAGTGTTGCCTCAATAACTTGAGTGTAACACCATAGCTTGAGCTCTCTTATATAGAAATGGATTATTTTCAAGGGTTTATGGTGTACTCACAAGATCTCATTAGGTATGAAAGGTTAAGTCTCTACCTAGATGACTTAGTTGATTTAGTCTCTACTTTACTTCACCAATTCATGGATATAGTCTTGTTCCATTTGATATTAGGTTATCTCACCACTCCAAGGTGAAATGGTTTACAACCTAATACTTTAGTTCAAGAGTTGTTCTTGGTTCTTAAATAGGTAAATCTATAATTGGTATGAATGGTCACTCTCATTTGGGAAGGACTTTAATACTAACCCGAGGTTAGGCTTGTAACATCCCAAGTTTCAACAATAATAAATAAGAAAGAAAATTTTCCCAAACTCAAAATTTGCAATTAACAAAAACTTTTTATATGCATATAGTGCCACATATAGTTTCTTGCATTTGAGTGAATTTCTTTTGTGCAATTGCCATGATGAGTGTTAGTATGTTGAACAATTGCTATGGAACCCTAAATCAAGATCACCAAACCCTAATTTGAGAAGAAATGAAGAAAATGAGAAAAAACCCATTTCTCTCTTACATACACTTTATGCCAAATTGCAAATCCTCACCCTAGGCCATAATTGCTTGCTCTCTTGCTTGTAGAATGCTTAAATATGATAAACTAGCACAATTGCATCTTTGGATCAAGAATCAAACAAAAGGAAATATCAAACTCTTCATACATATGATAATGGTCACATGTCACAAAAATATTTTCTTCACTACTTTACCCCTCTGGTTTTCTCTTTTCCTAAACTAAACTTGGTCAACCAAAGCCATGTCATCCAAGACCATGTCAAGGTGAGTAACTTTGATGTTGACCACCATGGCTAAAGTTGACTAGGTTGACCAGTAGCAATGTGACAATTAGTGATGCTGAATTAAAGAGAAGATCATGTCACTTTTGCCATTTTGCAAAACAACTCCAAATTGAGCAAAACCACCACCAATCCAACACATTAATTATATAAATGAGATTCACCAAAAAGAAAACCAAAATTCAAACAAAAAGTTCATGCGGCCATTTAATCAAACACTTGGCAGGCATTGTTTCCAATTAGTGTTACATGCTATTATCCAGTGGTTTCTTGCCTAAACCAACTCTACCTTGTGATCATCAGCTCTCTCTATGATCCCTGCCTCTAGCCCAGTACTTGCCATGGTTGATTAAAGTGGAAAAGTGAGAGGAAAGCATCCATGTCAAGCACACCCGGCCAACCTTGGCATCCCTCTCTCTGGCCACTATCTCGACGCATCCCCTTGTCCTGGAGCATCTGCACAGCTCAAGGACGATGATGGTACACGCCCCAGCAGCGCCGAGCCACGGCATTGGCCAGAACGCGCGCGCCCAAAGCATGCCAGGACGCGCCAGCACGCGCGCTCACCGCGCTCTGGCCGCGCCAGTACGTCGAGCACTCGATCGACGTCGTCCTCCCCCTGCATCCCTACCACTGCACGAGCATCTCCTCCCCGCCCTCTACACGCTAGACAAACGCCCAGGCCTGCCCCTGCTCCGTCGCCGTCGTCCTCTTCACTTTACTGCCGCACGCCGCGCCACAGACATTGGATGCGCTCGAGCAATCCCGTCACGCTTTGGCCTCGCCAGCTACACGTTGAGCATCGCCAGGACACCAGCTAGCCGTAGCCGTCCTCGCCTTGCCCTTTCGCTCGCCACAGGAGCCACGCCATGGCCGTTCCTTCTCAGTACCCCGCGGCACCTCCCTCCCTCTATAAATAGCAACGATCGGCTCCTCCTCTCTTCACACAATCCACTCCCCTCTCCTCACTGAGCATCCTCCCCCAATCAATTTCACCACTCGCCGCCGGAGTCGCTCGAATCGCGAGCTCAAGTCCGCCGGAGCTAGCGGAAGCTCTGCTTCGCCTGGAGCCTCGCCGAGCGCCGCCGCTGCACCAGGCTGTTCCTCGTCGACTACCACTTCTCCGCGCACCTTGCCAGACACCTGCAACGGCCTGGTACGCCCTCCGACCCCCTAGGCTCACCGCCAGGGAGCTCGCCGCTCGTCGGAGACGACGACGTTCACACACCGTCGATCTCCACTCTAATCCTACGGTCTAGATTGAAAATACCGTTTCGCTGTTTTAAATCACACTGACGGGTGGCCCCCACCTCGTCAGTGCAGCCCAAGCGCACCAGATGCTTGTTGGGCTGCGCAGTGAGTTTAAATCTCGTTTCGGCCCAGTAACGCTTCCCGCCTAAGCCCAAGAATTCAAATTGGAATTTAATCTTATTTCAAATGTGCTGCATATGGTTTTGTAAATTTTGAATAGTTTGAAATCTGCCAAACCAAATCTAGCAAACTTTATACCGTTGGAAAGCCCATGAAATTATCTAACAAATGCCACTGGTCCCACCTCCAAATTCAAAGAAGATTTAATTTGATAAAAAGAACAAGACAGGGACTTTTGTACATTCAAACTTTATTTAAAATTTAACCATAATAGATTTGGAATTGATTCCAACTCTAATAAATCACAAATGATGTCCTTTAATTGATTATGCAATAATATAGATATGTTATTTGTATGATCATGGACTAGATCAAAATAGTGGCTATGTAGTCAATTCTAGTGCATTTAAACTTGGAATTTAAATTCAACAAATAATATGAGAGCTACTCTCTCATTTAAATCTTGATCCTAAGTAATACAACCAGGGGGAATGACTTAGGCTAATGAACCCTTGATAAGTATTACTTAGAGATTTTAATTCATTTAAATGTTAGCATTAAACTAGGTGAAGTGTAGTACTTCAATTAAATTATACTCACATATAATAGATATGAAATGTTGACTTTGGTCAACCTATATTTCATACCTGATTGTTATATGTAGAGATTAAATCTTAATAAGATGTAATGAAATAAATTCATCTAAGAATCTAAATAGCAAATTAAAGAAGTACTATTAATGAGAGGAAATTATTTTTCTCTTAAATAAGAACTAATCAAATAGTCCACCATGCCATGTTTGATTGATGATAGGATTAGTGTGTGGATTCTTTTGAGTGTTTCTAGTTTAGTATGTGAGCTTGGTTTAGTATTTATACCTCGTATTCGTATATAGACGCTAGTAACGAGGAATACCAAGAGGAGGAGGCCTACTCTCAGGAAGAAGAAGAGAACTTCGATAACTACTCAGCTCAAGGCAAGCTAACCCTTGCTAAACACAAGTGCTTAGCTCTACAAGAGCAAAGGCACCATCACACTTTATTTTTATGTATTACCTATCCCATGCTTTTACTTACATTTACTTTTGCTTATTTATTTCAAAGTACTTTTTGATTTATGATTCACTGGGTCTAGAATAGAACAATACTTGAAGTTAGATTAGCACAACTCAAAGCTAGATAGCACCCCTCATATAGTTGCTAGTGCTAATCAATTAAAATTGACTACTCTAGATGGGAACATGGTGAAGTGAAATGACTTTGAAAGAAAGTAAAGTGGAGGTGGATTTGAACAAGAGAAGATGGTGATTTTTGATAAAACTGATGATTGGGTTTGAATGTGATACCCTTCCAATTATACAAGTACCCCCACAATACCTGATTATGGGTAGGGCTTAACTAGAAACTTGTGTATTTTAGTATGGGTTCCCTCTAAACAAACATCATAGGGGTTACGCCGAGGCTGCCTCCATTAAGTGTGGAATGATGTTAAATTGAGGTGAATGTACGGCCCAAGCCCTGTGCAGTTCCCGGGTTAACTACGGTTCTCACCGGGAGGCCAAGCTCATGGGGAGAGGTGCTCATACTAGCATATATAAGTGAAACAATACTTGAAGTTAGATTAGCACAACTCAAAGCTAGATAGCACCCCTCATATAGTTGCTAGTGCTAATCAATTAAAATTGACTACTCTAGATGGGAACATGGTGAAGTGAAATGACTTTGAAAGAAAGTAAAGTGGAGGTGGATTTGAACAAGAGAAGATGGTGATTTTTGATAAAACTGATGATTGGGTTTGAATGTGATACCCTTCCAATTATACAAGTACCCCCACAATACCTGATTATGGGTAGGGCTTAACTAGAAACTTGTGTATTTTAGTATGGGTTCCCTCTAAACAAACATCATAGGGGTTACGCCGAGGCTGCCTCCATTAAGTGTGGAATGATGTTAAATTGAGGTGAATGTACGGCCCAAGCCCTGTGCAGTTCCCGGGTTAACTACGGTTCTCACCGGGAGGCCAAGCTCATGGGGAGAGGTGCTCATACTAGCATATATAAGTGAAAGGTTATGGTTGATGATCCGCGTACTGTGTTACGATGATTCGGGGTTATCCTCGACGGATGTAATCAAAAGTTGTGGCACAAGAGTACAACCTCTGCAGAGTGTTAAACCTATTCGAATAGCCGTGTCCACGGTTACGGACGATTGGAAAGGCCATACTATCTCCGTTATCATAATTTTTGATCTTAAAAAGGAATGATGAATTGAAAGGTGATATGGAGGTGAATCCTAATGAGTTGTGGGAATGACACTAATGTTCCCACTTGAGTTGGTCTAGCACATGATAAGGCTTTACTAAATGTTTATCAAACTAAAACTTGGCTTTATGCAAATAAACCTAGAGCTTAGCACCCCCTTACTACACTTAATAAGTAATTACTCTAGTGTTAGTTTGCGAGTACTTTAAAGTACTCATGGCTTTGCCCTGGCTATTCAAATGCCAGACTATGAAGGAGAGCACCAAAGATCGTGGATGACGGACAACAGGACATCTACGATAACTAGGATCGTCTTCTAACGTCAAGCGTTGCCTGTGGAATAGATAGTCCACTACTACTTCGCTTCCGCTACTATTTGTGATGTTGAACAATATATTCGTGTAATATTGGATCATGTGATCTATGGTTGTAAGACAATATGTGTTGTAATAAATGATGACTCTATGCTACTTACTATTATGTCTCGCAAAAACATTATTCCTGGGATTGCGATGTACGGCATAATAGGCATCTGGACTTAAAAATCCGGGTGTTGACAAGTTGGTATCATAGCCATTGTTTGACCTTAGGAGACCCTAGGTAGAATGGACGTTCAAAAACTTAGTTTCAAATTCCATGAATTAACTAGTTATGAAAACTTTATTTCACCCCCTTATCTTGAAGAGTCTTTGGCAAAACTTTAAATTCATGCTCTATCTTATGAGTGAATTAAAATTTGGAACACTTGCACCTCTCTAACCTAATCATCTAATCCCTCTACAGATGGATCACATCGTCGACGCGCAGCCTTTCCTCCAGACTGAGTTCTATCAGTTGGGGAACGGTGGAGAGATCATTTTCGAGAGGGATCTCTTCTCCCTCTCGGAATTCCTCGGGCGCCCACCACCGGAAGTCTTTGGGGGAATGATCAATGACCAGCCCGGTGGTCAACTCCAGTGGGTGATCATGGTGGACCTTCAAGGAAGGTTCACGCTCCCAATGAGCGCGAGGATTCAGTTCTCCTTCTGGGAGAACAACTGGGCGGATGGTCTCGCCCGTGGACTTCAGGAGGGGCTCGCACGTCTGTGCGGGCAAAACTTCATGGACTTTGAGGATAGTCGCTTTGTGCACTACGCAAGGCACAACTCCCTCGGGGTGCCAATGAACCTGCCGTCGCACCCGCAACTTCGCCACCATGTGGATCATCTCGACTTCATGTTGAATGAGACCCGCATCGACCTCGACAACTCCCGTGAATACGCCAACCACACTCACATTCAGTTGGCGCAGCAGGCGGAGACCATCAAGGTCATCGCCGGGGAACGCAGGGCACTCCGCCGCGCCAACCAGAAGAAGGACTACGCCATCAACCGCCTCAAGGCCAGAATCGCCACTCTGAAGGCGACCATCGCCGCCCAAGCTGAACAGATCCAGGAGCTGGAGGGCGAAGGTGAAGGGGAGAACATCCAGGGGGACGGCTACTCCTACGTCAGCAACGATGACGACTACGAGGAGGAGGAAGACGACGACCTGGAGTTCCACCCTTACGAGGATGGCCACGAGCACCTTGCTGCCGGGGTACACAACGTCTACCCTATCAATGTCGATGGCGAGTAGTCCCGTCCGAGCACTTGCGTCACGTGTCATGTATCGGTCCTTTGTACCCGCCCCATGTATCGTAGTTTGTTGAAAGGGTTCTTCAAACCCTCCGGAACTATTGGCTTGTAATATTTGCTACCTCCATGACTATGTTTGTGTGTGTGTAATATTATTATTATTCTATGAATCAAGTTTTAAATTGTGTGAAATTTTTACCCCAAAATGAGCCATAGAAATTTCCCTCTCATCTCATGATCCCTATCACTGTTCAGATGGCACCCCCAACTCGCAGCGAAACCGCAATGCTGCAAATGCTGCAACAGATGATGACAGAGAGAGAAGCTGAGAGAGCTGAACGGCAAGCCAACTTAGCTGCACTGCAACAGATAGCTCAAGGAAATCAATGCCACGGAAACCACGACCACCCAGGGTCGAAGCTGAAGAACTTCCAAAACACCAACCCACCGGTGTTCAGCAAGACGGAGGAACCCCTCGATGCTGATGATTGGCTCCAGACCATGGAGAACAATCTCGAGGTTGCCGGAGTGGAGGACAATGAGAAGGTGTTGTTCGCCACCCACTATCTGGCTGGACCTGCACGTGCCTGGTGGACAAGTGCTCGCGCATTGAATGCGGGGCAAATGATGACTTGGGAGGACTTCAAACTCAAGTTTAGCAAGTATCATGTGCCCCCGGGCCTGATCAAGAAGATGAGGGATGAGTTTAGGGAACTGAAACAAGGCAGAATGACCGTGGTGGAATACCGCGACAAGTTCCTCACCTTGTCAAGGTACGCCCCGGATGAGACGGATACCGTCGAGAAGAGGAAGGAGAGATTTCTGAATGGACTGCATGATGAGATGCAGACTGTACTGATCAACATCCCCTTTGCTGACTTAGAAGCCCTCGTTGACTCCGCCATTCAAATGGAGGGGAAGATATACCAAGCTAATGAGAACCGCAAGCGTCGCATGATGAACCAGAGTGGGCCCAGCAATAACCACAAGTATCGCCCCAGCTCAAGTGGAGGGTTCACCCCAAGAAACAACAAGCCCCCGATGCAGAATCCACATCCGAGTTATCAGAACCGGAGTGGAGGAAACCCCAGGTCAGGAGGCCACAACAACCACAACAACTACAACAACAACAACAACTTCAACCGCGCTCCACCTCGCGCCCCCAACAACAACTCCAACACCGCTCCAAGAACTGGGAGCAATGCTGTTCCCATCACCCCCAAGGACAAGTCCACCTACAACTGCTACGAGTGCGGAGTGGTGGGGCACTTCTCCTATGAGTGCCCCAAGAAGCTCGCCAAGACTGCCGCCAACACCTCAGGCCCTGCTCAGCAGCAACGCCGTGTCACCACCAACAAGAAGTTCGCCCCCAACAACCCGAACAACCGCAATGGCCGCCTCTACCACATGAATGCAGAAGAAGCTCAGGAAGCCCCAGATGTTGTGCTGGGTATGTTCTCTGTTAACTCAATACCTGCAAGAGTGTTGTTTGATTCTGGAGCATCGCATTCATTTGTTACCAAAGATTTTGCATGCACTAGTAAGATTCAACCCATCAGTTTGAAGCATGTCATGATAGTTCAAATACCTGGATCAACAACTAAAGCTAGAAAAATTTGCAAAGATGTGCCCATCAGAATTCATGAAATAGAATTTTATGCAAACTTGATTGTTCTGGGAGCCAAAGGTTTGGAAGTAGTCCTGGGAATGGACTGGATGGCGAAACATCATGGACTGATTGATTGTGCCAAGAAGGCCATCACCATGACTAGTAGCACCGGAATAATAGTCGAACACATATCTGAACAGATGCCCAGAAAGTTTACCTGCAACCAAAGTCTAGCCAAACCCACCTTGGATAAAATCAGGGTCGTTTGTCAACATCCTGATGTGTTTTCGGATGACCTACCCGGTATGCCCCCAGATCGGGATATCGAGTTTATCATCGAGTTAATCCCTGGAACCGGACCTATAGCCCAGAGAGCCTATAGCATGAACCCGGCAGAATTAGTGGAACTGAAGAAGCAACTGGATGATATGCTATTCAAAGGTCTGATTCAACCAAGTGCGTCGCCTTGGAGATCGCCAGTTTTGTTTGTGGATAAGAAGGATGGTGCCACTCGTTTGGTTACGGACTATCGTAAGCTTAACGATGTCACCATCAAGAACAAGTACCCGTTGCCCAAGATAGAAGATCTATTTGACCAGCTGACCGGAGCCCAAGTATTCTCGAAGATTGATCTGCGGACAGGATACCATCAGCTGAAGATTCGTGCCACCGATATCCCCAAAACTGCCTTTACCACCAGATATGGATTGTACGAGTACAATGTCATGTCATTTGGATTGACCAATGCCCCCGCTTACTTCATGAATCTCATGAATAAGATCTTTATGAACTTCCTAGACAAGTTTGTCGTTGTCTTCATCGACGACATCCTCGTCTACTCCAAGTCCGAAGAAGAACATGAGCAACATTTGGAAGTGGTCCTAGATACCCTTTGGGAACATCAGTTGTATGCCAAGTTTAGCAAGTGTGAGTTTTGGTTGAAAGAAGTAGGATTCTTGGGTCATATCTTGTCAGCCGGAGGAATTGCCGTTGACCCCGCAAAAATCAAGACTGTTGAAGAATGGAAAGCCCCAACCACTCAGACTGAAGTCCGTGCATTTCTCGGATTGGCGGGATATTACCGCCGATTCGTTGAAGGATTCTCGAGCATAGCAAGACCGATGACTCAATTGTTGAAGAAGGACAGAAAGTTCGAATGGACCGACAAGTGTGAAGAGAGCTTTCAACAGCTCAAGCTAAGATTGACATCAGCCCCAATACTGGTTATGCCGGACATTACCAAGCCATTCGATGTGTACTGTGACGCCTCCAAGATTGGTCTTGGATGTGTGCTGATGCAAGAAGGCAAAGTGATATCTTACTCACAAGACAAAATGAAGCAAGATGAATGTAACTATCCAACCCATGACTTAGAGCTAGCAGCCGTGGTTTTAGCACTGAAAGTATGGCGTCATTACCTCATGGGTAATTGATGCGAAGTTTACTCGGATCACAAGAGCTTGAAGTATATCTTCACGCAGAAAGAGCTGAATATGAGACAGCGCAGATGGATAGAGTTAATCAAGGATTACGACATGGAAATCCACTATCACCCCGGCAAGGCCAATGTGGTAGCGGATGCTCTGAGTAGACTGCCGTGTCAGTTGAACTCCATGTTAGCAATTGAGCAACCCAGCCTGTTTGAAGAGTTTGAACAGTTTAGACTTGAACTGGTTAGCGAAGGATATCTCACCAGCATTGAACTCCAACCCACCCTGATTAGTCAGATCAAGGAAGCTCAGAAAGGAAATGCTAGCATTGACGGAATCAAGAGCCAAATAGCTGCCGGAAAAGCACCGGGATTCACCGTAGATGAAGAAGGAGTGCTATGGTATAACAAGCGCCTTTGCGTACCATCAGACTCAGAGTTGAAGCAAGTTATTCTGAAAGAAGCTCATGACACCCTATACTCCATTCATCCCGGAGGAACCAAGATGTACCAGGATTTGAAGGAACAATTCTGGTGGCATGGAATGAAGAGAGAAATTGGAAGCTACATCGCCAAGTGTGACATCTGTCAAAGAGTCAAAGCAGAACATCAACGCCCCGCAGATCAAGCAGTAACCCCTACAGATTCCCGAATGGAAGTGGGATTCTGTAGGAATGGACTTCATCACCGGACTGCCCAAATCAAGTAAAGGAAATGATTCCATCTGGGTAGTGGTCGACAGACTGACCAAAGTCGCCCACTTCATCCCCGTCAAGACCACCTATCAAGGACCAAGACTCGCAGAGTTATACATCTCAAGGATAGTCAGCCTGCACGGAACCCCGAAGTCGATAGTATCCGACAGAGGATCCCAATTCACCTCCAGATTCTGGCAGAAGGTACATGAAGGACTCGGAACTCGTCTGAATTTCAGCACAGCCTATCACCCGCAGACAGATGGACAGACTGAACGAGTCAACCAGATACTAGAAGATATGTTGAGAGCATGTGTGTTAGAGTACGGATCTAAGTGGGAAGACTGCCTGCCGTACGCAGAATTCTCGTACAACAACAGCTACCAAGCCAGCTTGCAGATGGCCCCTTTGAAGCACTGTACGGAAGGAAGTGCCGTACCCCTCTGAATTGGTCGGAAGTAGGAGAGAGTCAAGTCTTCGGACCAGATATTCTCCGAGAAGCCGAAGAGAAGGTTCACAAGATTCGCGAGTACCTCAAGACAGCCCAATCAAGACAGAAGAGCTACGCCGACAAGAGACGCCGAGAAATGACCTTCGAGATCGGAGATTTCGTATATCTCAAAGTGTCCCCTCTTAAAGGAATGTAGAGATTCCAGCTTAGAGGAAAGCTTTCACCCCGATATGTCAGACCCTTCAAAGTCCTGAGTCGCCGAGGAGAAGTATCCTATCAACTGGAGTTACCAGAAGAAATGTCAGCGGTGCACAATGTGTTTCACATCTCGTTACTCCGGAAATGCTTAGAGGTACCTGAGAAGACCGAGGTTTTCAAGAACATCGATCATCGAGCTGTGGATATCAACTCAGATCTGACATACCACGAAGTACCTATTCGCATATTGGAAGAAGCCTTCAGAACCACCCGTACCCGGAGTATCAAGTTTCTGAAGATCCAATGGAGTAATCACACCGAGGAAGAAGCCACTTGGGAAAGAGAAGATTTCATGAGGACTGAGTACCCAGATCTCTTTAGTACCTAGTTTTCTCGCAGATCTCGGGACGAGATCTTTTGTAAGGGGGAAGGGTTTGTAACATCCCAAGTTTCAACAATAATAAATAAGAAAGAAAATTTTCCCAAACTCAAAATTTGCAATTAACAAAAACTTTTTATATGCATATAGTGCCACATATAGTTTCTTGCATTTGAGTGAATTTCTTTTGTGCAATTGCCATGATTAGTGTTAGTATGTTGAACAATTGCTATGGAACCCTAAATCAAGATCACCAAACCCTAATTTGAGAAGAAATGAAGAAAATGAGAAAAAACCCATTTCTCTCTTACATACACTTTATGCCAAATTGCAAATCCTCACCCTAGGCCATAATTGCTTGCTCTCTTGCTTGTAGAATGCTTAAATATGATAAACTAACACAATTGCATCTTTGGATCAAGAATCAAACACAAGGAAATCTCAAACTCTTCATACATATGATAATGGTCACATGTCACAAAAATATTTTCTTCACTACTTTACCCCTCTGGTTTTCTCTTTTCCTAAACTAAACTTGGTCAACCAAAGCCATGTCATCCAAGACCATGTCAAGGTGAGTAACTTTGATGTTGACCACCATGGCTAAAGTTGACTAGGTTGACCAGTAGCAATGTGACAAGTAGTGATGCTGAATTAAAGAGAAGATCATGTCACTTTTGCCATTTTGCAAAACAACTCCAAATTGAGCAAAACCACCACCAATCCAACACATTAATTATATAAATGAGATTCACCAAAAAGAAAACCAAAATTCAAACAAAAAGTTCATGCGGCCATTTAATCAAACACTTGGCAGGCATTGTTTCCAATTAGTGTTACATGCTATTATCCAGTGGTTTCTTGCCTAAACCAACTCTACCTTGTGATCATCAGCTCTCTCTATGATCCCTGCCTCTAGCCCAGTACTTGCCATGGTTGATTAAAGTGGAAAAGTGAGAGGAAAGCATCCATGTCAAGCACACCCGACCAACCTTGGCATCCCTCTCTCTGGCCACTATCTCGACGCATCCCCTTGTCCTGGAGCATCTGCACAACTCAAGGACGACGATGGTACACGCCCCAGCAGCGCCGAGCCACGGCATTGGCCAGAACGCGCGCGCCCAAAGCATGCCAGGACGCGCCAGCACGCGCGCTCACCGCGCTCTGGCCGCGCCAGTACGTCGAGCACTCGATCAACATCGTCCCCCCCCTGCATCCCTACCACTGCACAAGCATCTCCTCCCCGCCCTCTACACGCTAGACAAACGCCCAGGCCTGCCCCTGCTCCGTCGCCGTCGTCCTCTTCACTTTACTGCCGCATGCCGCGCCACAGACATTGGATGCGCTCGAGCAATCCCGTCACGCTTTGGCCTCGCCAGCTACACGTTGAGCATCACCAGGACACCAGCTAGCCGTAGCCGTCCTCGCCTTGCCCTTTCGCTCGCCACAGGAGCCACGCCATGGCCGTTCCTTCTCAGTACCCCGCGGCACCTCCCTCCCTCTATAAATAGCAACGATCGGCTCCTCCTCTCTTCACACAATCCACTCCCCTCTCCTCACTGAGCATCCCCCCCAATCAATTTCACCACTCGCCGCCGGAGTCGCTCGAATCGCGAGCTCAAGTCCGCCGGAGCTAGCGGAAGCTCTGCTTCGCCTGGAGCCTCGCCGAGCGCCGCCGCTGCACCAGGCTGTTCCTCGTCGACTACCACTTCTCCGCGCACCTTGCCAGACACCTGCAACGGCCTGGTACGCCCTCCGACCCCCTAGGCTTGCCACCAGGGAGCTCGCCGCTCGTCGGAGACGACGACGTTCACACGTCGTCGATCTCCACTCTAATCCTACGGTCTAGATTGAAAATACCGTTTCGCTGTTTTAAATCACACTGACGGGTGGCCCCCACCTCGTCAGTGCGGCCCAAGCGCACCAGATGCTTGTTGGGCTGCGCAGTGAGTTTAAATCTCGTTTCGGCCCAGTAACGCTTCCCGCCTAAGCCCAAGAATTCAAATTGGAATTTAATCTTATTTCAAATGTGCTGCAGATGGTTTTGTAAATTTTGAATAGTTTGAAATCTGCCAAACCAAATCTAGCAAACATTATACCGTTGGAAAGCCCATGAAATTATCTAACAAATGCCACTGGTCCCACCTCCAAATTCAAAGTAGATTTAATTTGATAAAAAGAACAAGACAGGGACTTTTGTACATTCAAACTTTATTTAAAATTTAACCATAATAGATTTGGAATTGATTCCAACTCTAATAAATCACAAATGATGTCCTTTAATTGATTATGCAATAATATAGATATGTTATTTGTATGATCATGGACTAGATCAAAATAGTGGCTATGTAGTCAATTCTAGTGCATTTAAACTTGGAATTCAAATTCAACAAATAATATGAGAGCTACTCTCTCATTTAAATCTTGATCCTAAGTAATATAACCAGGGGGAATGACTTAGGCTAATGAACCCTTGATAAGTATTACTTAGAGATTTTAATTCATTTAAATGTTAGCATTAAACTAGGTGAAGTGTAGTACTTCAATTAAATTATACTCACATATAATAGATATGAAATGTTGACTTTGGTCAACCTATATTTCATACCTGATTGTTATATGTAGAGATTAAATCTTAATAAGATGTAATGAAATAAATTCATCTAAAAATCTAAATAGCAAATTAAAGAAGTACTATTAATGAGAGGAAATTATTTTTCTCTTAAATAAGAACTAATCAAATAGTCCACCATGCCATGTTTGATTGATGATAGGATTAGTGTGTGGATTCTTTTGAGTGTTTCTAGTCTAGTATGTGAGCTTGGTTTAGTATTTATACCTCGTATTCGTATATAGACGCTAGTAACGAGGAATACCAAGAGGAGGAGGCCTACTCTCAGGAAGAAGAAGAGAACTTCGATAACTACTCAGCTCAAGGCAAGCTAACCCTTGCTAAACACAAGTGCTTAGCTCTACAAGAGCAAAGGCACCATCACACTTTATTTTTATGTATTACCTATCCCATGCTTTTACTTACATTTACTTTTGCTTATTTATTTCAAAGTACTTTTTGATTTATGATTCACTGGGTCTAGAGTAGAACAATACTTGAAGTTAGATTAGCACAACTCAAAGCTAGATAGCACCCCTCATATAGTTGCTAGTGCTAATCAATTAAAATTGACTACTCTAGATGAGAACATGGTGAAGTGAAATGACTTTGAAAGAAAGTAAAGTGGAGGTGGATTTGAACAAGAGAAGATGGTGATTTTTGATAAAACTAATGATTGGGTTTGAATGCGATACCCTTCCAATTATACAAGTACCCCCACAATACCTGATTATGGGTAGGGCTTAACTAGAAACTTGTGTATTTTAGTATGGGTTCCCTCTAAACAAACATCATAGGGGTTACGCCGAGGCTGCCTCCGTTAAGTGTGGAATGATGTTAAATTGAGGTGAATGTACGGCCCAAGCCCTGTGCAGTTCCCGGTTAATCATGCGCGTTCTCACCGGGAGGCCAAGCTCATGGGGAGAGGTGCTCATACTAGCATATATAAGTGAAAGGTTATGGTTGATGATCCGCGTACTGTGTTACGATGATTCGGGGTTATCCTCGACGGATGTAATCAAAAGTTGTGGCACAAGAGTACAACCTCTGCAGAGTGTTAAACCTATTCGAATAGCCGTGTCCACGGTTACGGACGATTGGAAAGGCCATACTATCTCCGTTATCATAATTTTTGATCTTAAAAAGGAATGATGAATTGAAAGGTGATATGGAGGTGAATCCTAATGAGTTGTGGGAATGACACTAATGTTCCCACTTGAGTTGGTCTAGCACATGATAAGGCTTTACTAAATGTTTATCAAACTAAAACTTGGCTTTATGCAAATAAACCTAGAGCTTAGCACCCCCTTACTACACTTAATAAGTAATTACTCTAGTGTTAGTTTGCGAGTACTTTAAAGTACTCATGGCTTTGCCCTGGCTATTCAAATGCCAGACTATGAAGGAGAGCACCAGTATCAGGATGACGGACAACAGGACATCTACGATAACTAGGATCGTCTTCTAACGTCAAGCGTTGCCTGTGGAATAGATAGTCCACTACTACTTCGCTTCCGCTACTATTTGTGATGTTGAACAATATATTCGTGTAATATTGGATCATGTGATCTATGGTTGTAAGACAATATGTGTTGTAATAAATGATGACTCTATGCTACTTACTATTATGTCTCGCAAAAACATTATTCCTGGGATTGCGATGTACGGCATAATAGGCATCTGGACTTAAAAATCCGGGTGTTGACAAGGCTCCATAGAGATTGATGTGATTATCAATATCTATGTTTAACATAAATGGTTTCTCTCTCTAAAGATTGTCTTGAATAACATCCTAGGGTTTCTCTTAAAGATGATGATTTAAATGCATGGATGTATATCCAAGGTTTAGCTCAAGGGTTGTCATTGATTCTCTAATAAATATTATAGAACTCTCACCCCTCTAGGTTTGATGTATATATATTTGGAATGGAGAAGAATATATATTTATAGACTTGATCTCCTTGTCATGTTTCCCAGAATGAAGTGAAATAAATGCCATGAGGTTCATGGTAGGATCATGGATTAGTTTGAGACATGGAGAAGATAAGTCAAGAATGGGTTCTCCATTTTATTGTTGCTTGGTTTGTAATTGAACAGATGTTCTGATGTTATGGCAAGGATTACCATATTATGATCTGTTATAAGATCAAGCAATGGATCATTGATTAAAGTGTTGTTGTGTTGATTATTAGTTCCATTTGATCTAACCCCTTAGATCAAATCATCTCTACCCAAAACAAGGTTTTATCAAAGTCACATTGAGGTTTATAGCGCTTGACTTGATGAGCTACTTCAATTCCACCAAGGTCAAGTGAAACTTCGATTCATGGATCGTTTTACTTTAAAGCGCGAA